>NC_025996.2:112898898-113059456 GCF_000442705.2 Elaeis guineensis
TTGTTTAATACATACATTAGATGTAGTATAGAAACATGTTGATATGATCAACATGTAGTTCATGCTTTATTTATATATTTTAATTTCTGATTTAATACCATGTAATAATCATGTAATAGAATATTAGATCTAGGGATTTCTAATCTTAAAAATAAATTTTGATTTATTTTAGTCTTCCGCTGTATGATCTTGAAAAAGTTTCAAGATCTAACCTCTTTTTCAAGATCTAACCCTGAAACCCTAGATCTGGTTCCTACAAGAACCTCCCACCGATCTTCCTCCCTCTCTTCCTCCTCGATTTCTCTGATTGAAGCCGCGACCCCTCGACTCGTGCTCACCATGATTTCTTACCGACATGGTCATCGGAGCTCGAGGTAGTCCCTCCTTCCTCTTCCTCTCTCCTCTCCCTTCTTTTTCTGTGCCTGTGGGCATGACTGCTGGCGACAGGTGTCGTCAGATTTCGTTGGAGAAGAAAGTCCCTGTTCGGCCTCTTCTTTTTCCTGATTTTTATGGCACCGACAGCCACCGTCGACTACCGACCTTAGCCTCTTCGAGCTCGGGAGGGTCGCCCCTCGCCGCCGGCCACCACCGTGCAGGGTATGGCCATGATCAGCCAATCAAAGGCAAGGGGACCTCTTGGTCCCCTGTTTCGGCCAAAGAAGGCCACGGGAAAAAGAAAAAAAAATAAAATAAAATAAAAATAAAAAAAGAGAGAATTTTCTCTCTCTTTCCTCTCTCCTCTCTTTACCTTCTCTATCCAGTTTCTTTCTCCAAATTCTCTCTATTTTTTCTCTCTAGACCTTTTATCTCTTTTTATGGATTTTGTCTCTCTAGGATCATTCTCTCTCTCTGATTGCATCACAGGCCCTAGGATAAACTTGAGATAAAAATATGATGACCTGAGATTGCTTCAAAATTCATGCAGTAGATTGGATTTCGGTCTGATCCTTATTTGAAATTGATAACATTGATCATGGTTAATCCATATTAAGTCATTCTAATATGACCTCTAATCATCTCAATCATGACTGCCACTTTTGAAGGATACGAAGATTTTTTTTTACTTTCTCTCTCTACTTTCTCTCTCATGATTGACTTTCTCTCTCTAAGAAGGTCTATAAATCCTGTACCGAGTCATGCCTTCATCTTTTAGGAGCTCATATTGACTCTAACAAGATAATCCAAAGTTGCTTTGATATCCGTGCTGTATGTCAACCTCATTTGATCATATCAAGGATCTTTCAAATTCATTATTAATAAATTTTATTGATTTATCTTGATCTAATCTGTGTTTCACAATTTCTTGTTCAAGTCACTTAAATCTGACCCTCAGATCAGAGACCCTAAATTACCCTGGTATCTGGATGGTCTGACACATCTGGACAACAGTCCTCTTTTCTTACGATTTAATCTTATTATATTCATGAAATAAAAATTGATGATGATTTGATATTTTAAATAGGATTAGCTGATTCTTCCAACGAAGTCAGAAGATCTAAGATGAATGAGGTAAGTGGATCTTATGCTCCTTATTTATTTTTAAATGATCATATTGTTGGGAATAGTGTCCCAAAGCCAATCATCAGCCTGTTGACGGTTGTGCTCTTTTTGTATTAGTACATAAATTATAAATAAATAAAAGTTATTTTGATATTTTTTTCATCACAAATGTTTTATCTTCTAATGAACTCCTGTGTTGTGGTGAAGTCCTTAGGACTATTTAGACTCGACAAAGAAGGATTTGTCGCTTAGTCCTTAAACCTTCGCGACCAAATGATACGTTGTTACCAAGAACGACAACGTTTATCAAGCATAGGTCGTTGTGTGCCATATGGGTTGGTTATCCTCATAACCAAGGAGTGTGGAGATACTGGTATGGCATACAGGTGAGATGTAATGGTACATCTGTACTGAATGTGACTGACTCTGGAGCTATTTCTGGTGTCAAGATTTGCTCCGATGGGATATGGGTATAAATGTCTCTCCGACCTGAGACCGCCACGGTGACTTGCAAGCAACTCACTGCACTTAGGCACTGGACTACCTGAATTTCTAATTCAGTGACGGAAGGCTACTGGGTGTAGTCAAGTACTTGACTTGTCGGTGCGTGTGTCAAGATGGGATTGACCACTCCAGTTTAGGAGCTGTGTACAGTCGTGTTTCAATTTAGCAAAATTTTGGTCAGGATAGTCCTAATGAGGAGTCACAGGACTAATTGAGTTGAGCACGATTCGGATGATCTCATCATGGTTGACAGTTTAATCCTAAGTCGTCCTAAACACAGGGGTCAAAAGGGATGAATTATACGGTAACCATATTCACGTAGGTTCTGAATGTTGCGATTACGACTGTTCGACCTATCCGATCGTCGGGTATCATTGCTAGATGGTCACTTTGATTAGTACAGAAATTGGTTCCTGTGCTACCGGCTTAGGTTCGAACCTGCGGGGTCACACACATTAGAGGTTCCTTTCTGATCTGATGGCGGATTATAAGTCTTATGTATCTGAGACTCTATGATTAAGAATTAAGATTCTCTGATCATGAGTTTCACATATTTTGGGTACCGAGGTCAAAATTTTGAATTTCAAATTTTGAATTTGAAATTTGAACTCTTCGATCAATGTTTCATATTGATGGACTTTGATACCCGATTGCCCATCGAATTTGGACTCAATAATTATGAGAGATTTTATTAGTGATTTGATCGTTAATTAACTCAATTTAATTGAGTAATTATTTTTGAATCAAGTCTAATTGAATTGGATTCAGTTGGGTTTGACCCGATTAGGTTAAGAGTTGACCTAATCGTCGAGATGGTTTGGTCCCTGATTTGATCAGGGGTTGGACTTAGTCAATTTTTGATTTGATTAGAATTTTATTGAGCCTAATTAAGCTTAATTAAGTTAGATTTAATTTAGTCTAATTATTCTTAACCTATTTTGATTAGGTTGGTTCAATTAAGATCAAACCACCATTTGAATTTGAATCCCTGCACCACCTTAAATCTCTGTGCCCATTTGAATTCACGAGAAGAAACTTCTCATGAATTTTTTCTCATGCAAAGCCCTTCTCACGCTCACTTTGTGTATCATATGGATGGATAAAGCTGATTAGTTAACCATTCAAATTCAAAGCGTGTTTGAATTTGAATGGATAACTTATCTCTTTTGCCTTCAAGCTTATCCATCTTGTGCGCCACATAATTCACACGAGAAAAAGTTTTTCGTAAAACTTTTCCACACACAAAGAGTCCACGCCCTCCTCTTCTCATGCCATAAGTGGATAGGGATGAGTTGGTTTTAGTTTGAATTCAAATTTGATTTGAATTCAAATGTGTAACCACTTGTCTTTATCCTCTCACGCGGAAAAGACATGTTTTGAACTGTTTTAAAAGAGATAGGGAGCTGGGGCGTGCGTAGAAAAATTTTGAGAAAGAAAGTGGGGCGTGAGAAAGTCGTATGCATGAGGTGAAGGTCCAAAACCTTTCGAGAGAAAAAGAAAGAAAAGAAAGAAAATTGGATGCAGGATTTTTGGTGTGTACCCTAGGGTTTCTACCTAGGGTTTGGGAAGTGAGATTGGTGTGCCACGAGTGTCATGAGTCCACCAAATTTCAGAGAGAGATCCATCAGCCTCTCAACCAATCGTGCAGATGATCCGGAGTATCCGAGGAGTCGGCACACATCGATCAAAGGAGTTCGATCAACATCAGCCATCAAAAGGATGAAATCACGAACTAGCATTCGTGAGGAGCCGATCAGATGGAAGCTTCGTGTGGACTATCCACAGAGGCCAGACATTAGTGTGGCTGTGACGTGACAATCAGAGCCCTTCGATAGTGATCAGATTGCGATGATCGACTACTCACAAAAGGTGATGTGTTCTGAACACAGTACAGTAAAAAGTTTACTGTTTCAAATTTGAATTTCAAATATAAATGCATGCTGTTGTATCATATTTAGATCCTAGTGTAGGGTTAATTAGTATTAATTAATAAAATTAATTAATAATTCTGCTGTAAAATAGTAATTTTGAAAAAGTTTTAAAATTATCATTTTGCTCCTGCACTGAATTTTCGCTACAAATGGTATCAGAGCATGGTTCTAGAATATGATATATATATGCATGCTTAGATTAAAGTGTAATCTATAAGTTTAAATTTGAAATTTAAAATTTAAAATTTAAAATTTGAATTTTGAAATTTGAATTTTAAAATTTAAAATTTGAAATTTGAAATTTGTTTGAAATTTCAAATTTGAAATTTGAAATTTAAAATTTGAAATTCAAAATTTAAAATTTAAAATTCAAAGATTGAAAATTCGAAATTTGAAATTTGGTTGAAATCTCAAATTTAAAATTTGAAATTTAAAATTTGAAATTTAAAATTTAAAATTCAAATTTAAATTTTGAAATTGGTATATTTAAATATACTTGATCCAAGTAGCAAGTAATCTAATTGGGTTGGTTGCCATGGCCGTCCAGTCATAGGAGAAAAGTAGGGTTTAAAGGCCCTCTCTTCCCATTCGATGGGGTCTCCTATGGTAGTAGGGGTGTCGATGCAATTATATCCCATACCGATGAAGCAGTGAAAGGACTTAATTATAAAATTTATCATGAATGTGTTAGATTAGATCTAAAAGAAAATTCATGATTCATTTTGAGTTATCTTCTGTTATGAAATGAGCAATAGGATTGCTGTTTATGAATTGTGCTGACCCATTTGTGAAATGAGTCAACACATTTGGTGAACAGAAAATAAAATTTTTTAAAATTTAAAAATTATTTTCGAAAAGCCAAATCCTGACTCATCAGCCCAAGTACTTAATTAAAAGAATTAAGTGTTATCTAGTAGGTCTAGAATTATGAATTAAGACCTAAGACAATTGTATAAACTTTGGGTTAATGGGTTAGATGAATTAGGTCCATAATTGGGTTAGACCTAAGGTTAGCCTAAAAAATGGACTAAATAGAGTAATTGGTCAAATCTAATCAAAAGTTGAATTAGATTAGGTCAAAGATACTCTAGACTCAACTTCAATAGTTGTAGTTGAATGGGTCCATGTCTTTAACTAGACCAAGATGGACTTAATTCATGGCTACGCGGTGGAGCCCTATTTACTAAGTTGATCAAAATTAAAACTAATGAACCGGTTGGTGTCTAAGGTAAGTTCGGCAGTTTTGACCAGTGGTTCTTAAGCGGGAGCTACTCGCATTGATTCGATCATTGACGAGTTAATGGCAAATCTCCACCACTGATCTCACTTACCTGACCAATTGGTAAGTTAGATTTTGATTAGATCACTTGGTGATTAGAGCTCACCCATGTCATTAGGTAAATCAGTGTGACTGATTTAGGTGCTCCTAATGCAGCTTTAATTAAATCCTTTTTAATTTGACTTGGTGAAGTCAGTAGGAGGATTGAAATTGGCTGAATGATTTCTTCTCTACTATCCTTTAATAAAATCCTCAAAAATTATTAGGTCCCTAAAATAATTAAGTTATAATGATAACTAAGTCAATGCCTCCCATTAAGTGAGTGATAATGAGTCCATTAGTTCAATGATCATTGGAGGCCCAAAGGCCAGGTGCTCATTGGCTAATGGAATTATCATTCATAATATGATAATTTGGTTGAGTCTTTCTGATGGTGGTTAGGTTGGCCGGCCAAAGTCGGGCCTGATCATTTATTGGTCTAATTCACCAAATTAAGTCATGTTAATGGTTGAACCTAACCAGATTTTTTCAGTGGAGGCCAAAGCCTACTGATTAGGTTCTGGGGCAAAATCAATTACTAGAAGTTGTTTAGAAAAATAACTGGTTAAGAACCTACCCATAGATGCACATGGGTTGACCAACCAAAGTTGGGCTCGTGTGTAGTCTGTGTGGATTCTAGTACCCATTAAGGAATTAAAGTAATTTCTCGAATTGAAGGTTGAGGCTACCAGTTCGTAAAAATATTGGAAAAAACTTTAGACTAAAGTTCAAGTCTTTAGTATTAATTTATGTACTAATAGAGATCTAATTTTTCTTTATACAGCTATGGCCACTACCCTTCGCTCCGGTCATTATTAGATAATGACAAGCTCATGGGACCTAATTTCGATAGCTGGTATCAAAAATTGAAAATCATCCTTGAGCATGAGCGGATCCTTTATGTAGTAACGGATCCAGCACCTGAGGAACCAGCTCCGAACGCTAGTAAGGCGATCCGAGACACTTACCAGAAGTGGCTCAATGACCGCACCACCATCCGATGTGTTATGCTGGTAGCAATGAATGACGAGTTCAGCCGCAGGTTTGAGAACGCCCAGCCACAGAAGATGCTTCAAATGTTGAACGACTTCTTTGGCACGCCTGACGATGTTGAAAGGCACAAAACTAGTGCCATTTTCAATGCTCGGATGAGGGATGGGGCCTCAGTCACTGATCATGTACTGTACATGATCGAGATGATTAAGCGCCTAAGCAAATTGGGTTTTCCTCTGCACGAGCAGCTCAGTAAAGATGCGATCCTTAATTCCTTGCCCAAGTCCTTCCTCCCATTCCTTACTCATTTTGAATGACAAAGCCTGCAGTAAACTACCACGGGTTGTTGGGGTTGCTGCAGAACTTTGAGAAGGATCACCAGCTCCATAAGGAGTCGGTGAATGTAGTGGGAGGGTCTTCTTCTCATCGTCAACCCTTTGGAAGGGAAGAAGAACAAGAAGAACAAGAACAAGAAGGTGCAGCCTCATGCTGGGATGGTTGCACAGGGTCAGACCAAGAAGCGCAAGCCTGACCAGAGCCAGGCGAGTGCTTCTTTTGCAAGAAGCAGGGGCATTGGAAGAGGAACTGTCCTCAATACATTGCCTCCCTGGACCCGAACAGGCCGAAGAAGAAGCAAGGTAATTATATGATAACTCCTTGCAACTTTTTCATTTGTGATACTACTGCCTGGGTATTGGATACCGGAAGCCCTTATCATATTTGTAATTCGATGCAGGGTCTGCAGGTCAGTAGGAGATTTGATGAAGGCGAGAGGTTCCTGAACGTTGGAGATGGAAGTAAAGTTCCAGTTCTAGCTTTAGAAATCATGAGTCTTGTAATCAATTCTCGTAATGTAATTCTGAGTGAATGTCACTATTGTCCAAACTTTTTATTAAATATTATTTCTGTAGGCCTTTTGGCCATGTACGGTTATGATTTTTTAATAAAAAAAAATATTTGCAATATCATTTTGAATGGTGTTACAATGTTTGTTGGACAATTAAATAATGGAATTTACTTACTATCACAGTCTGTTAATGTAGTTCAAAACTTCGGTAAACACTCTAGAATAGATAATGTGTCAGAAGTCTACCTTCGGCACTGTAGGCTAGGTCATATCAATAAGAACAGGATAAATAGGTTGGCTCAAGAAGGAATTCTTGAACTTGGTGATTGTGAATCACTTTCAACCTGTGAGTCTTGTCTTCTTGAAAAGATGACCAAGTCACCTTTTACTGGAAAAGGTGAGCGAGCCAGTGAACTCTTGGGTCTGGTACATTCTGATGTATGTGGACCTATGAGCTCAAGTGCAAGAGGTGGATATTTCTACTTCATAACCTTCACAGATGACCTATCGAGGTATGGGTATGTCTACTTTGAAGCATAAGTCGGAGTCGTTTGAAATGTTCAAACTATTCCGAAATGAGGTAGAAAAATAAACTGGAAAGTGTATTAAAATTCTTCGATCTGATCGAGGATGTGAATACCTTTCCAATGAGTTTCTGACGTATCTAGGGGAGAATGGGATTCTCTCTCAGTGGACTCCTCCTGGAACACCACAGCATAATGGTGTGTCTGAAAGGAGAAATCGGACCTTATTGGACATGGTTCGATCCATGATGGGGTTTGCTGGTCTGCCGATCTCCTTCTGGGGATATGCGCTCGAATCGACTTGTTACCTTCTAAATAGAGTTCCAAGTAAGTCTGTAGCCAAAATGCCATATGAGATATGGATAGGACGTAAGCCAGTACTCTCGCACCTTAGGGTTTGGGGGTATCCGACTTATGTTAAACGTTTAATTACAGACAAGCTTGGACCTAGGTCTGACAAGTGTAATTTTATAGGGTACCCAAAAAAGACCAAAGGGTATTATTTCTACCTTGCTGATGAGCAAAAGGTGTTTGTCAGCCTTAAGGCAATCTTTTTAGAAAAGGAGTTTCTTAGTGAAGGAACTGTTGCCTCTAAGGTCGAACTTGATGAAGTTCGACAGATGAAAAATCCGACACATGTTACTGAACCTGAACCGGATTTGATTAGATCAGATCCGGAGCCCATTGATTATGCACCCTTAAGACGGTCTGGTAGAGTACCACATCAATCGGACAGATACTATGGTTTCTTGGTCCGGGATGGCGATCCTGTCGAACTTGATGAAAACGATGAGGATCCGATCACCTACATGGATGCAATGTAGAGACCTGACTCTGAGAAATGGCTAGAGGCCATGAAATCCGAAATGGAGTCCATGAAGGTCAACGATGTGTGGACATTGATTGACTCACCCGAAGGAGTGAAACCCATAGGGTGTAAGTGGGTCTTCAAGAGGAAGAGGGATGCAGATGGAAAGGTGGAGACCTATAAAGCCCATCTGGTTGCCAAGGGATATCGTCAACGTTATGGTATAGACTATGGCGAGATATTTTCTCCTGTGGCAATGCTCAAATCCATTCGGATTATGCTTGCGATAGCTGCCCATCTAGACTATAAAATCTGACAGATGGATGTGAAGACAGCTTTCCTAAACAGAGACCTGGACGAAGAGGTGTATATGATACAACCTGAAGGGTTCACATCCACAGATGAGTCTAAGGTATGCAAGCTACAAAGATCCATTTATGGACCTAAGCAGGCATCTCGGAGTTGAACATATGTTTTGATAGGACGATCAAAACGTATGGCTTCGTTAAGAACGGAGAAGAGCCCTGCATTTATAAGTGGGCTAATGGTCCAATAGTAGTTGTTGGGTATAAAATAACCCCCAACCGAAGTTCATGATGGGAGTGACCCTCCGGGGATCCAACTGACTTTCGACCTCCGGCAACATCTCTTCAAACCTCCCGGGCGGCCGAGCCTCCGCCACACTCCCAAGTTTTGCCGACGGGCAGGACCCCGCCAGCATCGACCGGATTCTTCGCGACGTCCGGACTCCTACGGGAGCCGGACCTCGCCCCCAACTTCGACTTCACCTGCAGACTCCGGACTCCTACGGGAGCTGGACCTCGCCTGCGACTTCACCTGCAGACTCCGCCCGAGCTCCAATGGGAGCCGGACTCTGCCCACGACTCCAGCTGCAGGTAAACCTCGTCCGGACTCCATCCTGACTTTAATTGTAGGTAAACTTCGTCCGGACTCCTATGGAGCCGGACCTCACCCGCGACTTCACCTGCAGACTCTGCCCGGGCTCCTACGGGAGCCGAGCTCTGCCCACGACTTCACTTACAGGTAAACTTCGACCGAACTCCTACGGGAGCCGGACTTCGTCCCTGGCCTTGATTGCGGGTGGGCTTCGATCGGACTCCTACGGGAGCCAGACTTCATCCCCAACCTCAACTACGGGAAGGCTTCACCCGGACTCCTACGGGAGCCGAGCTCCGCCCACGACTCCAGCTGCAGGTAAACCTCGTCCGGACTCCTACGGGAGCCGGACTCCGTCCTGACTCTAATTGCAGGCAGACTCCGTCCGGACTCCTACGGGAGCCGGACCTCGCCTGCGACTTCACCTGCAGACTCCGCCCGGGCTCCTACGGGAGCCGGACTCCACCCACGACTCCAGCTACAGGTAAACCTCATCCGGACTCCGTCCTGACTCTAATTGCAGGTAAACTTCGTCCGGACTCCTACGGGAGCCGGACCTCGCCCGCGACTTCACCTGCAGACTCCGCCCAGGCTCCTACGGGAGCCGAGCTCCGTCCACGACTTCATTTACAGGTAAACTTCGTCCGGACTCCTACGGGAGCTAGACTTCATCCCTGGCTTTGATTGCGGGTGGGCTTCGATCGGACTCCTACGGGAGCCGGACTTCATCTCCAACCTCAACTGCGGGAAGGCTTCGCCCAGACTCCTACGGGAGCCGAGCTCCGCCACGACTCCAGCTGCAGGTAAACCTCGTCCGGACTCCTACGGGAGCCAGACTCCGTCCTGACTCTAATTGCAGGCAGACTCCGTCCAGACTCCTACGAGAGCCGGACCTCGCCCGCGACTTCACCTGCAGACTCCGCCCGGGCTCTTACGGGAGCCGGACTCCGCCCACGACTCCAGCTGCAGGTAAACCTCGTCCGGACTCCTACGAGAGCCGGACTCCATCCTGACTAATTGCAGGCAGACTCCGTCCGGACTCCTATGGGAGTCGGACCTCGCCCATGACTTCACCTGCAGACTCCACCCGGGCTCCTACGAGAGCCGGACTCCGCCCACGACTCCAGCTGCAGGTAAACCTCATCCGGACTCCTACGGGAGCCGACTCCGCCCTGACTCTAATTGCAGGAAAACTTCGTCCGGACTCCTACGGGAGCCGGACCTCGCCCGTGACTTCACCTGCAGACTCTGCCCGGGCTCCTACGGGAGCCGAGCTCCGCCCACGACTTCACTTACAGGTAAACTTCGATCGGACTCCTACGGGAGCCGGACTTCGTCCCTGTCCTTGATTGCAGGTGGACTTCGACCGAACTCCTATGGGAGCCAGATCTCGTCTCCGACTCCAGCTACAGGCAGACTTAGTCCGGACTTCTACGGGAGCCGGACTTCGTCCCCAACCTCAACTGCGGGAGGGCTTCACCCAGACTCCTACGGGAGCCGAGCTCCGCCCACGACTTCACTTACAGGTAAACTCCATCCGGACTCCTACGGGAGCCGGACTTCGTCCCTGGCCTTGATTGCAGATGGACTTCGACCGGACTCCCACGGGAGCCGGACTTCGCACCTGACTTAAATTGCAGGAAGACTCTACCCGGACTCCTAAGGGAACCGGGTCTCGTCCCCAACTCCGACTGCAAGAAGACTTCATCCGGACTCCTACAGGAGCCAGACTCCGAGCTTCTCTCAGACGGGTGGCTAGCCACCTCTCCCCACCAGACACTCCAGCCAAACTTTGGCCGACAGGCCTAGGCCCCCTGGTAGGCCGCAGTGACGGCCATGACACTGCTCCACCTCCTTCGACGGATTTCGCACGACTCCATCACTCCCTGGCAGGCCGCAGTGACGGCCACGACACTGCTCCACCTCCTGCGATGGATTTCGTGCGGCTCCATCACTCCCTGGTAGGCCGCAGCGATGGCCACGACACTGCTCCACCTCCTGCGACAGATTTCACGCGGCTCCATCACTCCCTGGCAGATCACCATAATGACCACGATTCTGCTCCACTCCCTGCGATGGATATCGCACGATTCCTCCCACCTCCTGGCAAGTCACGACAACGGACGCCGTTCCACTACCCGCAACAGACTCCACGTGGCACGTCCCGATGGTGGCCACGATCCCATTCCACTACTCTTTGCAACAAACTCCGTCTGACCCTGGCAGCCCACTCCAGACGGTTACAGATATCGCTATCAGTCTGCTGCCCCCTTTTCGCCTATAAAAGGGGGCCCCAGATACGTTATTCTCTAAGCTCTCATTTTTTACCTAGAAACTCTGCTAAAATTTTCGTTCGAGCACTCCATTCTTGTTGAGGTAGAGAACTGACTTGAGCATCGAAGGGTCTTGCCGGAGCAACCCCACCTCCGATTTAGACTTCTTTTGCAGGTCCCGACGGTGACCGCGACTCCCTCGACTCCAGCTTCTCCGGCGCAAGCAGATTTTTGCACCAACAGGATTGGCGCTAGAGGAAGGGGCTGTGTCTTCGCAGTACCCTTGTTCTTAAAGGAGCGCTCAATGGGACCGCCTCTGGTCATCTTCCCCGACGTCCACTCCTCCTTCCCCCACTTGATCTTCACCTGATGCCTCCCCGTAAGGCGTCCACACGATGATCCACGGCCTCCGCAGCCAGGTCTCAGGCTCCGCCTCACCTCCAGTCTCCCAGCCTCTACCTCCTCCTCTGGCAGCGATGGTTGGCATGGAGCAATTCGACCTGCTGCTGCAGCAGGTCAGAGGCCTCACTGAAGCTGTGCAGGCCATGCAACAGCAGCAGCAGCTGTAGGCATCGGTGCGGTCGAAAAGAGCATCGTCAGAACTCCAAAATCCGATGGCGGGATGGGCCACTTGGCCAGCCGCCCGGTCTTTCTCGGAAAGATGAATCCAAGGGTGGAAAGCCCCCAATCTGACCACGACTCCACCCTGGAAGATCCCTGCCTCCATTCTGCCAGAGGACCCTCGAGATCCGAAGTCGAGAGGATTTTCTGAACCGGAGACTCCAGAAGATGAACCGGCAGATCGAAGAACTCCGCACGCTCCCCCCGCTTATGGTGAGGATATTTGCACTGACCCTCCCTTTTCTCAAATGATCATGCAGGAACCGATCCCGCCAAACTTCAAACTCCCCCAGTTAGAAAGCTACGACGGGACTTCAGACCCGGTTGATCATCTGGAGGCCTTTCGGATGATGATGCTGCTTCATGGCGCACCCGACGCCATTCTATGCCGAGCCTTCCCATCCACCTTGAAGGGAGCGGCGAGAAACTGGTACTCGACACTGAAGTCGGGTACCATCTTTTCTTTCGATCAGATGAGCCACCAATTTGTGGCCCATTTTGTCAACAGCCGGTGCCCCCAGAAGGGTTCGGAGTCCCTCATCAATATCAAGCAGAGGGAGGGGGAGTCCATTCGAGCCTACATCAACCGTTTCAATGTCGCCACGTTGGAGGTCTGAAACTTGGACCAGTCGGTAGCAATGGCCGCTCTGAAGGGCGGCCTTCAGAAGAATGACCTTTTATTCTCCCTGGAGAAAAAGTACCCCAGAGATTTTGCTGATCTATTGGCTCGGGCCGAAGGGTACGCTCGAGCGGAAGAAGCCTTCAAAATAAAGGATGAGGAGACTGCGAGAGAATGGCAGGCGGGAGACTCGAGTAAGCCCACGATCGAAAAAGGGTCGAGAGAAGCTCTGCCATGTTCTCGAACTCCTCCCGGGCACAAGCGTGTCCATACTCCTCCTCGGGTACATAGGCAGAGAAGTCCGGACCGCAGAGTCCGACGGAGTTCTCCACCGGGAAGATTCCACAACTATGCCCCCCTCAATGCCTCGAAAACTCAAGTGCTGATGGAGGTCAGGGAGCAGCTTCCTAGGCCAGAGAGGATGCGCACATACCCCGGGAAGTGCAACCCCAACAAATTCTGTCTCTACCATCGCGACCACGGCCATGACACGGAGGAATGCATCCAGCTCCGAGATGAGATCAAGGAGCTCATCCGACGAGGTCGACTCGGTAGGTTCATTCGACGTCGGCCTGAGGGTAGAGAAGATCGGCCAAGGGCCCTGCCGCAACCTGAACCACCAAGGAGGAAAGAGCAGCCCGGAGATCGGCCTCCAATCGGACCATCGACTCCATCACCGGAGGGCCTCAAGGAGGAGCAGACCTTCCACGACCACGGAACTTGAGAAACCTGTAAATGTACTGCTCACGACTTTGCTCTGAATCTAAATTCCTTTCGACTTTGCATGTCTTTCTCTTTTGGCATGGATTTGTTACGATTGGGGATGACCCCTTTAAATAATTAAAACAAGATCATGTTAGGAATAGGAGGGAACCTCGTCCTAACATGAGCCAAGTGAAAGTTCGATTATTTTAAGATCGGATCAGGGGAAAGGCCCATATGACGGCCCTTGGATGCCCCCTGAGCCATGTTAGGGACAGGAGGAGAACCTCGCCCTAACGTGAGCAAAATCAAAGGCCCGATTCTTTTAGACTGGATGGGGAGAGAGGCCCTACAACGCCCTTATGCACCCCCACAGCCCTGTTAGGGACAGGAGGAAAACCTCATCCTAACTTGAAAAAGTCGAAGGCCCGGTTCTCTTTAGATCGGATGGGGGAGAGGCCCTGCAACGCCCATATGCGCCCCCACAGCCCTGTTAGGGACAGGAGGAGAACCTCGCCCAAACTTGAGCAAAGTCGAAGGCCCGATTCTCTTTAGATCGGATGGGGGGAGAGGTCCTGCAACGTCCATATGTGTCTCCACAGCCCTGTTAGGGACAGGAGGAGAATCTCACCCTAACTTGAGCAAAGTCGAAGGCCCGGTTCTCTAGATCGGATGGGGAGAGAGGCCCTGCAACGCCCATATGCGCCCCCACAGCCCTGTTAGGGACAGGAGGAGAACCTCGCCCTAACTCGAGCAAAGTCGAAGGCCCGATTCTCTTTAGACCGAAAGGGGGGAAGGGTCCAGCAACGCCCATATGTATGCCTACAGCCACGTTAGAGACAAGAGGAGGACCTCACCCTAACCAGAGCTGAAACCTGTTACGACAGAAATAGGGAAAGAACCTCGTCCTGGCATCAATTAAAGTTTGGTCGTTCAAGACCAGAAAAGAAAAAGGGAGGACCTTCCCCAATGGCCCCTTCGCAATAAGACTCCGTCCGGACTCCTACGGGAGCCGGACTTCATCTCCGACTTCGATCGTCGATAAACTCCGTTCGGACTCCCACGGGGGCCGGACTCCGCCTCCAACTTCAACTGCGGACAAACTTCGCCCGGACTCTTACGGGAGCCGAACTTCGCCCTCGGCTTCAATCGAAAAAAACTCCTTCCGACTCTTACGGGAGCCAGAACCTCGTCCCCAACTTCGACCGCTGGTAAGTTCCATCCGGGAGCCAGATTTCACCTCTGACTTCAATTGCAGGTAAACTCCGTTCGGACTCCCACAGGAGCTGGACTTCACCCCGACTTCGCTTACGGGAGCCGGACTCCCGTAGCCCCACCAAGAACGGAGAAAAAATTCCAAACAAAAAAGAAAAAGGGAGGAGGGGCTAAAAAGGAAGGCGATGGACCACGTCAGTGACGAATGGAAAACAAACAGCGTCGAAGACGCGGAGAACCCCATCTCAGCAAGGATTGGGGTTCTTATCAAGGACCCCAGCTCTCAAGAAAGCTCTCAACATGAGCCCGAGATAAGACTTCCTCGGGGTGACGAAAGATCAGACCTCCGAGCCCGAGCCCTAATGAGGGGCACCAAACCCGAGCGGCCCCAGACAAATCTGCGGCCTTGGACGAAAAGGATGGGTCGATACGATGGCAATCGGGTACCTCCGAACGATGCGAAGGTCGAAAAGAAGCTCGACAAGTGACAATTCAACACGTGAGTATAAGAGGTAACAGAAATTTCCTTCTCATATTATTCATCCAATATACATTACAGAGCCATTAGTTGAAGGAGAAGGACAACTGAAAGGCGAGACGACGTGACAACTACCGACAACCTATGGACGACATCAAAAAAAAAAAAAGAGAGAGAAGAAGAGAAGTAAAGAGAAGGGAATACAACAACAACAATGATAAAGAAAGGAAGTTCGGCAGATAACAATTCGACGCAAAGTACAAACAAAGTAATAAAATCTCCTTCTCATTTCTCGATGTACGTTACAAGACCCGGAGGGCCAAAAAAAGAAAACATTATTACAAGACTCGAAAGGGATACACCGGAGGCCACTTCGAGCTGTAGACTTCTCTTTCCGGTTCTATCCTTCCCAGCAGTATTTTCCAGTACGTGTGACAAGTCTCTCGGCTCTCGCCCCCCGCCTCGTTCCGCTCCACCTCCGAAATCCCAACCCTAGGGGGAAAAGGATGGGATAGATTCCATGGGACAGTAAGGGCAACGGCAGCGGTGACGACGACCTGTTTCAAGAAGAACCAGAATTACCCCGGAGGTAGCGGTGGCGTCGAAGACATGCGCCACCGCCATGTGCTCCATGACAACCACCGTCCTGGGTGTTCCGGTAAGGTCGGCATGCACTACTTCCACCATCCCCGCAACAAGTTCTGCTGCCCCACCGTCGGTGCCGACCGCTTCTGGTCCCTCGACCCCGATGGCATCAAGGATTCCGCCACGGCTTGTGACGAAGGCTCTGCCCCCTTGACCGGTGTCGCCCCGTTCGGCTACTCTGAATTTCTCAGGCGGAACGTCTTCACCAATTGTCCCCATTATTAAACCCCTGTTGTTGAAGGAATTCTCTCTTGAGCCCCAGTTAAGGCGGCGGGAACCCTCAGCAGCAGTTTGACAACCGGAGAACTCACAGACTGCTGTTCTCCTCCTTGCACTCTTCTTAGTCTGTGACATCATCTTGAGATTGGCCTCCGGGGTGGAGGCCCCAGTGGGGGAACCCCTTGGAGAGACTCGGGGGATCGGAAGCGACAGAAAGCCGACGAAGATGGCAAAGACCGACGCTCGGAGTCGGAAGGGGCACTGATGGAGTGGCTGAGTGGCTAAGCTCTCAGACGAAAGAAGGATGTCGTGAAGCCCCTGGAGGAAAGGTGGGGGCTTAAATAGGCAACGGGGCCTGGCGCAGTTATGGTGGCAGGTGTCCCTAGGCCAACCAGTGCCCACCACGTGTCCCATGTGTCCCACGTGTCCCACTCACCGTGACCTAGGGTTGACCGTTTGCGGACTTTCATGGCACGACGCTTGGGATCACATCCTGGTGGGAGTTTCGAAAAGACTCTTTGGATCGCCCTAATCGAAAAAAGGCTCCAGCATGTGCGCATTAAATGCCAAAATATCTGAGGACGACCGCGCACGCACATCGAGGAAAAAACTTCGGTTGCGATAATCTTACTGTACTTCCTTCATTTGAAATTCGAACTCGAAAGTAGGGGGACTGGTGTTGGGTATAAAATACCCCCCAGTCGAAGTTCGTGATGGGAGTGACCCTCCGGGGATCCAACTAACTTTCGACCTCCGACAACATCTCTTCAAACCTCCCGGGCGGCTGAGCCTCCGCCACACTCCCAACTTTTGCCGACGAGTAGGACCCCGCCAGCGTCGACTGGATTCTTCACGACGTCCGGACTCCTACGGGAGCCGGACCTCGCCCCCAACTCCGACTTCACCTGCAGACTCCGTCCGGACTCCTACGGGCGCCGGACCTCGCCTGCGACTTCACCTGCAGACTCCGCCCGGGCTCCTACGGGAGCCGGACTCCGCCCACGACTCCAGCTGCAGGTAAACCTCGTCCGAACTTCTACGGGAGCCGGACTCCGTCCTGACTCTAATTGCAGGTAAACTTCGTCTGGACTCCTACGGGAGCCGGACCTCGCCCGCGACTTCACCTGCAGACTCCGCCCAGGCTCCTACGGGAGTCGAGCTCCACCCACGACTTCACTTACAGGTAAACTTCGTCCGGACTCCTACGGGAGCCGGACTTCGTCCCTAGCCTTGATTGCGGGTGGGCTTCGACTGGACTCCTACGGGAGCCGGACTTCGTCCCCAACCTCAACTGCGGGAAGGCTTCGCCTGGACTCCTACGGAAGCCGAGCTCCGTCCACGACTCCAGCTGCAGGTAAACCTCGTCCGGACTCCTACAGGAGCTGGACTCCGTCCTGACTCTAATTGCAGGCAGACTCCGTCCGTACTCCTACGGGAGCCGGACCTCGCCCGCGACTTCACCTGCAGACTCCGCCCGGGCTCCTACGGGAGCCCGACTCCGCCCACGACTCCAGTTGCAGGTAAACCTCATCCGGACTCCTACGGGAGCCGGACTCCGTCCAAACTCTAATTGCAGGTAAACTTCATCCGGACTCCTACGGGAGTCAGTCCTCGCCCGCGACTTCACCTGCAGACTCCGCCCGGGCTCCTACGGGAGCCAAGCTCCACCCACGACTTCACTTACAGGTAAACTTCATCCGGACTCCTACGGGAGCCGGACTTCGTCCCTGACCTTGATTGCGGGTGGGCTTCGATTGGACTCCTACGGGAGCCAGACTTCGTCCCCAACCTCAACTGCGGGAAGGCTTCGCCCGGACTCCTACGGGAGCCGAGCTCCGCCCACGACTCCAGCTGTAGGTAAACCTCATCCGGACTCCTACGAGAGCCGGACTCCATCCTGACTCTAATTGCAGGCAGACTCCGTCCAGACTCCTACGGGAGCCGGACCTCGCCCGCGACTTCACCTGCAGACTCCGCCCGGGCTCCTACGGGAGCCGGACTCCGCCCACGACTCCAACTGCAGGTAAACCTCATTCGGACTCCTACGGGACCCAGACTCCATCCTGACTCTAATTGTAGGCAAACTCCATTCGGACTCCTACGGGAGCCGGACCTCGCCCGCGACTTCACCTGCAGACTCCGCCCGGGCTCCTATGGGAGCCAGACTCTGCCCACGACTCCAGCTGCAGGTAAACCTCGTCCGGACTCCTACGGGAGCCGGACTCCGTCCTGACTCTAATTGCAGGTAAACTTCATCCGGACTCCTACGGGAGCCGGACCTCGCCCGTGACTTCACCTGCAGACTTCGCCCGGGCTCCTACGAGAGTCGAGCTCCGCCCACGACTTCACTTACAGGTAAACTTCGACCGGACTCCTACGGGAGCCGAACTTCATCCTTGACCTTGATTGCAGGTGGACTTCGACCGGACTCCTACGGGAGGCAGATCTCGTCTCCGACTCCAGCTACAGGCAGACTTAGTCCAGACTCCTACGGGAGCCGGACTTCATCCCCAACCTCAACTGCGGGAGGGCTTCGCCTGGACTCCTACGGAAGCCGAGCTCCGCCCATGACTTCACTTACAGGTAAACTCCGTTCGGACTCCTATGGGAGCCGGACTTCGTCCCTGGCCTTGATTGCAGGTGGACTTCGATCGGACTCCCACGGGAGCCGGACTTCGCACCTGACTTAAATTGCAGGAAGACTCTACCCAGACTCCTACGGAAATCGGGTCTCATCCCCAACTCCGGCTGCAAGAAGACTTCATCCGGACTCCTACGGGAGCCGGACTCTGAGCTCCTCTCAGACGGGTGGCTAGCCACCTCTCCCCGCCAGACACTCCAGCCGAACTTCGACCGACAGGCCTAGGCCCCCTGGCAGGCCGCAGTGACGGCCACGACACTGCTTCACCTCCTGCGACGGATTTCGCACGGCTCCATCACTCCCTGGCAGGCCACAGCGACGGCCACGACACTGCTCCACCTCCTGCGATGGATTTCGCACGGCTCCATCACTCCCTGGCAGATCACCATAATGACCATGATTCTGCTCCACTCCCTGCGACGGATACCGTGCGATTCCTTCCACCTCCTCGCAAGTCGCGACAACGGACGTCGTTCCACTACCCGCAACAGACTCCACGTGGCACGTCCCGATGGTGGCCACGATCCCATTCCACTACTCTTCGCAACAAACTCTGTCTGACCCTGGCAGCCCACTGTCAGACGGTTACAGATATCGCTATCAGTCTGCTGCCCCCTTTTCGCCTATAAAAGGGGGCCCCAGATACGTTATTCTCTAAGCTCTCATTTTTTACCTAAAAACTCTGCTAAAATTTTCGTTCGAGCACTCCATTCTTGTTGAGGCAGAGAACTGACTTGAGCGTCAGAGGATCTTGCCAGAGCAACCCCACCTCCGGTTTAGACTTCTTTTGCAGGTCCCGATGGTGACCGCGACTCCCTCGACTCCAGCTTCTCCGGCGCAAGCAGATTTTTGCACCAACAGTAGTATTTCTTGTATTGTATGTGGATGACATTCTTTTAATCGAGAATGATGTCCCTGCATTACAGGGAATAAAGATTTGGCTATCGTCACAGTTCTCCATGAAGGATCTTAGAGAAGCTTCCTAAATCCTAAGGATGAGGATCTATAGGGATAGATCCAAAAGGTTGCTTGGCTTATCCCAGTCCACGTACATTGATACTATGCTGAAAAGGTTCAGCATGGAGAATTTCAAGAAAGGCTATCTACCGATAGGCCATGGAATTTCTCTCTCGAAAAGGGATTGTCCGACAACACCTCAAGAGAGAGAGCGTATGGGTAGGATTCCATATGCTTCGACAGTGGGATCTATCATGTACGTCATGACATGTACACGATCAGATGTGGCATACTCACTAGGGATAGTGAGTAGATACCAATCTGATCCAGGGGAGAATCACTGGAAGGTTGTTAAAACCATTCTGAAGTATTTAAGAAATACTAAGGACCAGTGGCTTATATATGGTGAATCGGACTTGAGACTTATAGGGTGTACAGACTCTAGTTTTCAGTCTGATCGCGATGATAGCAAGAGTGTGTCAGGATTTATTTTTACCCTTAATGGTGGGGCTGTCTGCTGGAAGAGTTTCAAGCAGCACACTATGGCTGATTCAGTATGCGAGGTAGAGTATATTGCTGCATCAGATGCTGCCAAAGAAGTGGTGTGGCTGAGGAAATTCATCACCGAGCTCGGAGTAGCACCCTCTTTTGTTGGTCCAATTTTGCTCTACTGTGACAGCTCTGGATCCATTGCTTAGGCGAAGGAACCGAAGGCACACCAGCGGATGAAGCATATTCTGCGTCGCTACCATCTCATCCAGAAGATCGTGGATCGAGGTGACGTCGACCTTCAGAAGATCGACGGAAAGAAAAACCTGGCCGACCCATTCACTAAAGCCATTGCGGTGAAGGAGTTCAACGACTACAAGTCGAAGATGGGTATTAGATACTACACCGATTGGCTTTAGGCCAAGTAGGAGATTGTTGGGAATAGTGTCCCAAAGCCAATCGTCAGCCTGTTGACGGTTGTGCTCCTTTTGTATTAGTACATGAATTATAAATAAATAAAAATTATTTTGATATTTTTTTTCATCACAAATGTTTCATCTTCTAATGAACTCCTGTGTTGTGGTGAAGTCCTTAGGACTATTTAGACTCGACAAAAGAGGATTTGTCGCTTAGTCCTTAAACCTGTTCGTGACCAAATGATACGTTGTTACCAAGGATGATAATATTTATCGAGCATAGGTCGTTGTGTGCCATATGGGTTGATTGTCCTCATAACCAAAGAGTGTAGAGACATTGGTATGGCATACAGGTGAGATGTAATGGTACATCCGCACTGAACGTGACCGACTCCGGAGCTATTTCTACTGTCAAGATTTGCTCCGATCGGATATGGGTATAAATGTACCTCCGACCTGAGACCGGTACGGTGACTTGCAAGCAACTCACTGCACTTAGGCACTGGACTACCTGAATTTCTAATTCAGTGATGGAAGGCTGCTGGGTGTAGTCAAGTACTTGACTTGTCGGTGCGTGTGTCAAGATGGGATTTACCACTCCAGTTTAGGAGCTGTGTACAGTCGTATTTCAATTTAGCAAAACTTTGGCCAGGGTAGTCCTAGTGAGGAGTCACAGGACTAATTGAGTTGAGCACGATTCGGATGATCTCATCAGAGTTGACAGTTTAACCCTGAGTCATCCTAAACACAGGGGTCAAAAGGGATGAATTATACGGTAACCATATTCACGTAGGTTCTGAATGTTGCGATTGTGATTGTTCGACCTATTCGATCGTCGGGTACCATTGCTAGATGGTCACTTCGATTAGTATAGGAATTAGTTTCTGTGCTACCGGCTTAGGTTCGAACCTGTGGGGTCACACACATTAGAGGTTCCTTTCTGATCGGATGGCTGATTATGAGTCTTGTGTGTCTGAGACTCTATGATTGAGAATTAAGATTCTCTGATCATGAGTTTCACACATTTTGGATATCGGGGTCAAAATTTTGAATTTCAAATTTTGAATTTGAAAATTGAACTCTTCGATCAAGGTTTCATATTGATGGACTTTGATATCCGATTGCCCATCGGATTTGGACTCAATAATTATGAAAGGTTTTATTAGTAATTTGATCACTAATTAACTCAATTTGATTGAGTAATTATTTTTGGATCAAGTCCAATTGAATTAGATTCAGTTGGGTTTGACCCGATTAGGTTAAGAGTTGATCTAATCGTCGAGATGGTTTGGTCCCTGATTTGATCAGGGGTTGGGCTTAGTCAATTTCTGATTTGATTAAGATTTTATTGAGTCTAATTAATTCTAATTAAGTTAGATTTAATTTAGTCTAATTGTGCTTAACCTATTTTGATTAGGTTGGTTCAATTAAGATCAAACCACCATTTGAATTTGAATCCCTGCACCACCTTAAATCTCTGCGCCCATTTGAATTCACGAGAAGAAACTTCTCATGAATTTTTTCTCACGCAAAGCCCTTCTCATGCCTACTTTTGTGCACCATATGGATGGATAAAGCTGATTAGTTAACCATTCAAATTCAAAGCATGTTTGAATTTGAATGGATAACTTATCTCTTTTGCCTTCAAGCTTATCCATCTTGTGCGCCACATAATTCACACGAGAAAAAATTTTTCATGAAACTTTTCCATGCACAAATAGTCCACACCCTCCTCTTCTCATGCCATAAGTGGATAGGGATAAGTTGGTTTTAGTTTGAATTCAAATTTGATTAGAATTCAAATGTGTAACCACTTGTCTTTATCCTCTCACACGGATAAGACATGTTTGAACTGTTTTAAAAGAGATAGGGAGCTGGGACGTGCGTAAAAAAATTTTGAGAAAGAAAGTGGGGCATGAGGAAGCCGTGTGCGTGAGGTGAAGGTCCAAAACCTTTCGAGAGAAAAAAAAAGAAAGAAAATTGGGTGCAAGATTTTTGGTGTGTACCCTAGGGTTTCTACCTAGGGTTCGGGAAGTGAGATTGGTGTGCCACGAGTATCGTGAGTCCACCAAATTTTAGAGAGAGATCCATCAGCCTCTCTACCAACTGTGCAGATGATCCAAAGTATCCGAAGAGTCAGCACACATCGATCGAAGGAGTTCGATCAACATCAGCCATCAAAAGGGTGAAATCACGAACTAGCATTCGTGAGGAGCCGATCAGATGGGAGCTTCGTGTGGATGATCCACAGAGGCTAGACACTAGTGTGGCTGCGACATGATGATCAGAGCCCCCCAACGGTGATCAGATTACGGTGATCGACTACCCGCAAAAGGTGATGTGTTCTGAACACAGTACAGTAAAAAATTTACTATTTCAAATTTGAATTTCAAATTTAAATGCATGCTGTTGTATCATATTTAAAACTTAGTGTCGGGTTAATTAGTATTAATTAATGAGATTAATTAATAATTTTACTGTAAAATAGTAATTTTAAAAAAATTTTAAAATTACTATTTTGCCCCTGCACTGAATTTTTGCTACACATATTTTCATTCAAAGAATTGTTATTGATGAAATCATATTTTTCATAAATTAAGGATCAGTATATATGAAGTCAAAAATTATATTTTATTATGAGCATTGATTTCATGAATGCATTTTATAAAAATAACATGATTTTGAAGTATGAATTTCATTATTTCTTTCTATCTATGTATACGTATGTTTTAAAAAAAAAGATATCAGGATTTCAAAGACTCTCAGATAGCTGTGAATGAATCTCTTCGGGAAGATTGACATCCGGAGCTAGCATCCACACGAAACATGGCCCTACCAGCGGGTATAAAGTTGGCACATGAATTAAGAACTCTATCGATTAAGAAACATGGCCCTGTCACGGATATAATAGTGACCTTAGCACGAATATTTGGGAGCAATATTTTAAAATTTGATATGAATACATGACAAAAATGATTTATGATTCATGATTGTGAAATATACATGATTTTATGCATACATGATTGGTTTATGACTTGTTTTATTATATGCTCTATGAAATACTTTATTTTATATTATTTATTATTTTTTAAATATTATATTATCATAAAAAATTTATGCTTGATCCGATAAGGAAGTACAAGTTCTACTTACTGGACTAGTGTAGCTCATATTCTTTTTATTTTCTTTTTTTTGAATAGAGAAATAAAGTTAGGATTGACAAAAAAAATTTAGATTTAAAAATCTATGATGCAAGTTTGAAAATTTTGTAGATAAGGTTTAGATAAATGATAATCACGAACTTATAGTAAGTAATTATGGATTTTGAGATATGGATTTGTATTTTATTTTGGATTTAGATGCTTTGAACCAATATTGGTTTAATTATCTGATGAATAAAAAAATTGAATCTTTTATTTGATGGATTTTAGATGATTATGATGGATTGGCTTCGTGTTATCGTGGGCTCCATCCCTCGATAGCATGGCCGTATTATGTCTCGAATTTGGGGCGTGACATTTTATGGTATCAGAGCTTAGGTTATGATCATTGGGAATTATGATATAAATGATTAGGATATGATAGAATAATATCAGAGCTTATGTTTAAGATTATTGAGATTATGAAGTGATATCAAAACTTTATGTATGATCAATAGGATGTGACAGAGTGAAGTATAATGGATAATATCAAAGCTTAAGATTATGATCATTAAGGATGTGATAGAATGATATAAAGTTTAGATTATGATCACCAGAGAATATGACTTAAGTGATATTTGAGCTTAAGGTTATCATTATTCGGAATTATAACTTTAGTTATTGTTGGTGCAAAAATCCGCTCGCGCCGGAGAAGCTGGAGTCGAGGAAGCCGCGGTCGCCACCGGGACCTGCAAAGGAAGTCTAAACCGGAGGTGGGGTTGCTTCGGCAAGACCCTCCGATGCTCAAGTCAGTTCTCTGCCTCAACAAGAATGGAGTGCTCGAACGAAGAATTTAGCAGAGTTTTTAGATGAAAGATGAGAGCTTATCGAATAACGTATCTGGGGCCCCCTTTTATAGACGGAGGGGGCAGTAGCCTGATAGTGACATCTGTAACCGTCTGGCAGAGGGCTGCCCAGGGTCAGGCGGAGTTTGCTGCGAAGAGTAGTGGAGTAGACCCGTGGCTATCACTGGGGCGTGCCACGTGGAGTCTGCCGCGGGGAGTGGAGCGGCGTCTGTTGTCGTGACTTGCCAGCGGATGGGAGAATCGGCGGTATCCATCGCAGGAAGTGGAGCAGGATCGTGGCCGTTATTGTGGCCTGCCAGGGAGTAGTGGAGCTGCAAGGGATCCATCGTAGGGAGTGGAGCAGTGCTGTGACCGTTACTGCGGCCTGTCAGGGAGTGATGGAGCTGCACGGAATCCACCGCAGAAAGTGGAGCAGGATCGTGGCCGTTATTGTGGCCTGGAGTGCAGATCCATCGCTGAAGTTCGGCAGTGGTCGGAGCTGATGACGGAGTCTGGCTCTCGTAGGAGTCCGGGCGAAGTCCTCCTTACGGTTGGAGTCGTGGGCGGAGCCCGGCTCCCGTAGGAGTCCGAGCGGAGTCCTCTCGGAGTTGAAGTCACGAGCGGAGCCCGGCTTTCGTAGGGGTCCGGGCGGAGTCTCCTGCAATTAAAGTCAGGTGCGAAGTCCGGCTCCCGTAGGAGTCCGGACGGATCTTACTGGCAATCGAAGTTAGCGACGGAGCCCGGCTCCCGTGGGAGTCCGGGCGGAGTTCCCCTCTCGGTAGAAGTTGTCGGCGGAGTCCGGCTCCCGTAGGAGTTCGGACGAAGTCTGTCTGCAGCCGATGGAGTCGAGGGCGAAGCTCGGCTCCCGTAGGAGTCCGGACGGAGTCTTCCTGTAATTAAAGTCAGGTGCGGAGACCGACTCCCATAGGAGTCCGGACGAAGCTTACCGGTAGTCGAAGCTGACGACGGAGCCCGGCTCCCGCAGGAGTCCAGGCGAAGTTGTTCTGTAGTCGATGTTGGCGATGAGGCTGGCTCCCGTAGGAGTCCGGGCGGAGTTGTCCTGCAATCAAAGTCAGGTGCGGAGTCCGGCTCCCGTAGGAGTTCGGGCGGAGTCCCCTGCAATTAAAGTCAGGTGCGAAGTCCGGCTCCCATAGGAGTCCGGACGGATCTTACCAGCAATCGAAGTTAGCGACGGAGCCCGGCTCCTGTGGGAGTCCGGGCAGAGTCCCCCTCGCAGTTGAAGTTGTCGGCGGAGTCCGGCTCCCGTAGGAGTCCGGACGAAGTCTGTCTGCAGCCGTTGGAGTCGAGGGCGAACCCCGGCTCCCGTAGGAGTTCGGGCGGAGTCTTCCTGCAATTAAAGTCAGGTGCGGAGACCGGCTCCCGTAGGAGTCCGGACGAAGCTTATCGGTAGTCGAAGCTGACGACGGAGCCCGGCTCCCGCAGGAGTCCGGGCGAAGTTGTTCTGTAGTCGATGTTGGCGATGGGGCCCGGCTCCCGTAGGAGTCCGGGCGGAGTTGTCCTGCAATCAAAGTCAGGTGCGGAGTCCGGCTCCCGTAGGAGTCCGGGCGGAGTCCCATGCAATTAAAGTCAGATGCGAAGTCCGGCTCCCGTAGGAGTCCGGACGGATCTTACCGGCAATCGAAGTTAGCGACGGAGCCCGGCTCCCGTGGGAGTTCGGGCGGAGTCCCCCTCGCGGTTGAAGTTGTCGGCGGAGTCCGGCTCCCGTAGGAGTCCGGACGAAGTCTGTCTGCAGCCGTTGGAGTCGAGGGCGAAGCCCGGTTCCCGTAGGAGTCCGGGCGGAGTCTTCCTGCAATTAAAGTCAGGTGCGGAGATCGGCTCTCGTAGGAGTCCGGACGAAGCTTATCGGTAGTCGAAGCTGACGACGGAGCCCGGCTCCCGCAGGAGTCCGGGCGAAGTTGTTTTGTAGTCGATGTTGGCGACGGAGCCCGGCTCCCGTAGGAGTCCGGGCGGAGTTGTCCTGCAATCAAAGTCAGGTGCGGAGTCCGGCTCCCGTAGGAGTTCGGGCGGAGTCCCCTGCAATTAAAGTCAGGTGCGAAGTCCGGCTCCAGTAGGAGTCCGGACGGATCTTACCGGCAATCAAAGTTAGCGATGGAGCCCGGCTCCCGTGGGAGTCCGGGTGGAGTCCCCCTCGCGGTTGAAGTTGTCGGCGGAGTCTGGCTCCCGTAGGAGTCCGGACGAAGTCTGTCTGCAGCCGTTGGAGTCGAGGGGAAGCCCGGCTCCCGTAGGAGTCCGGCGGAGTCTTCCTGCAATTAAAGTCAGGTGCGGAGTCCGGCTCCCGTAGGAGTCCGGACGAAGCTTACCGGTGTCGAAGCTGACGACGGAGCCCGGCTCCCGTAGGAGTCCAGCGGAGTTGTTCTGTAGTCGATGTTGGTGACGGGGCCCGGCTCCCGTAGGAGTCCGGGCGGAGTCCTCCCGGGGTGATTCTGCTGAGGACTTCATCTGTGGATATTTTATACCCAACACCAGTCCCCCTACTTCCGAGTTTGAATTTCGAACGAAGGAAGTACAAAAAGATGGACACAGCCGAAACCGTCCCCTCGAATCCTGCGCACTGCCGTCCCCAGATATTTTGGCATTAAATGTGCGCATGCCGGAGTCTTTTCGAATCGGGGCGATACGAAGGGACTCTTCAAAATTCCTGCAGGTACACTGGCCCAGGTACGGTGCAATAATAGTCCTGCCAGCCGTCAGCCGCTTTTAGCCGTCTGCCATGGTGAGTGGGACACGTGTCGAGCGCGGGCTGGCCTGGGGGGATTCACGATCATCATGGCGCTGGATTCCAGGGTCTATTTAAACCCATCCTCCCACCTTTAGGTGCCCTATTCCGTTCCAGAGTTTCTATCAGTGTCTGCCTTCTCTTCGAGAGCCCTGTTTCAGTGGGTATCTTCTCGAGCCGTAGGTGTCTTCTGTCTTCGTCCCTCTGGTCCCTCAGAGCGATATAGGTCAGTTCCAGCACCTTCAACCTTTTTCCCACCGCCTAGGGACTTCTTCTCTGTCATTATTTTTTGCATCCCTCCGAGTCAGTTTCTTGTGGCCTCTCGTCCCCCATCCCGTCCGTCTTCTTAGGGACCTTTAGAGCCCTCCTTCGAAACTACCCGAAATGTCGTCCGGCTCTTCCGCTCCAGGCAGCTCCGGGAGCTCTTCCGCCTCAAACCCCCAGGTCCCCCGCTCCGTAGACGAACCTGCGTCTGGGGCTGGGCTCCGCCCGATTTTTGCACCAGGCGCCATTCTATGTCCCTGACCTGGAGGAACTCCTTCTGATAAGGGTTCACTATGGAGTTCCTCTGGAGTACGACCTGGAGCTGCCTGGCCCTTCTGACCGGGCCAGCACTCCCCCACCTGGTCATTTTTATCTGTACCAGGAAGCGCTCCGTGCCGGACTCCGGCTTCCGCTTCCTTCCTTTGTTGTTGCCCTCTTCCGCTTCTTAGACATCTCCTTGGCTTCCGTGGCCCCAAATTTTTTAGGTTTTTTATAGGATTTCTCTCCCTTTGCCACGTAGTCGAGGTCCAACCATCTCTCTCCCTGTTTAGGCACTTCTATACTTTCAAGCGCCATCCCTCGACGAAGGACTGGTGGTACTTCTCCCCCCAGTTCGGCAAGAAGGGGTTGCTGAAAGGCGCCCCTTCTTCGATCCACAATTGGAAGGAGAAATATTCTTCGTCCACTGCCCGACCTTGAGACTGGGCCTGCCCCCTTGGGGCTCCCTGAGGGATTCTGTCCGTCGGGCCCCCAGCCTGGGGGAGGATGACCTCCAGGCTGCCCGAAAACTTCTAGCTTACTCCGCTCCTTCCCTTCCCAATCTTCTGAGGGAGCAATTTCTTTTCAACATCGGCCTGAGTCCCCAGGATCCAGCGAGTATTCATCTTTTACCTTATCTTCTCTTTTCATGCCTTTCTCCTTTTTCTCTTTTTACCTCTTCGTTTCTTTCTTTCTTTCTTCTCCTTTCTTCTCTTTCTTTTCTTTTTTTTTTTTTTTGACTCTTGATTGATTGGTTTGCTTTTTTTTTTCTTCTTTTCTTTTCTCTCTATTTCTTTTTTTTTTCTTTTTTTTTTTAGGAATGGACGTCGAAGCAGCGCGGATGCTTGCTAGGGGCCTTAGGGCCCACAAGAGAAAGGGTGCCGCGACCTTCGGATCGGTGAAGAGGGCCAGGGCGGAGGAGTCGAGTTTAGCTGCACCCATCCAGGAGGCCCCGACCATCACATTCCCTCGGATGCCGAGCCAACGGCTCCCCGGGCTTCCTCGAGGAGTCCGCCGACTGGGGCCCCCGCTTCGAGGGTCCGCTCCACGGATGCGCCCGTAGCCGAGAGGAAAAGAAGAAAATTGGTGGCCCGCAGGGCGAGTAGCCGCCGAACTGCTGCGGACGAGCCCCTCTGCTCTGAAGAGGGGTCGGAGAATCCCTTCGATGATAGGACTTGATCAGGTGGTTGATCGACAGTTGCATTCTGCCTGACGTCGTTGAGAGGATCGACCGCGCCGATCCCGAGCAGCGGGCCTGGGACTCTTGGGGTCCTTCCTTGAGGTAAGCGACTCTTCATTTACATGGCTATTCGGCCTTTGTTCTAATTCCCTAGCCACCCTTGCAGATTGGGCACCAGCTCCTCGCCTATATCGAGGCGGTGAATCATGCGAGGAGGGACATCCTCCAGGTGGAGGAATGCTGTCAGGCCGAGGTTGCTCGCCTCCAAGCGAAGACGGCCGAAGTAGTCACCCTCCAGGAGGCCCTGGAAAGAGAGAAACAAGCCGGGAGGAGGAGAGGCAGACCTTGGAGGAATCGGCGAGAAAGACGGAGGCCGAGGTTGCCAACTTGGCCGAGCAAATTTTGGTCCTGGTCTCGGAGGCCAGAGTCCTTGCGGTAGAGGAATTCAAGGCCTCCGCGGAGATGAGGGATCTGAAGGTCCAATTTGGCCAGGAAGCGTTCATAAGGGGGTTCGAGCTCTGCCAAGAGAAGGTGGTCAAAAATTACCAGAACTCGACCTCAGCTTCCTAGGCGAGGAGTCTGAAGACGAGACCGATCTCTCGCCAGCCGTCACTGCTGTCGCCGCACCCTTGCCGGGGACGCCGAGTTCTCCAACCCCCGCCCCCGAGGTCTGAGACCTCCGATCTTGTACCTTTATTTCGTCGTAATTTTTCTTTTCTGTTTGTCTTCAAAAATCATCCAATCAATAAAGTTGAATTTCTTGTTGCGGATGGCTTCTCCTCCCCCTCCAGTCTCTCCTTGTTCTTCTTCTTGCAATGAGTCGCGCTTTGACGCTTTTGCCTTTCGATGGTAGTGTCCTGCAGAAGCACTCCCCCTGCCCTGGGGGTCCCGCTGAAATCGACGATCCAGCGGCTGAAGAAGGAAGTCCTTCACCTAACAAAGAAGTTAAAGAAGATGGAAGGCGAGCTCCGTAGATTGAGGGAAGGTCATTTTGAAGCTACCGCTGAGGCCACCCACTTTCGAAATCTCCACATGAAGGAGATCATGGAGTATAGCCGGAGGAAGGCGGACTTCGCGAAGGAACTCGAAGAATGCAAGAAGAGCGCCAGCGATCGAATTTGGGCCCAGGCCGCCAGGATTAGCGCCCTCAAGGTGGAACTGTCAGCTGTAAAGGGGAAGATCGGCCAGCTGAAAGGAAATTCATCCCGGCTCTTGGCCCGGGTCGATGATGACCAGGAGTGGTCGAAGAAGGTCTCCGACCTTCAGCAGCAGCTTCAGGATGCCGAGGTGAGCCATGACGTGCATCGGGCTAGCTGGCGCAGGCAGGTGGAAGAATATAAAGGGAGATTCAGGGTGGCGGCCGACGAAGTCGTCCGTCTCCAGAGGCAACTGGCTAGCAGGGCACAGCTTACTTCCGCCCGAATTTTGATGAGCTCCAAGCCCTAAGAGGCACCGTTGAGGAGATTTCTGTCTCCCTCGGGGAAAAGACAACTGAGCTGCAACAACTGAAGATCCAATTGGCATACGAGCAACGGGCCGTCGCGAATGCGGAGGCAGAATCCGAGGTCTTGAGGAAGAGGCATCGAGAGGCGGAGGTCGAGAGCCAGTGACTTCGTTGGGCGCTCCAGGACACGCTGCAGAAAAGGGAAGAGCTAGAAGAAAAAATTGAGAATCTAAGGCAGTCCTGGTTAAGGGATGGAGTAGATAATTCTAGGTCGGAGGGAGCAGGGCCTCCTTAGAGCTCTTTTCGTCTTTCTGTCTTTTCATGTATTTACTTCCCTTTTTGTCGTTTTGCCTTTCTTTCCTTGGCCTTCCGGGCTTTGTAGCGTGTATATCAGAAATGGAATGAAAAGGGCATTTTGTGTTACCTCGTCCGCGCATTGCGCTAAATTACCGTCCGCCGAACTTTTCTTGTCGTTTGACCTGTCTGATGTAGACGTCGTTGGGGGGCACCCAGTCATCGATGCGTTAGCTCGCCTTTCTCGTCGTACATGGCCGCGAGCCCGAGCCTGGCCGTCCGGGCTCCGCATTACTTCGGGGATGTCGTTGTCTTCCTAACCGGTGTCAAAAGTCTTTTCAGAGACCGGAGGTGTTTGGTAGGAACTCCCCGTTTCAGTTGGGACGAAGTCCTTTAGTCTTTTGGTGCGGTTCATCCTTCATCTGTTCCCGTCGTAGTTCGTCATCCTTCCTTTTTAATTTTCCTCCTCTTCCCAGAGTGAGGGCCCTCCCCCCGCTTTTCGCGGGGTTGCATAGAAGCGAGGAGGTGCCGCTGAGGGGCTTTTTCCTCTCATCCGATCTTGTTGAGCGACCGGGTTTCGCCACCATCAGCCCTTGCTGCAGGAGTCGCGGGTGGATCCCAGCTCTCGTAGGAGTCTGGGTGGGGTCTTCCTTGGCGTCGTGTACGGAGCCCGCCCGTAGGAGTCCGGGTGGAGTCTTCCTCGGTGTCGTGGATGGAGCCCGACTCTCGTAGGAGTCCGGGCCTTCCGCTTTGCTCGAGCCAGGGCGAGGTTCTCCTCTCGTTCCGGCCTGCTGTGGGGGCGCGTTAGGGCACTGCAAGGCCTCTCCCCCCATCCGATCTAAAAGAACCGGGCCTTTGACTTTGCTCATGTCAGGACGAGGTTCTCCTCCTGTTCCTGACATGGCTGTGGGGGCACATTAGGGCGCTGTAAGGCCTCTCCCCCCATCCGATCTAAAAGAACCGGGCCTTTGACTTTGCTCATGTCAGGACGAGATTCTCCTCCTGTTCCTGATATGGCTGTGGGGGCACATTAGGGTGCTGTAAGGCCTCTCCCCCCATCCGATCTAAAAGAATCGGGCCTTTGATTTTGCTCATGTCAGGACGAGGTTCTCTTCCTGTTCCTGACATGGCTGTGGGGGCACATTAGGGTGCTGTAAGGCCTCTCCCCCCATCCGGTCTAAAAGAACCGGGCCTTTGACTTTGCTCATGTCAGGACGAGGTTCTCCTCCTATTCCTGACATGGCTGTGGGGGCACATTAGGGCGCTGTAAGGCCTCTCCCCCCATCCGATCTAAAAGAACCGGGCCTTTGACTTTGCTCATGTCAGGACGAGGTTCTCCTCCTATTCCTGACATGGCTGTGGGGGCATATTAGGGCACTGTAAGGCCTCTCCCCCCATCCGGTCTAAAAGAACCGGGCCTTTGACTTTGCTCATGTCAGGATGAGGTTCTCCTCCTGTTCCTGACATGGCTATGGGGGCACATTAGGGCGCTGTAAGGCCTCTCCCCCCATCCGGTCTAAAAGAATCGGGCCTTTGACTTTTTCATGTCAGGACGAGGTTCTCCTCCTGTTCCTGACATGGCTGTGGGGGCACATTAGGATGCTGTAAGGCCTCTCCCCCCATCCGATTTCGAGATAGTCGAACTTTCATTTTAGGTATGCTTGGATGGGGTTCTCCCCCGTTCCTAACATAACTTTGCTTTTGGAGGGGTCATATCCAGTCATAATAAATCCATGCCAGATAGGAAGAGTACGTCAAGTAAAAAGAAATTTAGATTCAAGGTGAAATCGTAAGTGATACATTTACAGATTTTTTGAGTTCTACGGTCGTGGGTGGTCCGCTCCTCCTTGAGGCCCTCCGGTGATGGAGTTGATGGTTCCGATGGGAGGTCGGTCCCCGGGTTGCTCCTCCCTTCTTGGCGGTTCAGGCTGTGGAAGGGCCCTTGGCCGATCTCCTCTACCCTCGGGCCTGCGTTGGATGAACCTGTCGAGTCGACCTCGCCGAATGAGCTCCTCGATCTTGTCCCGGAGCTGGATGCATTCCTCTGTGTCGTGGCCGTGGTCGCGGTGGTAGAGGCAGAATTTGTTGGGGTTGCGCTTCCCGAGGTGTGTGCGCATCCTCTCCGGCCGAGGGAGCTGCTCCCTGACCTCCATCAATACCTGAGCCTTCGAGGCGTTGAGGGGGGCGTAGTTGCGGAATCTCCCTGGCGGGGAACCCCGTCGAACCCTGCAATCTGGGCTTCTCTGCCTGCACACCCGGGGTGGAGTATGGGCGCGCTTATGCCCAGGAGGGGATCGAGAACGCAGCCGGGCTTCCTTTGGCCTTTTTTCAATTGCGGGCTTACTCGAGTCTCCCGCTTGCCGCTCCCTCGCCGTCTCTTCATCCTTCATTTTGAAGGCTTCTTCCGCTCGGGCGTATCCTTCGGCTCGGGCAAGCAAATCAGTAAAATCCCTGAGATACTTCTTCTCCAGGGAGAACAAAAGATCATTCTTCTGAAGGCCACCCTTCAGAGCGGCCATTGCGACTGATTGGTCCAAGTTCTAGACCTCCAGCACCGCGATGTTGAAGCGGTTGATGTAGGCCCGAATGGACTCCCCTTCCCTTTGCTTGATGTTGATGAGGGACTCCGAACCCTTCCGGGGGCACCGGCTGCTGACAAAATGGGCCACAAATTGGTGGCTCATTTGATCGAAGGAAAAGATGGTACCCGGTTTCAAAGCCGAGTACCAGTTCCTCGCCGCTCCCTTCAAGGTGGATGGGAAGGCCCGGTATAAAATGGCATCAGGAGCACTGTGAAGCAGCATCATTGTCCGAAAGGCCTCCAGATGATCAACCGGGTCCGAAGTCCCGTCGTAGCTTTCGAACTGGGGAAGCTTAAAATTTGGCGGGATTGGTTCCTGCATGATCATTTGGGAGAAGGGAGGGTCAGTACAAATGTCCTCACCATAAGCGGGGGGCGCATGACGGAGCTCTTCGATCCGCCGGTTCATCTCCTGGAGCCTCCGATCTAGGAAATTCTCTCGACTTCGAGTTTCGAGGGGCCTCTGGCAGAACGGGGGCAGGGATCTTCCATGGGTGGAGTCGTGGTCCGATTGAGGGCTCTCTACCTTGGGTTTGTTTTCCCAGGAAGGACGGGGCGACTGGCCCAGGTGGCCCGCCCTGCCGTCGAATTCTGATATTCCGGGGATGCCCTTTTCGGGCGTGCCGACGCCTGTGGCTGCTGCTGTTACATAGCTTGCACAGCTTCAGCGAGGCCTCTGACCTGCTGTGCCAGCAGGTCAAACTGCTCCGCGCCGACCGCCACCGTCGGAGGAGGAGGAGGAGGTTGAGAAATAGGAGGGGAGGCCGGAGCCTGAGATCTGGCCGTGGAGGCCGTGGACCTTCGCGTGGACGCCTTGCATGGAGGCATCAAGTATGGATCCCGTGGGGGGAAACAAGGAGTGGGTGTCGGAGGAGACGATCGGGGGCGGCTCCGTTGAATGCTCCATTAAGAACAAGGGTACTGCGAAGACACAGGGGCCCTTCCTCTAGCGCCAATCCTGTTGGTGCAAAAATCCGCTCGCGTCGGAGAAGCTGGAGTCGAGGAAGTCGCGGTCGCCGCCGGGACCTGCAAAGGAAGTCTAAACCGGAGGTGGGGTTGCTCCGGCAAGACCCTCCGACGCTCAAGTTAGTTCTCTGCCTCAATAAGAATGGAGCGCTCGAACGGAGAATTTAGCAGAGTTTTTAGATGAAAGATGAGAGCTTATCGAATAACGTATCTGGAGCCCCCTTTTATAGGCGGAGGGGGCAGTAGCCTGATAGCGACATCTGTAACTGTCTGGCAGAGGGCTGCCCAGGGTCAGGCGGAGTTTGCTACGAAGAATAGTGGAGTAGACCCGTGGCTATCACTGGGGCGTGCCACGTGGAGTCTGCCGCGGGGAGTGGAGCGACGTCTGTTGTCGCGACTTGCCAGCGGATGGGAGAATCGCGCGGCATCCGTCACAGGGAGTAGTGGAGCTGTGCGGGATCCGTCGTAGGGAGTGGAGCAGTGCTGTGACCGTTACTGCGGCCTGTCAGGGAGTGATGGAGCTGCGCAAAATCCACCGCAGAAAGTGGAGCAGGATCGTGGCCGTTATTGTGGCCTGGGAGTGCAGATCCGTCGGCTGAAGTTCGGCAGTGGTCGGAGCTGATGACGGAGTCCGGCTCCCGTAGGAGTCCGGGCGGAGTCCTCCTTGCGATTGGAGTCGTGGGCGGAGCCTGGCTCCCGTAGGAGTCCGGGCGGAGTCCTCTCGGAGTTGAAGTCACGAGCGGAGCCCGGCTCCCGTAGGGGTCCGGGCGGAGTCCCCTGCAATTAAAGTCAGGTGCGAAGTCCGGCTTCCGTAGGAGTCCGGACGGATCTTACCGGCAATCGAAGTTAGCAATGGAGCCCGACTCCCGTGGGAGTCCGGGCGGAGTCCCCCTCGCGGTTCAAGTTGTCGGCGGAGTCCGGCTCCCGTAGGAGTCCGGACGAAGTCTGTCTGCAGCCGTTGGAGTCGAGGGCGAAGCCCGGCTCCCGTAGGAGTCCGGACGGAGTCTTCCTGCAATTAAAGTCAGGTGCGGAGATCGGCTCCCGTAGGAGTCCGGACGAAGCTTACCGGTAGTCGAAGCTGACAACGGAGCCCGGCTCCCGCAGGAGTCCGGGCGAAGTTATTCTGTAGTCGATGTTGGCGACGGGGCCCGACTCCCGTAGGAGTCCGGGTGGAGTCCCCTGCAATTAAAGTCAGGTGCGAAGTCCGGCTCCCGTAGGAGTCCGGACGGATCTTACCGGCAATCGAAGTTAGCGACGGAGCCCGGCTCCCGTGGGAGTCTGGGCGGAGTCCCCCTCGCGGTTGAAGTTGTCGGCGGAGTCTGGCTCCCATAGGAGTCCGGACGAAGTCTGTCTGCAGTCGTTGCAGTCGAGGGCGAAGCCCGGCTCCCGTAGGAGTCCGGGCGGAGTCTTCCTGCAATTAAAGTCAGGTGCGGAGACCGACTCCCGTAGGAGTCCGGACAAAGCTTACCGGTAGTCGAAGCTGACGACGGAGCCCGGCTCCCGCAGGAGTCTGGGCGAAGTTGTTCTGTAGTCGATGTTGGCGATGGGGCCCGGCTCCCGTAGGAGTCCGGGCGGAGTTGTCCTGCAATCAAAGTCAGGTGCGGAGTCCGGCTCCCATAGGAGTTCGGGCGGAGTCCCCTGCAATTAAAGTCAGGTGCGAAGTCCGGCTCCCATAGGAGTCCGGACGGATCTTACCGGCAATCGAAGTTAGCGATGGAGCCCGGCTCCCGTGGGAGTCCGGGCGGAGTCCCCCTCGCGGTTGAAGTTGTCGGCGGAGTCCGGCTCCTGTAGGAGTCCGGACGAAGTCTGTCTGCAGCCGTTGGAGTCGAGGGCGAAGCCCGGCTCCTGTAGGAGTCCGGGCGGAGTCTTCCTGCAATTAAAGTCAGGTGCGGAGACCGGCTCCCGTAGGAGTCCGGACGAAGCTTACCGGTAGTCGAAGCTGACGACGGAGCCCGGCTCCCGCAGGAGTCCGGGCGAAGTTGTTCTGTAGTCGATGTTGGCGACGGGGCCCAGCTCCCATAGGAGTCCGGGCGGAGTTGTCCTGCAATCAAAGTCAGGTGCGGAGTCCGGCTCCCGTAGGAGTCCGGGCGGAGTCCCCTGCAATTAAAGTCAGGTGCGAAGTCCGGCTCCCGTAGGAGTCCGGACGGATCTTACCGGAAATCGAAGTTAGCGACAGAGCCCGGCTCCCGTGGGAGTTCGAGCGGAGTCCCCCTCGCGGTTGAAGTTGTCGACGGAGTCCGGCTCCCGTAGGAGTCCGGACGAAGTCTGTCTGCAGCCGTTGGAGTCGAGGGCGAAGCCCGGCTCCCGTAGGAGTCCGGGCGGAGTCTTCCTGCAATTAAAGTCAGGTGCGGAGACCGGCTCCCGTAGGAGTCCGGATGAAGCTTACCGGTAGTCGAAGCTGACGACGGAGCCCGGCTCCCGCAGGAGTCCGGGCGAAGTTGTTCTGTAGTCGATGTTGGCGACGGGGCCCGGCTCCCGTAGGAGTCCGGGCGGAGTTGTCCTGCAATCAAAGTCAGGTGCGGAGTCTGGCTCCCGTAGGAGTCCGGGCGGAGATGTCCTGCAATCAAAGTCAGGTGCGGAGTCCGGCTCCCGTAGGAGTCCGGACGAAGCTTACCAGTAGTCGAAGCTGACGACGGAGCCCGGCTCCCGTAGGAGTCCGGGCGGAGTTGTTCTGTAGTCGATGTTGGCGATGGGGCTCGGCTCCCGTAGGAGTCTGGGCGGAGTCCTCCCGGGGTCGATTCTGCTGAGGACTTCGGCTGTGGGTATTTTATACCCAACAGTGATATTTGAACTTGAAGCCAAGATCATGAGGAACATGATAGATATAAAAGAAAGGATTCAATAATTTGATTTCGGATCAATAGGTATTATGATAAAATTTATGCATAAGTGGCATATGATGTCTATAATAGAATTGACGAGTTATATCTTGAACTTCAATTAGCAGGGTTAATCTGAGTACGAAAAGTGTTGACCCTAGAATAAAGTGGGAGGTATTGATATGTTATGTTAGGTATATTCGATGATATTAGAATACTAAATCTGTATGGATAAAGGATATGATAACTTTGCTAATTTTGATGTTAATTTTTTTCATAAAGAAAGGTTGGTTTGGAAGTTGTCTAAATGATTATAAGATAAATCGAAGGTTAACTCAAATTAATTCTAGACATATTGGATTCTTGAGGAGTGGTGAAGCTTATGTAATAAGTTCAAACATAGAAGGTGGATGAAGATTTAATTTTGATGTGCTATGCCTAAGAGATAGTAATGACAAAAAAACCTTAAATTTTTCTTAAATTTTATATGAAATTTGAAAGTTCGATCTATCTTTGATTGATTTAACATACAAAGATATTTTTATTTTTGATAGACTTAGATAATTTGGTAAGTTGAGATCAGAGTGCGCAACAAAAGCGTGGTAGTCTAAATTGAATAGAAATATTAATCTTTTAAATCAAAAGATATTATGAAATACGTTAGTTGTAAATAAAGAAGGATTTTACTGATAATAAAAAGATGCTAGAAAGAAAATCTATCTGATCAAGAAAAGACTCAAGGTAGCACAGGATAGACAAAGAGTTGGGCAGATAGAAAAAGAAGAGAATTGAAATTTCAGATCGGTGATCATATTTTTTTAAAAGTATCACCTACAAAAAGTATCATAAGGTTTGGGAGACATAACAAGCTGAGTCTGCGATATATTAGACCTTTTGAAATTTTGAGACGAGTAGAAGATGTTGCTTACAAACTCTCCTTACCATCGGATTTATCTAAAGTGCACAATGTCTTTCATGTTTCACCACTAAAGAAAATTTATACTTGATCCAAATAATGTGGTAAAATATGAGCCATTGCAAGTTCATAAAAACTTAACCTATGAAAGTTTTCTCTCTGAATTATCGATCAAAAAGAGCAAGTTCTAAGATGGCACATCATTCCATATCTGAAGATTCATTAGAGTAATCATGAAAAGAGAGAAGCTACATGGGAGTTTGAAGATGATATGAAATCAAGATATCCTCACTTATTTGAAAATAAAGGTACATTAAGTTTCGAGGATGAAACTTTTTTTTAAGGGGGGTAGAATATAATAATCGGTCTTTGGGCCTTAAGCCTAGCCCAGAAGCCCATCAAAAAAAAAAAGAAGAGAGAATTTGGGAAGAAGACTCCCGATAGGAGTCTTCTTCTCCGATGAGCCTAGATGGGATCGGGAGTCCTAGGACCACCAGGGGTCCTAGGGTTCTCTATAAAAAGACCTTCCTCCTTCCTAAGAACCCCCCACCAGTCTTCCTCCCTCTCTTCCTCTCTGATTTCTTCGATTGAAGTCGCGGCCCCTCGATTCGTGCTCACCATGATTTCTTACCAGCATGGTCACCAGAGCTCGAGGTAGTCCCTCCTTCCTCTTCCTCTCTCCTCTCCCTTCTTTTCCATGCCTGTGGGCACGACTGCCAGCGACAGGTGTCGTCGGATTTCATTGGAGAAGAAAGTCCATGTTTGGCCTCTTCTTTTTCCTGATTTTTATGGCACCGACGGTCACTGCCAACTGCCAGCCTCGGTCTCTCCGAGCTCGGGAGGGTCGCCCCTCACCGTTGGCCACTGCCGTGCAGGGTATGGCCGTGATCGGTCGGTCAAAGGCAAGGGGACCTCTAGGTCTCCTGTTTCGGCCAAAGAAGGCCACGGAAAAAAAAAGGAAAAAAAAAGGAAAAAAATAGAAAAAATAGAAAAAAAAGAGAGAATTTTCTCTCTCTTTCCTCTCTCATCTATTTACCTTCTTTATCCAGTTTTTTTTAAAATTCTCTCTATTTTCTCTCTCTAGACCTTTTATCTCTTTTTATGGATTTTGTCTCTCTAGGGTCATTGTCTCTCTCTGATTGCATCACAGGCCCTAAGATGAACTTGAGATGAAAATATGATGACTTGAGATTGCTTCAAAATTCATGCAATAGATTGGATCTTAGTCCGATCCTTATTCAAAATTGATAACATCGATCATGGTTAATCCATATTAAGTCACTCTGATATGATCTCTAATAATTTCAAACATGACTGCCACTTTTGAAGGATATGAAGATTCTCTCTCTACTTTCTCTCTCTATTTTCTCTCTTATGATTGACTTTCTCTCTCTAAAAAGATCTATGAATCCTGTACCGAGTCATGCCTTCATCTTTTAGGAGCTCATATTGACTCTAATAAGATGATCCAAAGTTACTTTGATATCCGTGCTGTATGTCAACCTCATTTGATCATATCAAAGATCTTTCAAATTTATTATTAATAAACTTTATTGATTGATCTTGATCTAATCTGTACTTCATAATTTCTTGTTCAAGTCACTTAAATTTGATCCTTAGATCAGAGATCCTGAATTGTCCTGGTATCTGGATGGTCCGACACATCCGGATAACAGTCCTCTTTCCTTATGATTTAATCTTATTATATTCATGGAATAGAAATTGATGATGATTTGATATTTTAAATAGGATTAGCTGATTCTTCCAACGAAGTCTGAAGATCTAAGATGAATGAGGTAAGTAGATCTTATGCTCCTTATTTATTTTTAAATGATCATATTTTTATGCAAAGAATTGTTATTGATGAAATCATATTTTTCATAAATTAAAGATCAGCATATGTGAAGTCAAAAATTATGTTTTATTATGAGCATTGATTTCATGAATGTATTTTATGAAAATAGCATGATTATGAAGCATGAATTTCATTGTTTCTTTCCATCTATATATACGTATATTTTAAAAAAAAGATATAAGAATTTCAAAGGCTCTCAGATAGCTATGAATGAATTTCTTTAGGAAGGTCGACATCCGGAGTTAGCATCCAGATGAAACACGGCCCTGCCAGCAGATATAAAGTTGGCACATAAATTAAGAACTCTATCGATTAAAAAATATGGCCCTGTCATGGGTATAATAGTGATCTTAGTACGAATATCTGGGAGCAATATTTTGAAACTTGACATGAATACATGACAAAAATAATTTATGATTCATGATTGTGAAATATACATAATTTTATGCATACATGATTGGTTTATGACTCGTTTTATTATATACTCTATGAAATACTTTATTTTGTATTATCAGTTATTTTTTAAATATTATATTATTATGAAAAACTTATACTTGATCCGATAAAGAAGCGCAAATTCTATTTACTGGGCTAGTGTAGCTCATATTCTTTTTGTTTTCTTTTTTATTTGAACAGAGGAATAAGGTTAGGACCGGCAAAAAAAATTCAGATTTGAAAATCCACGATGTAAACTTGGAAATTTTGTAGATGATGTTTAGATAAATGATGATCACGAACTTATAGTAAGTAATTATGGATTTTGAGATATGGATTTGTATTTGATTTTGGATTTAGATGCTCTGAATCAATATTAGTTTAATTATCTGATGAATAAAAAAATTGAATCTTTTATTTGATAGATTTTAGATGATTATGATGGATTGGCTTCGTGTTATTGTGGGCTCTATCTCTCGGTAGCATGATCGTGTTATGTCCTGAATTTGAGACGTGATAAAGGAGATTTATAGAATCGCTCTATTTTAGGACGACTTACTAGTTACTGACTCCACCTTTCACATAGCGTGAATGGTCGTGAGTCAATACATAAAGTTGCCCTATCATAGGATGACTTTATTTTGGATAGTATTTTGATAAATATTTTGAAAAAAATATTATTTATATAATTTTTTTAAATTAACATTATTTAGGTAAAATTATCAGAACCTTTACATTAATTTTGAATTCTAGATTTCTTTTGGATCTTGAAAATACTTTTTATATTTCAAGTTTCTCTAAAAATTTAGTTTCTATTTCAAGTTAACAAATATTACTTTTAGTTTTTATTTTGAAAATTTTGTAGTTAAAACTTTTAGAAATTAAAGTGTTATTGGCACTAATTTTTTGATGAATGATTTATATAAATTAGATTTGGATCTCACTTATGAATGTAATCATTCTTCTACATATAGTGATAATATTTGCATAAAGAAGAACATTATTAAAGAAAACTCTTCAAGTTTGAGGTACAAAAGATTGGCACATATCTTTTTAGAGAGAATAAAGAGGTTGGTAAATGATGGTATTTTAAAATATATTGATTTTGCTGACTTTTGCATTTGTTTGAATTGCATAAAGTGAAAGTAAACTAATAAATCCTTTAAAGATGTCAAAAGGATCTTTTTGCTATTCTCTATTTAATGGTTAGAGATGTTTTATGTTATTCATTGATGACCATACTAGGTACATCTATCTCTATCTTTTGTTTAAAAAGAGTCGGGCACTAAATGCCTTTAAGGTTTATAAAGCAGAAGTAGAAAAATAAATGGACAAAAAAATAAAGATAGTAAGATCTGATAAAGGTAGGGAGCATTATGGAAGGTACACTGAAAGGGGACAGTTGGTAGGCTCATTTGCTAAGTTTCTTGAAAAAGAGGGTATATTGCCTCATACATAATGCTAGAAATACTATAACCAAATGGTATCATAGAAAGAGGGAACCGTACATTAATGAAAATGATAAAAAGTATGATTAGTAATTCTAATTTTTCTTTATTTCTTTGGAGTGAAACATTAAAGACTGTAGTGTATGTCTTAAATAGGATTCCATCAAAGACCGTACCTAAAACTTTTTTTGAGTTATGAAAATAATGGAAACTAAATTTAAGTCACTTACACATATAGGAATGTCCAGTTGAAGTATGGATTTATTATCTACACTTAAAGAAATTAGATTCTAAAATAGTTAGGGCTATTCTATTGGCTATGCAGTAAACTCCAAGGGATATGATTTTATCGTCCTTACCATATATTCAAAATAGTTGAAGATAGAAATGCTAAGTTTCTTGAGGATTATGAACTTAGAAGAGTGAATTTTCTTGTAAAGATAAATTAAAAAAAAAAAGGATTAAATTGATCAACCCATAAAAGATATGAAATTGATTGCTATTTAAGAAGATCTATAAGATCACTTTGAAGAACAACTAATTCAAGAGCAATCACCCCATGAAGAGATAGTTTATATTGAGCCTACTATTGAAAACATTCAAAGTACAGAAGTAGTAGAAATAAGAAGATCCTTAAGAGAAAGTAGATATACAAATCCTAAATATTATATTGTCTACCCACAAGAATCCGACTTTGATTTTGAGCCTAATAATGATCCTAAGTCATTTTTACAAGTCATGAGTGGAAATAAATTCACACTCTAGTATAATGCCATGAAAGATGAGATGGAATCCATAGCTAAAAATCAAGTTTGAGATCTTGTTGAATTACTACAAGATGCTTCAACCATTGACTGTAAATATGTCTATAAGACCAAAAGAGATTCCTCAAGTAAAATTGAACGATGTAAGGCCAGATTTATAGCTAAGGGTTTCACTCAAAAAGAAGATGTTGGCTATCATAAAATCTTCTCTCCGGTTTCAAAGAATGATTTGTTAGAAATTATTATAGCTTTAGTAGCTCATTTTAATTTAGAGTTATATCGAATAGATGTGAAGATAATATTTCTAAATGAAAATCTCAAAGAGACAGTGTACATGACTCAACCTAAAGATTTCTGTATTGATAAAAAAGTCACATTATCTGTAAATTAAAGAAATTTATATATAGATTTAAGCAGGCCTCCCACTAATGGTATATAAAATTTCATGATATTATTAGCTCTTTTGATATTACAGAGAACATTCTGGATCAATGTATATATCTTAAAGTTTATGGGAGTAAGTATATATTTTTGATCCTATATGTAGATAATATATTACTTGCAAGCAGTGATTCAAATTTGCTAAAGAAGATAAAACTATTTTTTCTTAAAATTTTTAGATGCAGGATATGTATGAAGCCTCTTATGTCATTAGCATAAAGATTTACAAAGATAGATCATGAAGTATTTTAGATTTATTTCAAAGGATCTGCATTGAAAAGATTTTAGAAAGATTTAAAATGATAGATTGTGCTCCTACAATTGCACCCATTATGAAAGGTAACAAGTTTAGTCAAAATCAATGCCCACAAAATAAATTGAAAAAAGAGTAAATAAAGAATATCTCATATGCATCTATAGTAGGAAGCTTGATGTATGCTCAGGTCTGTACAAGACCTGATATTGCATTTATAGTAGATATATTGAGTAGATATCAAAAAAATCTTGATCTTGATTATTGGAAAGCTGCAAAGAAAGTTATATATTATTTACAAGGAACTATGTATTATATGCTTACATATAGACACACTGATCACTTAGAAGTGGTTGATTATTCAGGCTCAGATTTTGGTGGATGTATAGATGCAAGAAAATCTACTTCATAATTTATTTATTTTCTTACTGGAGATATTGTATCTTCGAGAAGTAATAAGTAATTCATAGTAACTTTATCTATCATGCAGGCAGAGTTCATTACATGCTATGAAGCCGCATCATAGATAATATGGTTGAGGAATCTTATTTCTAATTTGAGAGTTATCGATTTAATTGCAAGGCCAATAAAAATTTATCGTGACAATTTCGCTGCTATTTTCTTTTTTAAGAATGATAAAAGTAAAAGTTGCAGCAAGTACGTCGATATAAAGGTATCTTGCTGTTAGAGATTAGGTCAAGAAGTAAAAAGTGGATATTCAACATATAAATACTGAATTAATAGTTGTAGATCCCATGACTAAAGAATTATTGACTAAATAGTTTAACGATCATGTGGATCATATGGGAATCATTAACGAGTCACGACAACGGATGCCGCTCCACTCCCCACAACTGATTCCATGTGGCGAGCTACGGCGATAGCCATGATTCCGCTCCACTACCCTTCGCAATAAATTTCTCCTGACTATGAGCGGCCCACTACCAGACGGTCATGAACGTTGCTATCAGTCTGTTGCACCCTCCGCCTATAAAAAGGGAGATCCCAGATACGTTATTCTCTAAGCTCTCATTTTTACCTATAAACTCTGTTAAAATTTTCGTTCGAGTACTCCATTCTTGTTGAGGCAGAGAACTGACTTGAGCGTCGGAGGGTCTTGCCAGAGCAACTCCACCTCCGGTTTAGACTTCTTTTGCAGGTCCTGGCGGCGACCGTGACTCCTTCGACTCCAGCTTCTCCGACGCAAGTGGATTTTTGCACCAACAGGATGGCGCTAGAGGAAGGGTACTGTGTCTTCGCAGTATCCTTGTTCTTAAAGGAGCGCTCAATGGAACCGCCTCTGGTTATCTTCTCCGACATCCGCTCCTCCTTCCTCTCACTGGATCCATACCCAATGTCTTCTCGTGAAGCATCCACGCGGCGACCCACGGCCCCCGCCGCCATGTCTCGGGCCCCGGTCTCGCCTTTGGTTTTTCAGGCCCCACATCCTCCGGCAATGGTCACTGGCAGGGAGCGGTCAGACGAATAGCCTTCGACGGATTTCGCCAACACCATCTCAGGAGGATCCCGGCAAGAAGCAACCGACGCACTGGCCGTACCCCCCAAGCGACAAAAGATCGAGGAGCCCATAACTTTTACTGAAGAAGACGCTCAAGGAGTTCAATTTCCTCACAACGATGTGGTTGTAGTTTTCTTGAATATAGTAAATTACGACGTCCGCCGCGTCCTTGTCGACAATGGAAATTCGGCCGACATTTTGTTCTCCGATACTTTTTCAAGGATGTCCGCTCTTGACGGCCATTTGAGGCCGATTAGCTCACCTCTGGTAGGGTTTACTGGTGACGCTGTTCCTACGGAGGGAATCATAGCTTTGGCTGTGGCCGCGGGTCGATATCCAAGGCAATCCAGGGCTCTGGTGAATTTCCTGGTGGTGAAGGCGCTGTCAGCCTACCACGCAATCCTCGGCCGACCCGGCCTCAATGCTCTCCGAGCCATCGTATTGACCTACCATTTGAAGTTGAAATTCTTCACCAGCCAGGGGATCGGAGAGGTCCGAGGAGACCAAGCCCTGGCCAGACATTGCTACAACATAGCCTTGCAAAGAAGCGATCAGTCCGACCCCTATCCAGTTGATGGATTGGATGTCCGCGATGATCTCATTGAAGAGAGGGGTGGCCCAATCGAAGATCTGGTGCCGGTCCCTCTGAATGATGGAAACACGGAGCATGTGGTGATGATCGGCTCCAACCTGGCGGAGGAGGTGCGGACGCGTCTCATCGATTTTCTACGAAAGAATACGGATATTTTCGCTTGGGTTCCAGCAGACATGCCGGAGATTGACGCAGAAGTCATGAAGCACCGTCTGGCCGTCGATCCAAAGCATCGACCAATGAAAGAGAAAATCCGAGGTCATGCACTAGAGAGGCAGAAGGCGATAGTCGAAGAAGTAGACAAACTCCTCAAGGCTAGATTCATTAGGGAAGTCAATTATCCTGATTGGATTTCCAATGTCGTCCTAGTCAAAAAGGCAAACGGCAAGTGGAGGATGTGCATAGACTTCAAAAAGCTAAATAAGGCATGTCCGAAAGACAGCTACCCCCTTCCCAGAATCGATCAACTGGTGGACGCGACCTCTGGCCATGAGCTCCTTACCTTTATGGATGCATTCTCCGATTATAATCAAATCAGGATGGCACTGAAAGACGAAGAAAAGACCGCTTTTATTACTAACCATGGCCTTTACTGTTACAGGGTCATGCCTTTCGGCCACAAAAATGCAGGCGCAACCTACCAACGGTTGGTGAACAAAATCTTCAAGGAGCAGATCGGCCACAACATGGAGGTCTATGTGGACGATATGCTCGTAAAAAGCAAATCTTCCATGGATCACGTCGCCAACCTCGAGGAGACCTTCGACGCTCTCCGAAAATATAGAATGAAGTTGAACCCGACTAAATGCGCTTTCGAGGTATCCTCGGGAAAGTTCCTGGGCTTCATGGTGTCGGGGCACGGGATTGAGGCCAATCCAAAAAAAATTCGCGCCATCCAGGAGATGGCCGCCTCGAAGTCGATAAAGGAGGTTCAGCGCCTTACAGGGAGGGTAGCAGCCCTGAATCGCTTTGTCGCAAGGTCGGTCGAATGGTGCCTACCCTTCTTTCAAATCCTCAAGCAGCCGAAGAACTTCTGTTGGACCTCTGAGTGCCAACGGGCGTTCGAAGAACTGAGGAGCTACCTCGGCTCACCCCCGCTGCTGGCAAGGCCGGAGCCTAGGGAGGAACTGTTTTATACCTGGAGGTCTCTCCTATGGCTCTCACGGCAGTCCTTGTCAAAGAAGAAGCAAAAGTCCAACGGCCAATCTACTACGTCAGTCCTAAGAGACCCGAGATCAGGTATACCAAATTAGAAAAACTGACTTACGCCCTGTTGATTGCAGCCCGGAAGCTCCGACCCTACTTTCAAGGGCACACCATAACATTGCTCACTGACCAACCGATCAAGGCGATTCTACACCGAGCGGATGCCTCCGGAAGAATGGCAAAATGGGCGATCGAGCTCACAGAATTCGACATCAACTATCGACCCAGGCCGGCAGTGAAGGCCCAGATATTGGCGGATTTCATAGTGGAGTGTACTATCCCAGAGGAGGCCGAACCTGAACAAGATGAAATTGACAACCTGGAACCCCGGCCAAACTCCCCAAAGAAAAAGCAATCCCTCTGATTGCTTTTGGGCCCTCTATGTGGACGATTCTTCCAACATGTCAGGTGCAGGTGCAGGCCTGATCTTGATCAGTCCGGAGGAAATTATCGTGGAGTACGCTCTGCGCTTCGAGTTCCCCGCAATGAACAACGGAGCGGAATATGAAGCTCTGATCGCAGGACTGAGGATCGCCAAAGAGCTGGGAATAGATCGGCTCTGGGTCCACAACGACTCTCAGCTAATAGTGGGACAAGTCAACGGAAACTACGAGACGCGGGAGGACAGCATGGCTAAATATCTTGAAAAGGTAAAAGAGCTCGTCCCCACCTTCGGCAGCTTTGACATCAGACAGATTTCGAGGTTGAAAAATATCAGGGCCAACCTTCTCTCCAAGCTGGCAACGCTGGCTCCGGCCGAATTATCCAAAGGTGTTCTCTTTGAAGTACTCAAGTGCCCGAGTACAGAAGAATCACGGCCCGTTATGGAAATTGACCACGAGCCTAGCTGGATCGACCCACTGATAACATTTTTCAGAGACGGGGTTCTCCCCAGGATGCGAAAGAAGCTCGGAAGCTCCGAAATCAAGCCTCCAATACATCCTCTATGAGGGCAAATTGTACAAGAGATCATACTCTTTGCCCCTCTTAAAATATCTCCGGCCTTCAGAAACCGACTACGCTTTGTGGGAAGTGCATGAAGGAATCTGCGGAAACCATCTGGGGGCTAGACTTTATCCCACAAGTTGCTCCGCCAAGGATATTACTGGCCGACAATGCATCATGATTCGATTGAATATGTCAGAAAGTGTGATCGATGTCAGAGATATGCCAACATCCAGAGACAGTCCGCCACCGAGCTCACACCCTTGAGTGCCCCATGGCCTTTTGTGCAGTGCGGGATGGACATCCTTGACCCCTTTCCCATGGCGTCTGGGTAGAGGAAGTTCCTCCTTGTAGCGATCGACTACTTCACCAAATGGGTTGAAGCCAAACCACTAGCAAAAATCACAGAAGCAAAAGTGCAAGATTTCGTCTGGAAGTCAATCGTGTGCAGGTTCGGTCTGCCTAGGGCCATAATCACTGATAATGGACGGCAGTTCGCGGGAGCAAAATTCGTCGGATTCTGCGAAGATCTGAACATCTCCCACAACTTCACATCAGTAGCCCATCCTCAGGCGAACAGCGAAGTTGAGGTAACTAACAGAACCCTTCTGCAGGGGATTAAGACAAGGCTCGAGAAAGCGAAGGGAACTTGGGCGGACGAACTTTATCATGTGTTGTGGGCATATCGAACTACCCAGAGGCTGCCCACAGGGGAGACCCCCTTTGCTTTAGCCTTCGGTACGGAGGCCGTCATCCCAATTGAGCTTAAACTCTCGTCGACACGAGTCGTGACATTCGACGAACATCAAAATTCGCAAGGTCTTAAAGCCAACCTCGACCTACTGAAAGAAAGACGGGAGATAGCTCGGTTCGAATGGCAGCCTACAGACAGAAAGTCGCTCGCTATTACAACTATCGGATCAGGAACAAAGTCTTTAGAGCAGGAGATCTAGTGCTTCGACGAGCCGCTGTCTCGCAACCTCAGGATCGAGGGAAGCTCGCCCCAAACTGGGAAGGCCCGTATGAGGTCAAAGAAGTAGTTCGGCCCGAACTTATTATCTTAAGGAGCTCGGAGGAGTCGACCTCCCGCGACCATGGAGCTCGGAGAACTTACGGATGTACAACCAATAACTTTATTTTCATTAAAAGTTGTATATCTACATGTCTTTGGCACTATCCTACATCTACAGGACAATCCAAACAAATTGTATCAGAAGCAAGAGGGGAACCTTGTCTCGGCAAAGTCGAAGGCCCGGTTCTCTTTAGATCGGATGGGGGGAGCGGCCCTGCAACGCCCATATGCGCCCCCACAGCCCTGTTAGAGACAGGAGGAGAACCTCACCCTAACTTGAGCAAAGTCGAACGCCCGGTTCCCTTTAGACCGGATGGGGGGAGAGGCCCTGCAACGCCCATATGTGCCCCCACAGCCCTGTTAGGGACAGGAGGAGAACCTCGCCCTAACTTGAGCAAAGTCGAAGGCCCGGTTCCCTTTAGATCGAATGGGGGAGAGACCCTGCAACATCCATATGCGCCCCCACAGCCCTGTTAGGGACAGGAGGAGAACCTCGTCCTAACTTGAGCAAAGTCGAAGGCCCGGTTCCCTTTAGACCGGATGGGGGGAGAGGCCCTGCAACGCCCATATGCACCCCCACAGCCCTGTTAGGGACAGGAGGAGAATCTCGCCCTAACTTGAGCAAAGTCGAAGGCTCGGTTTTCTTTAGATCGGATGGGGGGAGAGGCCCTGCAATGCCCATATGCGCCCCACAGCCCTGTTAGGGACAGGAGGAGAACCTCACCCTAACTTGAGCAAAGTCGAAGGTCCGGTTCCCTTTAGACCGGATGGGGGGAGAGGCCCTGCAACGCCCATATGCGCCCCCACAGCCCTGTTAGGGACAGGAAGAGAACCTCGCCCTAACTTGGGCAAAGTCGAAGGTCCGGTTCTCTTTAGATCGGATGGGGGGAGGGGCCCAACGATGCCCTAGTGTGCCCCTACAGCCGTGTTAGGGACAAGAGGCGAATCTCGCCCTAGCCAGAGCTGAACCTTGTTACGACAGAAATAGGAAAAGAACCTCGCCCCGACATCAATTAAGGTCTGGTCATTCAAGACCAGATAGGAAAAAGGAGGACCTTCCCCAGCGGCCCCTCCATGATAAAACTCCGTCCGAACTCCTGCGGGAGCCGAACTTCGCCCTCGACTCTGATCATAAGAAGGCTCCGTCCGGACTCCTGTGAGAACCGGACTCCATCTCCGACCTCAACTGCAGACAAGCTCCGTCCGGGCTCTTACGGGAGCCGGACTCCTCCCCCAACTTCGGCTGTAGGCAAACTTCGTCCGGACTCCTACGGGAGCCGAGCTTCGTCCTCGACTTCGAACGCTAGTAAGCTCCGCCCGGACTCCCATGGGAGCCGAATTTTGCCTGACTTCAATTACAGGTAGACCCCGTTCGAACTCCCATGGGAGCCAGACCTCGCTCCGACTTCACCTGCGGGAGCCGAACCCCCGCAGCCCCACCAAAAAAAAAAGAGAAGAGAAGGGAATACAACAATAACAACGGTAAAGGAAAAAGTTCGGCAAACAACGATTCGACGCAAAGTACGGACAAGGTAACAAAATCACCTTCTCATTTTTCAACCAACAAGATGTACGTTACAAGACCCGGAGGGCCAGAAAAGAATACATTATTACAAGGCTCGAGAACACAGCTTGGAAGGGATACACCGGAGGCCACTTCAAGCTGCAAACTTCTCTTCCGTTTCTGTCCTTCCCAACCATATTTTTCAGTACGTGTGACAAGCCTATCGGCTCTCGCCCCCGCCTTATTTCGCTCCACCTCCGAAATCCCAATCCTAGGGAGAAAAGGATGGGATAGATTTCAGGGGGCAGTAAGGGCAACGGCAGCGGCGACGACGACCTATTTCAAGAAGAATCGGAGTTACCCCGGAGGCAGCAATGGCACCGGAGATATGCGCCATCACCGAATGCTCCATGACAACCACCATCCTAAGTGTTCCGGCAAGGTCGGCATGCGCTACTTCCACCATCCCCGCAACAAGTTTTACTGCCCCACCGTCGGCGCCGACCACTTCTAGTCTCTCAGCACTGATGACATCAAGGATCCCGCCACAGCTTGTCACGACAGCTCTGCCCTCTTGACCGGTGTCACCCCGTCCTGCTACTCCAAATTCTCAGACAGAATGCCTTTACCGGTTGTCCCCGTTATTAAACCCCTGTTGTTGAGGAAATTCTCCCTCGAGCCCCCTTTAAAGCGACGGGAACCCTCAGCGACTGCTCGACGACCGGAGAACTCGCAGACTACTGTCCTCCTTGCGCTCTTCCAAGTCCGTGGCATCCTCTTGAGGTTGGCCTTGGGGTGGAGGCCCTGGCAGGGGAACCTCTTAGAGAGGAATCGGGGGGCTGGAGACGGTAGAGAGACGGCAAAGACCAGTGTGGAGGATGCTCGGAGTCGGAAGGTGTCGTCCTTTAGGCGAAGTAAAGCCCTAGAGGAAGGGTGGGGGGTTTAAATAGGCAACGAAGCCTGACGCAATTATGGTGGTAGGTGTCCCTAGGCCAACCAATGCCCACCACGTGTCCCACTCACCGCGACCTGGAGTTGACCGTTCGCAAACTTTCATGGCACGACGCTTGGGATCACGCCCCAATGGGAGTTCCGAAAAGGCTCCTCGGATCGTCCTAATCGGAAAAAGGCTCCAGCATGCGCGCATTAAATGCCAGCACATCTAGGACGGTCGCGCGCGGACGTCAAGGGGAGAACTTCGGCTGCGACGATCTTTCTGTACTTCCTTCGTTCAAAATTCAAACTTGAAAGTAGGGGACTGGTGTTGGATATAAAATACCCTCAGCCGAAGTTTCCGACGGGATTAACCCTCGCGAGTCTTCCCCAACTTCAACCGCAAGGAAGACTCCGTCTGGACTCCTATGGGAGTCGGACTCCGCCCACAACTCCGATCGCAAGCAGACTCCGCCCGGACTCCTACGGGAGCCGGGCTCCATCCATAACTTCAACTGCTGGTAAGCGCCGCCCGAACTCCTATGGGAGCCGGATTCCGTCCACAACTCCAACTGCTGGTAAGCACCGCCTGGACTCCTGCGAGAGCCGGACTCCACCCATAACTCCGACCGTAAGCAGACTCCATCCGGACTCCTACGGGAGCCGGGCTCCGTCCATAACTTCAACTGCTGGTAAGTGCCGCCCGGACTCCTACGGGAGTCGGGCTCCGCCCACAACTCCGACCGCAAGCAAACTCCGCCCGAACTCCTATGGGAGCCGGGCTCCGTCCACAACTCCAACTGCTGGTAAGCGCCACCCGGACTCCTGCGGGAGCCGGACTCTGCCCACAACTCCGATCGCAAGCAGACTCCGCCTGGACTCCTATGGGAGCCGGGCTCCGTCCACAACTTCAACTGCTGGTAAGCACCGCCCGGACTCCTACGGGAGCCGGGCTCCGTCCCCAACCTCAACCGCAAGCAGACTCCGCCCGGACTCCTATGGGAGCTGGGCTCCGTCCACAACTTCAACTACTGGTAAGCATCGCCTGGACTCCTACCGGAGCCGGGCTCCGTCCCCAACCTCAACCGCGAGTAGACTCCGCCCGGACTCCTACTGGAGCCGGGCTCCGTCCATAACTCCAACTGCTGGTAAGCGCCGCCCGGACTCCTGCGGGAGCCGGACTCCACCCACAACTCCGACCGCAAGCAGACTCCGCCCGGACTCCTACGGGAGCCAGGCTCCGTCCACAACTTCAACTGCTGGTAAGCGCGCCCGGACTCCTACGGGAGCCGGGCTCCGCCCACAACTCCGATCGCAAGCAGACTCCGCCCGGACTCCTATGGGAGCTGGGCTCCGTCCACAACTCCAACTGCTGGTAAGCACCGCCCGGACTCCTGCGGTAGCCGGACTCCACCCACAACTCCGACCGCAAGCAGACTCCGCCCGGACTCCTACGGGAGCCGGCTCCGTCCACAACTTCAACTGCTGATAAGCGCCGCCCGGACTCCTACGGGAGCCGGGCTTCGTCCCCAACCTCAACCGCTAGCAGACTCCGCCCGGACTCCTACGGGAGCCGGGCTCCATCCACAACTTCAACTGCTAGTAAGCACCGCCTGGACTCCTACGGGAGCCGGACTCCGTCCCCAACCTCAACCGCGAGCAGACTCCGCCCGGACTCCTACGGGAGCCGGGCTCCATCCACAACTCCAACTACTGGTAAGCGCCGCCCGGACTCCTGCGGGAGCCGGACTCCGCCCACAACTCCGACCGCAAGCAGACTCGCCCGGACTCCTACGGGAGCCGGGCTCCATCCACAACTTTAACTGCTGGTAAGCACCGCCCGGACTCCTACGGGAGCCGGGTCCACCCAGAACTCCAACCGCAAGCAGACTCGCCCAGACTCCTACGGGAGCCGGGCTCCGTCCATAACTCCAACTACTGGTAAGCACCGCCCGGACTCCTGCAAGAGCCGGACTCGCCCACAACTCCGACCGCAAGCAGACTCCGCCCGGACTCCTACGGGAGTCGGGCTCCGTCCACAACTTCAACTGCTGGTAAGCCCGCCCCAACTCCTACGGGAGCCGGGCTCCGTCCCCAACCTCAACCGCAAGCAGACTCCGCCTGAACTCCTACGGGAGCCGGGCTCCATCCACAACTTCAACCGCTGGTAAGCTTCGTCCGAACTCCTACGGGAGCCGGACTTCGCCCTTGACTTTGATTGCAGGAAGACTCCGCCCGACCCTACGCAGCTCCATTACTTCCTGGCAGGCCACAGTAACAGATAACACTGCTCCCTGCGGCGGACCCTACGCAGCTCCATTACTTCCTGACAGGCCATACTAATGGCCATGATTCTGCTCCACTCCCTGCGGCGGACCCTACGCAGTTCCATTACTTCCTGGCAGGCTGTATTAACGGCCACGATTCTGCTCCACCCCCTGCGGCGGACCCTACGCAGCTTCATTACTTTCTGGCAGGCCGTACTAATGGCCATGATTCTGCTCCACCCCCTGCAGCGGATCCAGTGCGATTCCACCACTCCCTGATGAGTCACGACAACGGACGTCGCTCCACTCCCTACAACTGATTTCACATGGCGAGCTACGGCGATAGCCACGATTCCGCTCCACTACCCTTCGTAATAAATTCCTCCTGACTATGAGCGGCCTACTACCAGACGGTTACGAACGTCGCTATCAGTCTGTTGCACCCTCCGCCTATAAAAAGAGAAACTCCAGATACGTTATTCTCTAAGCTCTCATTTTTACCTATAAACTCTGCTAAAATTTCTGTTTGAGCACTTCATTCTTGTTGAGGCAGAGAACTGACTTGAGCGTCGGAGGATCTTGTCGGAGCAACCCCACCTCTGGTTTAGACTTCTTTTGCAGGTCCCGACGGCGACCGCGACTCCTTCGACTCTAGCTTCTCCAGCGCAAGCGGATTTTTGCACCAATAATTAGTATATATTATTATACAAAAAATATATTATATTATCATATTGTTATTATAGTATTATATAAATATTACTATATATAATAATACAATATATTGTTATATTATTATTATAATATACTATAATATATTAATATATTATATTATATTATATTATTAAATTGATATATATTATTATATTATTATAATATATTATAATAATATAGTATATTATATGATATTATATTAATCTACTATAAAATTATAATATTATAATATAATATTTTATATTATAATAATATATTATATAAATATTATTATATATAATAATATAATATAATATATCATATTATCATGATTACTATTTTATAATATATTATTGTACTATATTATATTATATTATTGTTATAAGGTTAAGGGTATCTTTAAAATAAATTAAAAAAATTATTTTCTTGGTTAATGAAAAAATAATTTACTCACTCCCTAGATGGATAAGATTTTTTTTTATTTGATAGGTAAATACTATCTGTTGGTGCAAAAATCCGCTTGCGCTGGAGAAGCTGGAGTCGAGGAAGCCGCGGTTGCCGTCAGGACCTGCAAAGGAAGTCTAAATCGGAGGTGGGGTTGCTCCGGCAAGACCCTCCGACGCTCAAGTCAGTTCTCTGCCTCAACAAGAATGGAGTGCTCGAACGAAGAATTTAGCAGAGTTTTAGGTAAAAAACTAGAGCTTATCGAATAACGTATCTGGGGCCCCCTTTTATAGGCGGAGGGGGCAGTAGCCTGATAGCGACATCTGTAACCGTCTGGCAGAGGGCTGTCCAGGGTCAGACGGAGTTTGCTGCGAAGAGTAGTGGAGTAGACCCGTGGCTATCACTGGGGCGTGCCACGTGGAGTCTGCCGTGGGGAGTGGAGCGGCGTCTGTTGTCGCGACTTGCCAGCGGATGGGAGAATCGTGCGGTATCCATCGCAGGAAGTGGAGCAGGATCGTGGCCGTTATTGTGGCCTGCCAGGGAGTAGTGGAGCTGCGCGGGATCCATCGTAGGGAGTGGAGCAGTGCTGTGACTGTTACTGCGGCCTGCCTGGGAGTGCAGATCCGTCGGCTGAAGTTCGACAGCGGTCAAAGCTTGATGATGGAGTTCGGCTCCCGTAGGAGTCCGGGCGGAGTCCTCCTTGCGGTTGGAGTCGTGGGCGGAGTCCGACTCCCGTAGGAGTCCGGACGAAGTCTGTCTGCAGCCGTTGGAGTCGAGGATGAAGTCCGGCTCCCGTAGGAGTCCGAGCGGAGTCTCCCTGCAATTAAAGTCAAAGGCGAAGTCCGGCTCCCGAGGAGTCCGGACAAGGCTTACCGACAGTTGATGTTGAGGACAGAGCCCGGCTCCCGTAGGAGTCCGGGTGGAGTCTACTTGCGGTTGAAGTTGTCGGCGTAGTCTGGCTCCCGTAGGAGTCCGGATGAAGTCCCCTCAGCCATTGGAGTTGAGGATGAAGCCCGACTCCCGTAGGAGTCCGGGTGGAGTCTCCCTGCAATTAAAGTCAAAGGCGAAGTCCAACTTCCGCAGGAGTCCGGACAAGGCTTACCGACAGTTGATGTTGAGGACGGAGCCCGGCTCCCGTAGGAGTCCGGGCGGAGTCTACTTGTGGTTGAAGTTGTCGGCAGAGTCCGGCTCCCGTAGGAGTCCGGACGAAGTCCCCTGCAGCGTTGGAGTCGAGGATGAAACCCGGCTCCCGTAGGAGTCCGGACAGAGTCTCCCTGCAATTAAAGTCAAAGGCGAAGTCCGGCTCCCGCAGGAGTCCGGACAAGGCTTACCGGTAGTTGATGTTGAGGACGGAGCCCGACTCCCGTAGGAGTCCGGGCGGAGTCTACTTGCGGTTGAAGTTGTCGGCGGAGTTCGGCTCCCGTAGGAGTCCGGACGAAGTCCCCTGCAGCCGTTGGAGTCGAGGATGAAGCCCGGCTCCCGTAGGAGTCCGGGCGGAGTCTCCTTGCAATTAAAGTCAAAGGCAAAGTCCGGCTCCCGCAGGAGTCTGGACAAGGCTTACCGGCAGTTGATGTTGAGGACGGAGCCTGGCTCTCGTAGGAGTCCGGACGGAGTCTACTTGCGGTTGAAGTTGTCGGCGGAGTCCGGCTCCCGTAGGAGTCCCCCTTTGAGGTTGGGACTTCGGAGGTGGGGCGAAGCAAGGCGGGGCGAAAGTCGATAGGCCCGCCACACGCACTGGACATGAAATGGGAAGAGAAGTTTGCAGCTTGAAGCGACTTCCGGCGTATCCCTTCCAAACCGTGTTCTCGATGTCGTCGATGATGTATTATTATTATTATTATTTTATTTTGGCCCACCGGATCTTGTAACGTACACCTTGTTGGTTGAAAAATGAAAAGGAGATTTTGTTACCTCGTCTGTATCTTGCATCGAATAGTCGTCTGTCCAACTTCTTTATTCTTTTTCTTCTCTCTTCCTCCTTTTCTTCTTTTCTTTTTCACGTCGTCCTAAGGTCATCGACGACCTCTTTTATTCGTGTTGGATTGTTATTTGTCGAGCTCCTTTTCGACTTTTACGCCGTTCGAAGATACCCGGCTGTCATTTTTCCATCAATGGCTGCAGGCTCGCTTAGAGCCATTCGGGCCTGGGGCCCCTCCTAGGGCTCGAATTGGGGATCCGAGCTTCTATCACCCTAAATAAGTTATCCCACTTTGTGTCGAAAACTTCCTCAAAAGCTGGGACTCCCGATGGGAGCCCCAGTCCTTGCGGTGACAGAGCTTTCTGTACCTCGACCGCTGTCCGTTTTCCAATCGTAGCTGTCATGGTCCGTTGCCTTTCTTTTTCCTTTTCGCTCGGAATTTTTCTCCGCTGAAGTCAAGGCGAAGTTCGGCTCCCGTGGGAGTCCGAACGGAACCCTCCTATGATTGGAGTCGTGGATGGAGCCCGACTCCCGTAGGAGTCCGGCGGAGTCTTCCTTGGCGTCGTGGACGGAGCCCGGCTCCCGTAGGAGTCCAGGCGGAGTCTTCCTTGGCGTCATGGACGGAGCCCGGCTCCCGTAGGAGTCCCGGTGCCCGGCTCCCGTAGGAGTTCGGGTGGAGGCTTCCTTGGCGTCGTGGACGGAGCCCGGCTCCCGTAGGAGTCCGGGTGCCCGGCTCCCGTAGGAGTCCGGGTGGCCCGGCTCCCGTAGGAGTCCGGGTGGAGGCTTCCTTGGCATCGTGGACGGAGCCCGGCTCCCGTAGGAGTCCGGGTGGAGTCTTCCTTGGCGTCATGGACAAAGCCCGGCTCCCGTAGGAGTCTGGGTGTCCGGCTCCCGTAGGAGTCCGGTGGAGGCTTCCTTGGCGTCGTGGACGGAGCCCGGCTCCCGTAGGAGTCCGGCCTTCCACTTTGCTCGAGCCAGGGCGAGGTTCTCCTCCCGTTCTCGGCCTGACTGTGGGGGCGCGTTAGGGTGCTGTAAGGCCATTCCCCCCATCCGGTCTAAAAGAACCGGACCTTCGGCTTTGCTCATGTCAGGATGAGGTTCTCCTCCTGTTCCTGACACGGCTGTGGGGGCGCGTTAGGGCGCTGTAAGGCCTCTCCCCCCATCCGATCTAAAAGAACGGGCCTTCGACCTTGCTCAAGTCAGGGCGAGGTTCTCCTCCTGTCCCTAACAGGGCTGTGGGGCGCATATGGGTGTTGTAGGGCCTCTCCCCCCATCCGATCTAAAAAAACCAGGCCTTCGGCTTCGCTCATGTCAGGACGAGGTTCTCCTCCTGTTCCTGACATGGCTGTGGGGGCACGTTAGGGTGCTGTAAGGCCTCTCCCCCCATCCGATCTAAAAGAACCGGGCCTTCGACCTTGCTCAAGTTAGGGCGAGGTTCTCCTCCTGTCCCTAACAGGGCTGTGGGGGCGCATATGGGCGTTGTAGGGCCTCTCCCCCCATCCGGTCTAAAAGAACCGGGCCTTCGGCTTCGCTCATATCAGGAAGAGGTTCTCCTTCTGTTCCTGACATGGCTGTGGGGGCACGTTAGGGCGCTGTAAGGCCTCTCCCCCCATCCGGTCTAAAAGAATCGGGCCTTCGACCTTGTCGGGATGAGGTTTCCCTTTTGTTTTTGATACAGTTTGTTTGCATTGTCCAAGGTCATATAGGTATGTGATTTTCAATTAAAACGAAGTTACTGGTAGTACATCCGCAAATTTTCCGAGCTCCATGGTCGCGGGAGGTCGGCTCCTCCAGTTCCTTAAGATAATAAGTTCCAGGCCGGACTACTTCTTTGACTTCATACGGTCCCTCCCAGTTTGGGGTGAGTTTCCCTCGGTCCTGAGGTTGCGAGACAGTGGCTCGCCGAAGCACTAGATCTCCCACTCCAAAGGCCTTGTTCTTGACCCGGCGTTGTAATATCGAGCGACTTTCTGTCTGTAGGCTGCCATTCGAACCTGAGCTATCTCCCATCTTTCTTCCAGCAGGTCGAGGTTGGCTCTAAGACTTTGTGAATTTTGACGTTCGTCGAACGCCACGACTCGTGCCGATGGAAGTTTAAGCTCGATTGGGATGACAGCTTCCGTACCGAAGGCTAAAGCAAAAGGGGTCTCCCCCGTAGGTAGCCTCTGGTAGTTCGATACGCCCACAACACATGATAAAGTTCGTCCGCCCAAGTTCCCTTTGCTTTTTCAAGCCTTGTCTTAATCCCGTGCAAAAGGGTTCTGTTAGTCACCACGGCTTCGCGTTCGCCTGGGGATGGGCTACTGATGTGAAGTTGTGGGAGATGTTTAGATCTTCACAGAATTCGATGAATTTTGCTCCCGTAAATTATCATCCATTATCAATGATTAGAGTTCTAGGCAGACCGAACCTACACACGATCGATTTCCAAACGAAATCTTGTACTTTTGCTTCCGTGATTTTTGCTAGTGGTTCGGCTTCAACCCATTTGGTGAAGTAGTCGATCGCTACGAGGAGGAACTTCCTTTGCCCAGATGCCATGGGAAAAGAGCCAAGGATATCCATCCCCCATTGCGCAAAGGGCCACGGGGCACTCAAGGGGGAAAGCTCGGTGGCGGGCTGTCTCTGGATGTTGGCGTATCTCTGGCATCGATCACACTTTTTGACATATTCAATCGAATCACGATGCATCGTTGGCCAGTAATATCCCTGGCGGAGCAGCTTGTGGGATAAAGATCTAGCCCCCAAATGTTTCAGCAAATCCCCTCATGTACTTCTCACAAGGCGTAGTCAGCTTCCGAGGACCGGAGACATTTCAAGAGGGGCAAGGAGTATGATCTTTTGTACAATCTGCCCTCATAAAGGATATACCGAGCGGCTTGATTTCGGAGCTTCCGAGCCTCCTTCGCATCCTGGGGAAGAACTCCATCTCTAAGATAGGTTATCAGCGGGTCGACCCAGCTGGACTCGTGGTCGATCTCCATTACGGGCCGCGATTCTTCTGTACTCGGATGTTTTAGAACTTCAAAGAGGATGCCTTTGGGCAATTCGGCCGGAGCCGATGTCGCCAGCTTGGAGAGAAGATCGGCTCTGGTATTCTCCAGCCTTGGAATCTGTCTAATGTTGAAGCTGCTGAAGGCGGGGGTGAGCTCCTTTACCTTCTCAAGATATCTGGCCATACTGTCCTCCAGCGCTTCGTAACTCCCACTGACTTGCCCCACCACCAGTTGAGAGTCACTGTGCACCCGAAGTTGACTTATTCCCAGCTCTCTGGTGATCCTTAGTTCTGCGATCAGAGCTTCATATTCTGCCCCATTGTTTGTTGCGGAGAACTCGAAATGCAGAACGTACTCCGCGATGACTCCCTCCGGACTGACCAAGATCATGCCTGCACCTGCGCCCGACATGTTGGAAGATCCATCCACATAGAGGGTCCAAAAGCAATCGGAGGGATTGGCCTCTTCGTTGGGGGAGTTCGGTCGAAACTTTAGGTCGTCAGCTTCGCTTTGCTCAGGTTCGGCCTCTTCTGGGATGGTGCACTCTACTATGAAATCTATCAGTATTTGGGCCTTTACTGCTGGTCTAGGTCTGTAGTTGATGTCGAATTCCGTGAGCTCGATCGCCCATTTTGCCATTCTTCCGGAGGTGTCTGCCCGGTGCAAGACCGCCTTGATTGGTTGGTCGGTGAGTAGTGTCACGGTGTGCCTTTGAAAGTAGGGTCGGAGTCTCCGGGCTGCAATCAACAAGGCGTAAGTTAATTTCTCTAGTTTGGTATATCTGGTCTCGGCGTCCCTCAATGCGTGGCTAATGTAGTAGATTGGCCGCTGGACTTTCGTCTCTTCTTTGACAAGGACGGCCGCGAGGGCCATGGGAGAGACCGTCAGGTATAAGAATAGCTCCTCCTCAGGCTCAGGCTTTGCTAACAGCGGGGGTGATCCAAGGTAGCTTCTTAATTCTTCGAACGCCTGTTGGCACTCAGGGGTCCAACAGAAGTTCTTCGACTGCTTGAGGGTTTGAAAGAAGGCAAGCACCGTTCGGCCGACCTCGCGACGAAGCGATTAAGAGCCGCTATCCTCCCTGTGAGACGCTAAACCTCTTTGATCGACTTTGGGGCGGTCATCTCCTGGATGGCGCGAATTTTCTCTGGATTAGCCTCAATCTCGCATCCTGATACCATGAAGCCCAGGAACTTTTCTGAGGTTACGTCGAAAGCGCACTTAGTTGGGTTCAGCTTCATTTTATATTTTCGAAGAGCGTCGAAGGTCTCCTCGAGGTCGGTGACATGATCTCTGGAAGATTTGTTTTTTACGAGCATGTCGTCCACGTAGACCTCCATGTTACGACCGATCTGCTCCTTGAAGATTTTGTTCACCAACCGTTGATAGGTTGCGCCTGCATTCTTGAGGCCGAAAGGCATGACCCTGTAACAGTAAAGGCCACGATTAGTGATGAAAGCTGTCTTTTCTTCATCTTCCGATGCCATTCTAATTTGATTATAGCCGGAGAACGCATCCATGAAGGTGAGGAGCTCATGGCCAGAGGTCACGTCCACCAGTTGATCGATTCTGGGAAGGGGATAACTGTCCTTCGGACAGGCCTTATTCAGCTTTTTGAAGTCTATGCACATCCTCCACTTGCCGTTTGCCTTTTTGACCAGGACAACGTTGGAAATCCAATCAGGATAATTGACTTCCTTAATGAATCCGGCCTTGAGGAGCTTATCCACTTCCTCGGCTATCACCTTCTGCCTCTCCGGGGCATGACTCCAGATTTTTTTTTCGTCGGTCGATGCTTTGGATCGACGGTCAGATGATGCTCCATGACTTCCGTGTCAATCCCCGGCATGTCGGCTAGAACCCAAGCGAAAACGTCCGTATTCCTTCGTAGAAAATCAATGAGACGCGTCCGCACCTCCTCCCCCAGGTTGGAGCCAATTAGCGCCACATGCTCCGCATTCCCATCATTCAAAGGGATTGGTACCAGATCTTCGATTGGGCCGCCCCTTTCTTCGGTGAGGTCATCGCGAGCATCCAGTCCATCGACGGGACAGGGGTCAGCTTGATCGCTTCTTTGCAAGGCGATGTTGTAGCAGTGTCTGGCCAGGGCTTGATCTCCCCGGACCTCTCCGATCCCCTGGTTGGTGGGAACTTCAACTTCAAATGGTAGGTCGAAACAACAGCTCGGAGAGCATTGAGGCCGGATCGGCCAAGGATTGCATTGTAGGCGGATGGCCCCTTCACCACCAAGAAATTCACCAGAGTCCTGGATTGCTTTGGATATTGACCCGCGGCCACAGTTAAAGCTATCATTCCTTCCGTCGGAACGGCGTCACCGGTAAACCCTACCAGGGGGGAGCAAATCGGTCTCAAATGACCGTCAAGAGTAGTCATTTTTGAAAAGGCATCGTAGAACAAGATGTCGGCCGAACTTTCATTGTCGACAAGGATGCGACGGACGTCATAATTCACTATATTCAAGGAAACCACGACCGCGTCGTTATGAGGGAATTGGACTCCTTGGGCATCTCTTTCGGTAAAAGTTATGGGCTCTTCAGTCTTTTGTCGCTTGGGGGGTACAGACGGTATGTTGGTCGTTTCCCGTCGGGATCCCCCCGAGACGGTGTTGGTGGAATCCGTCGGAGGCCAATTGTCCGGCCACTCCCTGCTGGCGACCATAGCTGGAGGATGCGGGGCCTGGGAAACCACAGGCGTGTCTGGGGTCCAGGATACGGCTGCGGAGGCCGTGGTATTGGTGCGGACGCTTCGCGAGAGGACATCAGGCGAGGATCCCGTGAGGGAAGCAAGAAGTGGGTGCCGGAGAAGGTGATCGGAGGCGGTTCCGTTGAGCGCTCCTTTAAGAACAAGGGTACTACGAAGACACAGGCCCTTCCTCTAACGCCAATCCTGTTGGTGCAAAAATCCGCCTGCGCCGGAGAAGCTGGAGTCGAGGAAGTCGCGGTCGCCGTCGGGACCTGCAAAGGAAGTCTAAACCGGAGGTGGGCCCTCCGGTTTAGACTTCCTTTGCAGGTCCCGACGGCGACCGCGACTTCCTCGACTCCAGCTTCTCCGGCGCAGGCGGATTTTTGCACCAACACTATCCATAAAAAAGTAACTTACCTACCTTGAAAAGCATGAGAGCATCAATAAGTTGGTCAATGAGAAAGTTGACCAACTTTTCTATCGTATTTATCTATAAAGTACAAGCCCTTTAAAAGATATTGTTGGAGAGAATCTAAAAAAAAAACTCAAAATTTTATTTAATCTTATTTTTTTAATTTTATCTTTTAAATATTTTAATTTTTTTATTATCATGATTTTAATTTCTGACCATTTGACTCTAATTACCAACGATCATATGCATTTAATCTTGTTTTTATTTTTTAACCATTGGATTATGTATTAAAGGTTTTGATCATTGGATTCCTTATTAAAGATCTTAATGGGTCAATAAAAATCTCAACGATCATAACGGTCACAAACGATCATAAACAGTCATATTGAATAGCTATAAAAAGACCATCTTGAGATCTAGTTCTGACATCCTATCCAAGTCTCTCCCTCTATTTCTTCTAATATTTTTTTCTTTAATTATTTTTTCTTTCTAATTATTTTTTTAGGTGCTAAAAGAGTCTTCATCGATCTCTTCCATGATCATGCTCACAGGCAGAGGATTTCGATCGTATTTTAGAGTGATTTTTCCGGATACTCCTATATGAGGGTCGGAAATACATCTTAAGACGGTGTCCAACACGCTTTCGGATTTGATTAATTTTATGTCTTGATGTTATATAAGTTATTTATAATTTTTATAATTAAATTTTTATTAGTCTTCTTAAATCACATCTGATTTTTAAATATTGTTCCAACCATTCAAAGTGTATTTCTTAATATAATTAAATGTTTATTAAATTATAAATTAATGGTGAGAAAAAAAAAAAAAAGATTGACTGATATTTGTCTGCACTTTATTTTCTTATTAGATTGTATTATGCATTTTTTTCACTCCACTGTATGCGTGCCTGCATATGTGCTGTATGGTTGGTTTCTGACAGAGTGGTACGGAATCTCCAAGCACGGTAACCCTCAAGCTTGAGAAATGCCTAACCTAACAAATTCTGCCAGACAGGCAAACTGTCCATAGCGTCTAAAATGCTTGGATTCAGGTCTGCCTCACCATTTTCTGACATATTTATTAGAAATTCTTTTGATAACAATTTTGGAATCAGTTTTAATACCAGTACAGGAAAAATGATAAATAATTGTCCTTTTGGGGTTGTTTGGATGGTTTGCATTGTTTGGATGGTTTGCATTGTTGATAGCAGTAATTTCATCATCTAAGTGGCAGTTTATTACGAACCTATTTCGGAATTTTTCAATAAATCTCATGGGGATGCCCTGTGATGTCATGACGTGAGCAGCAGATGAAAATATTACCTGCAATGCAAAAATCAATGTTGGGAGTTGCAAAATACTGCCATAAATTATCTATTTTCTTCTGATATATTTTAATGACTTATGCACCTTTTCTGTTTATTGTTCTTTATTTTTCTTTGTGCTTGCCTCTGAAGAACAGCAGAGGACATAGCTTCATACCATGTGATCTCTGTGTTCCTTTGTTTCTTTGTTTGGCTTTATCAAACGGGTTTCTGTTCTTTTCTGTTTATGTATGATATAATTCCATTATAATGCTCTGATTTATATGATATAGATGTTTGTAAATGTTCGTCCTTTCATTTAGAGCGTCTGTTTTGGTGCTAATATTCTGTTCGACCTCGGTAATTGTTAGGAACATAGAACGCAAGTTAGATGTACTGTCCAATTAACATTAATACATGATATAGCAATAAAGCAAGAAAACCATGTAAAAGGACAACTCAGCAAACAGACAGTCTAGGGGTTAGTGAGGTTGGCCCCCGATTGATTGCCGTTTTATGTTTAAACCCTGTTGACTGAATTATTTTATCCGGTCTTTGATTTTCATAGCAATCTTCTGTTTTATCCCTGGTTTGTGTATAATTTCGTGGATAACAAGGACAACTTTAGACAAAAACAAGCCTTTTTTCTATTTTAAGAAGAAATATAATCTATGTGATCAGTATGACAGTACGGTGGTCAGCATAGACAGAAATTTCATTTGTCATTTAAGCTACAGTTTCTATATGAAATGAGTATATCATTATTCATTCATTAATTATTTGTTGGTGATTTATTGCATACAGTAAATAATATGTTGGCCACTTGCTTCTTGTTGCTTAAAATTTGAGTATACTTTCTGTGTTCTTTGTCCATTCTAATTTTCTACTGTAAATGCGCATGCATACAAGTTGGAGGGTCATTAATCTAGTGAAGTTCAGAGGTTGATTTACATCTTGATAAAGTTACATTCTACATAGTTCAGTGGGATACTTATGTTTGTGTGCTGTTAGTTCTCTCTAATATTTGTGTATCAAGAGCAATACTACTCGTTGTTCAATAGCTTTCTTGTATGGATAACTATAAACTATAGAAATCGTGCCTGATTACCAGATATGCACTAGTTATCAAGATATGAAGGGACAAATCTAGCAGTCTAATGACTTCATGGTTCATATAGCTGTACATTTCTACTTATGTGACAACTAACAACTGAATTAGATAATTTCTAGCCTAACTTTTGAAATGTAACTATATTTTGATATGCTCATTTTAGTCTATCCTCTCTTGTAGACTGTTCACATTGCCTTCTTAAATACTCTCATTTGACATATTGAAAGCAATGAACCCCACATGTTCACGTGGCTCTCTTTTTGTGTGCGCATAGACTACCGAGAAGCCTCTCTGCATCCTTCATTTCATGTTATTATTATTATTATTTTTTTTATCCATCCCTTCTACAATAAATAATTTTTTTTTCAAAAGATACTCCAACATGATGAGAAATAAGAAGTCATGAAAATAATTTTTGGCATGCATTAAGTTATCTGAGATGTGCTATTTATGTACCATAGAAATATCATGGCTTTTCATTAATGTGTATACGATTGATACTGCATTTTATGGTGTTATTAAAATTATGAAATATAACTTTGATAAATTTATATTTTATTAGTCAGAAACTATGGAGAAAAATTTTTTATATCAATTTGTCTTACAAAAAGATTAAATAGAACTAAAATCCTAGAGCAATCGAGGGGATGGAGTTTTGCCTGTAATGGACCTTCCAATAGTGGAAACCCAACCTTTATGATAGGAGATCCCTTGAAGGAGGCTCAATATGGTAACAACAATCTAATTGGTTGGTCAGAAAACACATGTGATTTATTTAATATAGGAGTTATAGACTCCATCTCATCCCTATGGTGATTAGTGCTCTTATGTAGTGGTTAAGAAGAGCTGTAGCTTTGAATGAGATCCAAGATGGTATTTTCTATGAGATGTGAAGCTATATACATCCCTAGAGGAGCTTACCTATATAAAAATATCTGTACATGGCCGCAGATATGGTATTTGGGCTATCTCTAATAACTTTCATGAAAAATCAAGATACTTGTGCAAACCACTAATGCACGACTAGCGATAAAGAAACTCTGTACTATATGTGTGGTAATTAAAGTCTGAATCAAAAGAATAGTTTAAGACCTGATTCACTCTGTTTTCTTCAGATAAAAACTATTCATACTAAGGTTAAGTCATCTTACCCATTGCATAGTATAAGTATCCATAAATTTGTGTTATTTTATTTTATAATTTTAAAAAAAAAAAGTTTTGTGGAGGATTGTTGGAGAGAATCTAAAAAGAAAACTCAAAATTTTATTTAATCTTATTTTTTTAATTTTATCTTCTAATACTTTAATTTCTTTATTATCATGATTTTAATTTCCGACCGTTTGGTTCCTAATTACTAACGGTCATATGCATTTAATCTTATTTTTATTTTTTGACTATTGGATTATGCATTAAAGATTTTGATCGTTAGATTCCTTATTCAAAATCTTAATGGGTCAATAAAAATTCCAACGGTCATAATGATCATAAACAGTCATAAATGGTCATATTGAATGACTATAAAAAGATCATCTTAAGATCTGATTCTGACATCCTATCCAAGTCTCTCTCTTTTTTTCTTCTGATATTTCTCTTCAATTATTTTTTCTTTTTGATTATTATTTTTGGATGCTGAAAGAGTCTTTATCAACTTCCTCCACGATCGTGCTCGCAGGCAGAAAATCCCAACCGTATCTTAAGATGATTTTTCTGAATATTTCTGTACCAGGGTAGGGAATACACCTTAGGACAGTGTCCAACATGCTTCTGAATTTGATTAATTTTATGTCTTGATGTTATATAAGTTATTTACAATTGTTGCTACTGAAATCGGTCGAGGTCGGAAGACGGACACCTGATTCTTGTACAGGGATGCTGGTGCTGAAGTGACCTATAAGACAAGTCCCAAATCGGAGGTTGTGGCTCCGGTGAGGATCCTCCGATGCTCATGTCAAAAAAATAGAGAACAAAAGAGCAGCAACGGGTTCTCTGAGAGGGATTTGACTGGACTTACCTGGATCTTCGGGGCTCTGGTTGTTTATATAGAAGGATGCCGGACATCTGGGTTGTTAGTTGTGAGATCGCACGATCTCGAGATTGTCGAACCATTGGACATGCCAAACTGGGTGAGATAATTCAACTCTAAATCGCTCCTTCGAGATTAGGGGAGACTGTTATACCAAATCCTATCGATTCAAAATTGACAGTTGTCACACATGTTGAAGAGATAAGTTGGCTGAGCAGCTCATACATAGGTTAGACCTCGGGGGTACCTTAGCTTAGCATGGAAATAGACTCCTCAGCTCATACGACGGTCAGCGGTCATGTTGATGATCCGAGAACTTGAAATATCTTATGATATAGCGTTGATCCGAGATGCTCACGGTAATCATCGTAACATTACCTCTACTCTTGAGTCTGAAAATCAGGTAAAAGGAGTACTCCAAAAGTGCCTCAAATTTAATGCCACATGCTTCTACCTTCATGCCTGCCTTCTGTATTTAAAACATGTGATGTCATCCTAATGTGATTGATGCGGACAGGCATAACTGATGGGACCACTCAGACGACAGTCCCTTCAAGATTTTAATTACTTTGTGACGCCAGCCACAGATCTGTAGAGGTAGCCATAGATCTTTTTTGTGCTGATTATTCATCACGATTTCTTGAAGCAAAATGAATTCACAGTGCATGAAGAGACTTGAGCAAATTCTGGCTCGTAGGAGGCAGATCGTGGTTCCGATTGCTGAAATGGGACCTGCGGTCGGGGAAGAAGAACATGCCGCTCCTATCGTTGAGCCCATAGCCTTATCATTGGAAGTGTGATGCAGGATTCTCCAGAGAAAGTTTCATTCGACGGGGCACCAATGGAGACGGCACCGAAAATGAGTGCCGAGGGATGCTTCGAAAAAGATTCGACTAAGGTAGTGTGGATGGAAAAGACAGTCGATAATTTGAAGAAGGATCTGGCGACGACGATAGAGACTGGGGGATCTTTGGAGATGGCGACTCCTGCTGGGTGCTTTCTTGCATCCACTTCCCATGTGGGACCCTCAGATTTGACCTCCCGTGTTTCATCCATAGAAGAAGCCTCCAATCCGTGGCAGAGTACTTGAGGAACCTCCTATTGCCAGCCAAAAGGTTGTTCTTCAATGAATAAAGAGGGGAGAAGCAATCTGCCGACACTTTAAGATCTCTTGTACATGTGGGCCAATATTTGACGAGCCTCACCAGTTCCAACCTTGATGTTTCAATGATGGAGGAGGAGATCGATTTGCTAAAGTCTCGATTAGAGCATCTAGGGAGGGATAATACTAAGCTGGTCAAGGAGCTCAGCTTTATAGAGGAGGCTCTTCAGAAGGCCCAGGAGTCGATTCTCCATTGGGACAAAGAATTATGGCAGGCTGAAAGACAGATTGAGGCCCTCGAATAACAGAAATCTAGGGACGACAGGAAGGTTGAAGACCCTGAAGGGAGGATTAAAATCCTTGAGAGATAGAGGTCTGAGCTGAGAGAGACTGTCATCGAACCCGCGATGATCTAGAGCACCTAAGGAGGATACTTGAAGTGAGAAGAGGTTCTCCTTGTCTTGAAACTCACTCTCAAAGAAGCCCTAGTGGTGGTTCATCCAAGAGAACTAGAATCTCTGAAGGGATGAGCCGTAGGAAGAGAGCTCCTCAAGGAGACAAGTGCTCCACTTCCAAGGAGATTCAGGCCTCCCCAGTGCTGCTCTCTGGAGTCCAGGAGATCGGATCAGAGGTGGAACACCTGAAGAAAAGGTTGGAAGAGAGAAAGGTAAATCATAAGCTTCTTTAGGGCAAATTTATAGATCAGGAGATTTTACTCAAACATGCTGGAAGCAGGAGAAGCAGCTGGAGAAGGAAGGGGCTAAGATCATAGCCCAAGCTTGCAAGACGGCATTCTTTATGAGCTTCAAGAAGTGCAAGTCCATTGTCCAAGTGCACCTCTCTCTTGACTTCATCAAGCATCTTCAGATCGATTGTCTGGACGAAGATTTACAGACGGTGTCGTCGGATAACTGATCGAGATTTATAATGACATCCTACTTTCTGGATGAGGTGGACAAGATCGACACAGCCGTCCAGACCGAAGGCACCGACAGCATTGAGGAATACTATCTCGCAGACGACCGCCTCGGTACTCTCCCTGAGGAGTAATTTATGCCCTCTTCTTCTTTTATTCTCCGTGATCTGAGGCTCTTGATCTTATAATAGAATCTCTATAGAAATAGATGTATACCTCTTCTTTTGATGAATATGAATCATGCTTTTAAATATGTGAATCAAAGTCTTTAACATATGCTCGGCCCATGGCTATAACTATAAAACTTGATTAGAGTAGTAGCCCAGATGAATACTTAGCTTATGTTATGCTTCAAGCAAGGCACGAGCCGAGCTAAAATTAGGGCAAAAATTCGAGCTGGCTCTAGTTGTAGATAGAATTAGAAGTGTAGTAGAGATTATAATTCTCATTCCGATCTGGGACGAAATTCCATACTTGTCGTACAGATTTTGAAAAGACTAGAATTTGAATTACATCTACATGGGAGAAATTGGCACATGTCTGTACACATTTCTTCGAAAGTGACATAAAATGTGATTCACCTGGCATTGGTATTAACTACCATATTGGTGACAATAATCTAATCCATTCGCAGTCACCACGTGTCATGCATATGCTAGTCTTCTATCGAGGTATGTTTTCTGCAATTAATGCACCAATGGGAGGTGGCTTTTGAAGATCTAATTCAAGTTTGAGGTTATTTAAAATCTCCAAATAGAATAAGATGCAGACCTTGCAAAGTTCTAGTTATCTTTTCCTTTTACTGCAAGTTTCTCTCTTCTTCATCCTTTCATGATTTTTCTGCACGAGAGAGAGAGAGATGGCTACCATGGAGCCTGACTTTGCACCGTTGGGCTTCAGATCAAAGTTGACAAAGTGAGACATAATCATCATGTATGAGCAATATCAAATACCTCCTGCATTCTAACTTGAAGTCCCGAGATTGGGTGATTGAGTCTGCCATCCGCCTTCAGGAGATATGGGCTTCTACGATGAGTGTTTTCGAGCGGGCTGAGGCTTCCTCTCCATCTTTTTTTTATGGTGCTCCTCCAATACTTTGAAATATCACCACGTACGATAGTGCCAAATATGTGGCGACATATCTACAGCTTCATCGCAATATGCGTGCTGGCTGGGATTGTGCCAAATGTCATATTTTTTTCATTTTTTCTTCAGCCTCAAACAACACCCAAACTTGTATGGGTGGTGGTACATGACTCTACGGAAGAAGAAGGATGGCTTTTGCCTGATATTTTTGGGTATACCTTCCATCATGCATGGTTGAAAGTCAAGTTTCTCTTTTATCGCAGACGTCAGATGAAGACTGAAATTTTACCCCCTAGTGCGAACCCCGAGAGGCTGCACTAAAGGAACCTTCGACGAACAAGAACCTGGAGTAGGGATGGTAGCTCTGTGGAGCTTCAGGATTTCAGAGTTAAAAGAGCTGCTGTCGGCTCAGGTGCTATTTAATGTTGGTATCAGCCAAGTCGCTCCTTAAGGTACGTGAGTCAACTATCTTGGCCTTAAAATCTTCTGGCATTGTTCATCGCACAATTTGATCATCATGATCGCAGAGCTAAATGCTGGAAGAGCTTGAGCCCGCCAAAGGAGAAGAAAATCCTATAAAAAAGAGGTGCCAAGCCTGCCACCAGATGGAGCCTCTGGGACAGAATCGGAGATCCCGCACACCCAACTTTGGGGGCCAGGGAGTATGAACCTTCTCATCTTGAAAATAATGAGATTATGTGGGTGAAAAGTAGCTTGCTTACCACCTCAGCTATTACAGGCTACTAGGTGGGCCATGCAGACCAAGGCTTGGAGGAGATGATTCTGAGCCTATCTACTCTTCTTAGCTCACCGACTCGACCAGCTTCACCCGCTGTCGAATCCTCCTCAGATGAGGCACTAGCCGAGGTTGTCGATGCATCTGGAACTACGCCATCGGGCTGAAGCTTGAGGCCTCAGCACTGAGGGATCCCATACTGGTGAGCGAGCTACTCTCCGGACTGCTCCTCCCTATTGATGCGAACGAGCTGCTAAACATTCTTCGGAGGAAGATGAGGAGAGGAGCCGTAGATTGCCTCATCTGGGTATGCTGGTGCTTTCTCATTTAACACTACTGTATGCTCATTTATTACTCATAAATTTTTTTTACTTATCAGCTCATCTATTACTTGAACGGATACATTGAAAGCTCCCATGAGCTGGCCAAAGAGGTGAAGAAGTCTGGGCTTAAAATTAAGATGCTTAAAAGAGCAAAAGAGAAGGCCAAGAAGGAAGTTGGAGAAATCTCCATGAAAGCTAATGTCGTTGAGAGGAGAGCCGAAGATGCTAAGGTAGCATTGAGAAAAACTGTTAAGGAGAATTCTTGGCTACTGAGTAAGGCAGCGGAGTTCGAAGCTCAGACGAAAAGGAGTGCGGCTCTAGCGAGGAGAACTCTCGCCTGCAAAAAGAAAAAAGAGAGCTGAAGGCCCAACTGAGAGTAGAGGAGAAGCAAATTGTCAAGGCCGCTTCTAAAGCTGTGGAGGACTTTTGGACCTCAAAAGAATATAAGAAGAAAGGGCTGAATATTCTGTTGATGCCTATGATGTTGAAAGATAATCTATCCGAGCCCAAGTTGCTGTCAAATATTCAGATCTGGACTTAAATTTTTTAGAAGAAATCTAAGATCCTACTGCAGCGAATATCTCAATGGCCAGCACCTCAGCTCCAAGTGCTGTCCTATAATTTCTGTATTTTTTTCATATTTTAGGATCATTGTAAGAAAATTTTGAAAGAAATAAAATGAGTAGGATCCTTTTTGTCATACTTCTGCTACGTGAACTCATGTCGATCTAAGGCAATTTAAGTGAATGATAACCTCATTCTACTCCCTTAAAGGCAGATGGTTATGAAAAATGATGGTCGATGACTCATCTGATAAGGCTACACCTGAAAGATGGCACGGGGTCTATGAAGATGCGCCACATGGGCACATTTTGTTTTGTAAGGCATCACAGAGATTTATTCCCACTTTGGAGGAGGTGCGTCATTAACTACTTGGCCATTAACTCCTAAGAAATATCGATTGGCGATTTAATATGACTGCTAGCACTTATAAATAGAAAATCAGAGAGCAAAGGGAATGCTATCCCTCCTTCTGTGGTAAGAAGTCTCCTTCTTTGTCTACTGTCATGTCGTTGCCTTCAAATTTGCCACCCTTGGAGTAAATTAAGAAATGGGTGAGAGAGCGGAATGCCTTTGCAAGGGATGCTTATCGGAGGTATTTAGCCCATGAAAGGGAGAGAGGTAGGCGGATTGGTGCATCCTCTTCTCATAGGCCCCCCTCCTTTGCCTCCTGCGATCAGGCTCCCCCATCAGCTTGAGCACATCCCGCCTGCAATTCAGGAGCACTGCATTGCAGAGTTCTGAGATTCTATGGTATTCAGGAGGAAAATGCTGGACGTCACCGTCGTTGCCATCGCCTTCATCTAGGCTTCGATGATTGTAAGGCTCATCTATTGAGGATAATGTCGTATTTAAAACTTCACGGCATACAGACTGGCAGTACCGACGAAGAGGTGGAGACCTCAACGGATGAAGATTGAATCAACTCATTCGAATGATGAGGAGGTGAAGTCCTCGATGGATGAAGATCAAACCAGCTCACCTGGTTGATCCTATGCTCCGTCGATAGCAGTGGGACATCCCTCCTCATCTCCTTCTCTTATTTTCCTCTCCTTCTATTGTCCTCCTCTTCTTCCTCTTTTGTTCCTTATTTTCTTCTCTTGTTTGCAAAATGGTGCCTGGAGCAACCGTCTTCTAAAATGTTCGAAACACCAGTTTTTTCTTTATAAAGTGCTTGGAGCGCCGACTTTTTCTTTATAAAGATTTTAATGAATAAAAAAAAATATTATGTTTTGAAAGTCGTTGTTTCATTTCAAACTTTAAATTTGCATCTGTGGACTTTATGAATTTTACTCAGCTCATAGAAAATAGTACAAATAGACGCTCAAATCAGCATGAGAAATGCTCAGTACTTAGCTCAGCATGAGTAAGGTTCTAGGTGGCTTAGCTTTAGCATATAAATATTTAAGACAACTTCAATTGAAGTGAATATATTTAGAGCAGTTTAGAACAACTTGAATATGATTCGATCGTCCATGGATCTAAGGCATCATAATAATCATCTCAACACTACCTCCTACTACTGAGTCTGAGATAATACCTCATGGATCTGAGGCATCATAATAATCATCTCAACACTATCCCCTACTATTGAGTCTGAGACAATGCCTCAGATGAAAGGAGTGCTGTTGAGGTAATGCCTCTTGCCGTACATTGTCCATCTTTTTATTCTTCTTCTAAAGAGACAGTGTGTGCTGACGATGATCTTGTCTTTATGGCATCTAGGGCTCTTCAGTAGCGTTTTGAGGGTCTAATTAGTTATCCCTCATGAGTGAGTTGTGTGCCTGCAGTGATTTTGTGCCTACGACATCTAGTACTTCTTGTCTTCGTGCCAGAGATAGTGTATGCCAGTGGTGAGCTCATGCCTATGATATCTTGTGCTTCTCGATGGCGTTCTGAGGGTCTGATTAGTTAGCCCTCCGAAGGTTTCCTCAAGGGTCTCCTTCGCTTCTCATGCGACTCGGACTCTGCAAGGGTTTGCTAAGTTAGCCCCACCTTGGAGTCATCGAGGTCTTCTCGAGGATCTGATAAGTTAGTCCTCACAAGTGACGTTATGTGTCTACGACGATCTTGTACCTACATCATCTAGTACTTCTCATCTTTGCGCGAAAGGCAGTGTGTGCCAGCGGCGAGCTTGTGCCTACGGTATCTTGCACTTCTCGTCTTTGCATGAAAGATAGTGTGTGTCAGTGGTCAGCTTGTGCTTATGGCATCTTGCACTCTCGACGACATTCTAAGGGTTAGATTAGTTATCCCTCCAGAGGTTTCCTCAAGGATCTCCTTTCGCTTCTCGTACAATTCGAACTCTGCAGGGTCTGGTAAGTTAGCCCTACCTCAGAGTCGTCGATGTCTTCTCGAGGGTCTAATAAGTTAATTCTCACGAGTGGCGTTATATGTCTATGACGATCTTATGTCTACGATAGCTAGCACTTCTCGTCTTCGTGCGAGAGGCAGTGTATACCAATGATGAGCTTGTGCCTATGGTATCTTGCACTTCTCATCTTCGCACGAGAGGCAGTATGTGCCAGTGGCGAGCTTGTGCCTATAGCATCTTGCACTCTCGACGGTATTCTGAGAGTCTGATTAGTTATCCCTGTGGAGGTTTTCTCAAGAGTCTCCCTCCGCTTCTCGTGCGACTCGGACTCTGCAGGGATCTAGTAAGTTAGCCCCACCTTGGAGTCATCGAGATCTTCTCAAGGGTCTAGTAAGTTAGTCCTCACGAGTGGCATTGTGTACCTATGACGATCTTGTGCATATGGCATCTAGCACTTCTCGTCTTCGCGCAAGAGGTAGTGTGTGCCAATGGCGAGCTTGTGCCTATAGTATTTTGTACTTCTCAGTGGCATTCTGAGGGTCTGATTAATTATCTCTTCAGAGGTTCTCTCAAGGATCTCCCTCCGCTTCTCATACGACTCGGGCTCTGCAGGGGTCTGATAAGTTAGCCCTACCTCAGAGTCATCGAGGTTTTCTCAAGGGCTGGTAAGTTAGCCCTATGGAGGTTCCCTCAAGGATCTCCATCTGCTTCTCGTGTGACTCGGACTCTACAGAGGTCTGCTAAGTTAGCCCCACCTCGGAGTCACCGAGGTCTTCTCGAGAGTCTGATAAGTTAGCCCTCACGAGTGGCATTGTATGTCTATGACAATCTTGTACCTACGACATCTAGCACTTTTCATCTTTGCATGAGAGGCAGTGTGTGCCAGCGGCGAGCTTGTGCCTACGGTATCTTGCACTTCTCATCTTCATGCGAGAGGCAGTGTGTGTCAGTGACGAGCTTGTGCCTATGGCATCTTGCACTCTTGACGGTATTCTAAGAGTCTGATTAGTTATCTCTTTAGAGATTTCCTCAAGGGTCTCCCTCCGCTTCTTGTGCGACTCAGGCTCTGCAGGGGTCTGGTAAGTTAGCTCCACCTCGGTGTCATCGAAGTCTTTTCGAGGGTCTGGTAAGTTAGCCCTCATGAGTGGTGTTGTGTGTCTATGGCGATCTTGTGCCTATGGCATCTAGCACTTCTCGTCTTCGTGTGAGAGGCAGTGTGTGCCAGCGGTGAGTTTATACCTACAACATCTTGCACTTCTCGATGGTATTCTAAGGGTCTGATTAGTTATCCCTCCGAAGATTTCTTCGAGGGTCTCCCTCCGCTTCTCATGCGACTCGAGCTTTGTAGGGGTCTGATAAGTTAGCCTCGTCTCAGAATCATCGAGGTCTTCTCGAGGGTCTGGTAAGTTAGTCCTCATGAGTGGCATTGTGTGTCTATGACAATCTTGTGCTTACGGCATCTCACACTTCTCTATTCTTCACGTGAGAGGTAGTGTGTACCACTGACGAGCTTGTGCCTACGGCATCTTGCACTTCTCATCTTCGTGCAAGAGATAGTATGTGCCAGCGGCAAGCTTGTGCCTACAACATCTTATACTCTCGGTGGCATTCTGAGGGTTTGATTAGTTATCCCTCCAGAGATTTCCTCAAGGATCTCCCCTCCGCTTCTTGTGCGACTCGAACTCTGTAGGGATCTGATAAGTTAGCCCCACCTCAAAGTCATCGAGGTCTTCTCGAGGGTTTGATAAGTTAGTCCTCACGTTAGTTAACTATAGTTATAGTTCAGGATCTTATGTAAAAGGAGGAGGCAATTCTTGGAGGACTCGGGTGCCCCATCGTAAGTTGATGGCCCTGCAAATTTTATTTTCATGGAAAGTATTGTTACATCATTAGTAATATATGCTGAGGCTCACTCCGGGATAAAATTTCGCTTCTTTTACTTTACGACCAACAGATTGGGTCCACCTTTAGGTAATAGGATATCACCTCAGAATCGATGCTGGCATGTCTGCAGCAGATCAGGCGAAAAGATCTGTATTCTCCTGCAAAAGATTAATTAGCCGGTATTTGGTTACCTCATCTAGTCATGAGCCGATTTTCACCATCTGGCTCAGATTTTCCTTCCTCAGTGGGGTATCTAAAAGGTCCTCGATAGGTTGGGGGCGTCCGTCAATTAGGTCCTCCCTAGCATCCAAGCTTATTGGGAGCTCGGACTGGATCTCTATCGGATTCGATTGATTCTCTGCTTCTCAGCTTGGCGGCAAAGCATTCACGAGCCATGGCTTTGTTGTCTCGGATCTGTCCCACTCTGTGCTTAGTCGAAAACTTCACCATCAGATGGTAGCTTGAGACAACAGCTTTCAAAGTCCATAGACTAGGACGACTGAGGATGGCATTGTAAGCCGAGGGATTTTTCTGATTCAAACAACCCCCTAGTAATCATGTGGATTTTTCCTCGGATGGGTCGCTCTTCTTCCATACTCACCCTTCGATCTGCTGCAGCTCCTGCCGCATTGGTGCTTGCTGTGGCTGAGACAGAGGGAGAGGTTGCTGAGGCAAAGGGGGTGGCTGCTGAACTCTTGGAGCTTGATGTTGAGGGGTCATTTTCTGGACAAAATGATTCAGCCACTCCTGTTTGACAAGCCTCTCGATCTCATCGTGAAACTGGTGGCAGTTTTCAGTATCGTGACCATGGTCACGATGGTAAAAGCAGTATTTATTCAGATCTCGATGGTGTTCTGATCTTGTTCTCATCAGTCGAGGCTCAGGTAACTCAAGCCCCACTTGTAACACCTCTCTCTGAGGAATAGTCAGGGGCGTGTAGTTATTGTACTGCCCAGAAGGTGATGGTTGCTGAACCCTTCTTGGAGGATTTTCGGATCGACGATTTCGATCCCCATTATTCCACCTCAGGGGTGGGGACCGGGAGTGCTAATGTCTTTTCTCCTCTCATCTTGGATGGCGCTCCTTATTGGATCCCATCGCGACTGAATCGGCAAGAGTATCATTGATCAAGGCCTCTTCTATGCGGGCATACTTTTCTGTACGGACAAGCATATTTGGGAGATCCTGAGGATAAGTCTTAATTAATGACTTTTTCAAGTCATTTTTCAGTAGATCGCTCATCATTGCGGCCATCGCGGTTGATTGATCCAGATTTTGGACCTCCAGGATCGTCACATTGAATCTATTTATAAAAGAACGGATTGACTCACTTTACTTTTGCTTGATAGTACGGAGGTAGTTGGACCGCCTTTGCTATCATCGACTGCTAATGAAATGACCGACGAAAGATGGACACAAGTTCTCAAAAGAATGGATAGACGCTGGCTTTAAACTTGAATATCACTGTCGAGCGGCTCCCTTAAGGGTTGGAGGGAATGCTTGACAGAGAATTGCATCCGATGCTCCCGAAGGAGTATGGCTGCCTTGAAGGTTCCACATGATCGATGGGGTCAATGGTCCTGTCGTAGACCTCCAGTTGAGGCAGTTTGAAGTGCAAGGGGAGTGGTTTCTGCACAATCCTCAGGGGAAAGGCAGCTGGCTGTTATATCCTTCGTAGGACAGCACAGAGGAGCCATTATTGTTGAGGATTTTTTTTATTTTCTGGACCAACTGCTGGTCGAGCTCCTAAAATCATCTTTTAAAATCAACTTCACGGACAGTACCAGTCTCAGAGTGCAGAGGAGATCGGCATCCATGGGTTGAGTCATGGTCCAACTGTGGGCTTGGAGATCGTCGCTTGGTCGGCTGCTGGGCCCTAAGGCAATTTTGATGAGTCAACCTCTTCTTCGAACTTCGAGGAGGTACCTACAGCTCTAGTTGAGGTGGTGGCTGCGGAGCCACAGTCAAAGCAAGATTTTGTGGGGGTGCTGAAGGCACAGACGGCACCATCGAGGGAATTATATGACGCACCACTGTAGGGGGTGCAGGAACAGCCTGAGAAGGCTGTGGCGCCACTTGAAAAGGTGTGAGAAAAGTTTGGATCACTTGGATTGTGGTCGTCAGATGTTGAACTTGCTGGAAGAGCTGATCGAATTGATCGACCGTGACTGATGCCGGTTGGGCCTATTGAACTGGTGGAGAGACGATCGGTTGAACCGACGAAAGGATTTCCGACGCCAGCAGTTGAACTTGATTGTCAGCTTGGCTGACCGTCTGTCGAGAAGCGGTGGCATTGAAAAGCTAGAAAGATGTCCGTCTTAGAGCCATTAATGCGAATGTAGCCCTTTCTCTTGCTGTTGAAATCGATCGAGGTTGGAAGACGGACACCTAGTCCTCATACAGGGATGCTGGTACTGGAGTAACCTGTAAGACAAGTTTCAAATCGAAGGTTATGGCTCCAGCAAAAATCCTCCGATGCTCAAGTCAGAAAAGCAGAGAATAAAAGAGCAACAACAGATTCTCTAAGAAAAATTTGATTGGATTTACCTGGGTCTTCGAGGCTCTGATTGTTTATATAGAAGGATGCCGGACAGCTGGATTGTTAGTTGTGAGATCGTATGATTCCGAGATTGTTGGACTGTTGGACATGCCAAACTGGATGAGATAATTCAGCTCTTAATCGCTCCAGCAAGATTAGGGGAGATGGTTATACCAAATCCTATCTATTCGGGATAGACAGCTATCGTGCACGTTGAAGAGATAAATCGGCTGAGTATCTCATACATAGGTTAGACCTCAGGAGTGCCTCAGCTTAGCATGGAGATGGACTCTTCAGCTCATACGATGGTCAGTGATCGTGTTGATCATCCAAGAATTTGAAATATCTTATGATATAGCGCTGATTCGAGGCGCTCACGGTAATCACCATAATAATAATTTTTATAATTAAAATTTGTATTAGTCTTTTTAAATCATATTTGATTTTTAAATATTGTTCCAACAGATATAAGGTCCCGATACATTGCTTCCATATATTGTTCCTTTATCTTGGTAGTTGGTTACAAGGGAGCTTCATTTAGGCTTTTTCTGGTTCTCTTTAGCGGTTATATTAATTTCTCTCATTTTTTTAGTTATGCTTTCTGCGGTCTGTTGGCTTCTTTTTATTCTCTCCTGGAGATGTTCTACGATAGTATAGCATTATGTCCGATCTACCTTCTCATCTTTATTATCATATCATGTGGAGTAGCAACTGCTCATTTTGTTCCCAATGCGGTTTTCAAGAGGTCTCTCTCCTCTACTATTTGAGTTTTTTTATATCTGCTCAGCCATTCAGCTTACACTTTGCGTTGTTCGTTAGCTGAGTTGGCTTACACTCAGTTTCCGGTGCTGAGAGTTCGGTGACATCATTCGCTGATGCTCTACATCTATAGTTACATATAATACTCTCGATGTCTTTGTTTGCTCTATTTTGTTAGGTGTTTCTTATAATTGGAATGACTGGTTCCACTTATCATGCCTCCTTGGTTTTTTCAGTTTTCCTATCCATTTTAAAGTCTTCTGTTGTATGTATGGGTGGACATTATTTTGGCTCAATCTCCCACTTCTCTATATTTACTGTTGCTAGATGCTGCTTACATTGGATTGACTACGGGGAATACATGTCAAATTATATGTACTCATTTTGGTTTGTATTTTTCTTCTAAATCTATCGGTTTTGCTCCATGTTCCGTTGTACTTATAAGTTTGCAGGGAAGTCTTCAATCAGATCTCCTGTTTGGTTCACTTGAACTTAGTTTGGGGTAGTGTTGGTGAGGAGGGGGGGGGGGGGGTGTGGGGCGGTGGGGGAGAGGGTGGCCGGGGGGTTGTGGAAGGCAAAGGTAGACTATAAGAAAATAAGTCAGGGTGACATGGTTACAGTTAGGAGTAAATCATCCAAAAAAAAAATTAAAATCATCCATTTTTATTATATGGAATACATACTTTTTAATTTTTAAATATTTTAAGCGACAAAGATAATGGAAATTTCATTATTGATTTTGGACCGTGAAGCCAGGAACTTAAACCGACTTTTATAACTTTAACCTAGGGTTTTGCGGGCCACCCGACATCTTCTGTCTGTTGCTTCGTCAATCGGCGTCGTGCACCCTCTTCTTCCCCCATTGCTGCCCTTCTCGAGCCCTCCAATCTTTTTCCATGGCATCTCTCCCATCCGAGAGCTCCGGCGTCGTCACGATCGGTGGCAAGGGCTCCTCCCTCTCTCCCGCCGCCGTCTACGCCGTCTCTCGCCGACTTTCAAAGGTAACCATCGACTCCTCCGCCCTCGAGAAGCTATCCCTATCGAAGAAGCCGTCTCCGCTACCCCCAAACCTGCCTCCTTCAAACCCTAGGTACCTAGCCCCAGAGGAGTCGCTCGCGGCCCTCGCCATTCTCCTCAACAAGCTCGTCCTCTCCGACGCCGCCATACGGCCCACCCTCCCCGTCCTGATCGAAGAAACCCTAAACCTAACATCCAGCCCCGAAACCCTAGATTTCGGCTCGCCGGTCAGGTTTCTGGACTCGCTATCCCGGTTGAACGGGAAGAATCTTGATGAAATCGGACTTGGGGAAAGGGAAACCGGTGTCTTTGAGGGCTCTTTCGCTGCTTCGATTGGAATCTGTGCCATATTGGACTGCTGCTCGTCGGCTCTGGTGAATGTGGCTGATGCTGTGGCGGCCTTGTCTTGCGAGGCTGCTAGGGCTGATGTTGCTGCATTCGATTTGCCAGTATCTGGCGATGGCTTCTCCATCAAGGCTGAGATGGATGTAGCTGGCGACATGAAAGTGTTGCTGTTTGGGTCGAAGCTTGTAGGACAGAATGATTCAGGACCCTTCACTGAGATCCCCGCCATCCATGGTAGCTTCAGAGAAGCTGTAAGGTCGCTGCATGGAAGAATCCGGGTTGAGTTGAACTCCGGTGTTAAGGTCCAGAAGGTAATGAATGCTGGAAATTATGGAAAAGAGAAGGCTTTGGCGACTTCAGTTTTGCCATTGGCAGTGTCTATTCAGTCAATGAGCGAGTGTAGCTTGGGTAGGGCAAAATTGACTATTGAATCAATTAGTGATGATGATCTAAGGTCAAAGGTGGCCGAAGTTTTTGAGAATGTTTGCCCTGGTTCTGATTGGCTGAGAGAGCAGTTCCAATCCATTACAGAAAAAGCTGCTTCTGGATTGGATTATATTGGAGTTTTTCATCATGTATATGAGTTTTTGGTTAAATTTAGGGAGGTTCTTGCTTGGGAGGCGGCATTGGCATTGTTTGCAACTGAAAGGGATGATGACTCAATTGAGAAAAAACAAACTTGTTGTTCGACCAGCATCAAACCGAATGGAGAAACTGCAAAGGGCAAGAAGAAGAGGGAGAAGAAAAAGAAGACCTCAGGGAAGGGAACTTCTGTTGTAAGGCAGCTCCTTAAAGACCGAATCATGGATAAGAATGAGACATCCATTGAAGATGTTAAGATTGTGGTTGAGTGGGCACAAGAGCTTTCTTTTTGTTTTGATCCCAAGGATGCTGGTCTTGATACATTGCTTGCAAAGGTGAAGGAAATAATTGAGAGCAATGAAGTCAGAAGACTTCCTAAAATTCCAAAGGTGAGAACTACAGATCATATCAAGGTGTTAGTATTCTTTAGACTACTAAAATGGTTATATTATTTGATTTTCATAATTCCTTTATTTGATTTTTGTCTCATCATCTATGTCTGATGTATGGCATCAGCAACAAAGTATTTTGGTTCCCACCTATCTACCCTGAATGAGCATAAGAGTTCGAATGTGTACATAGAATTCATCCAAAGATTGCAATCTTTGAATCCCATTACAATCTTTACAACATGTTAGGCAGAAATTAATGACTTCTATATGTGCAGTGCCTTTAATTTTCTAGTTTAGCTAGATTTTTTGAAGAAAAGACCACTTTCTCTACTTATGATGCTGATGCCTAAATCTTTCAATTATTTGTTGTATATTATTAGTTGCATTAAATTTCATTGTCATTTTTCTCTCAACCCAGGATACATGTAGTTCTCTGAAACATTAGGAAATGTAATTGATATCAAGTTGCTGATAAAACTGCTATTGAAATATGACAGAAAGACATCCTGTCATATACAAATAGAAAAAAATTCTTTTAACAAATTTGGGTGATAAATTTCCATTGATGGGGTTTCCCAAGATAAAATGCATTTTGTGAACTTAATCTGCTATGTCTTTGAAATCATTCTAAATGGTCAAAGAGGTACAGATGTTTTTCATTGTACACATGAATTAACCTAAAATTGAATCATTTTCCCATCAATTTAATGTTTCCTATGATTTCAGTGCTTGTACATTACCTCTCAATGCTGTATAATAACTAGGATCTCTTTTGCTTGTCTAAAGGGCACTCGTGATTTTGGAAAAGAGCAAATGGCCATACGAGAACGTGCTTTTTCAATTATCACAGGTGTTTTTAAGATGCATGGAGCAGTGGCCCTTGACACACCTGTCTTTGAATTAAGAGAGACTCTCATGGGAAAATATGGGGAAGATTCAAAGTTGATTTATGACCTTGCCGACCAGGTATCACCAGGCATTGGTGTAGTTATATTTTGCTATTATGGTTTAGTTTTAGCTGCATGTTATATTTTATCTAAGCAGTTCAAGTATGTCTGCAATTTAATTTAAGGGGTGATCAATTTCTCAAGCTTTCTCTATTTCTTCACTTATGTTACCATCAGATACAGCTTTGAAGATATACATGAGGATACATCAAAATCATTTATCTAAGGTGGATAAATTGATTCCTTTATTCAAATTCTAACCAAAAAGATTAATAAATTATTACATGATAGTTGTAAGATTAGCTTAATCGTTTAATTAGAAAGGTGGGCAGTCAAGAGGTCAAATGATCATCAGTTGGGCTACCAAAATGAGACCATTTAGGTGAATGCCTAGTAGGGATTAAGAAGGAAAAAAGTTTGGACATGGGTATACTTGTCGAAGCTTTGCAGCAGCACCAGTTATGATCCGGGGACTGACCCAGATTTGATTTTACTAGAGTTGGAGGCTAACTTCATTTTAGATTTTACTTGGGTTTGAGCATTCAAGTGAGCAAAATTCCATGTTTTGGTTTCAAGGTCCAAATTTGTGTGGACTATGTTTTCATATATTGAGCATTCCAAATTTCCTAGGGACTGTTGAAGCTCTTTGGTTTGATTGAACTTGAATAAATTGGGTCAGACTCTTTCGCTGGAAAGTCGCATGGGATAGACTTCCGACGCGCACTCTCCTTAGAGATAGAGGTTTGGAGATTCTGCTTGGCTGCCCCATTTGTGGCTTGGAGGAGTCCACGGAGCACGCCCTCCTCCACTATCTCAGAGCAAACTTGATTTGGAGGATGGTAGGTAGCCAGCTGTGGAGTGCGAGCACTGGCTCCTAGCTCCCTCCTTTTCTAGAGGCCATTCGATGGAGTGCTGGTGATGGGCCATCTGGAGCTTGTCGGCTGGTGTACATTGCATATCAGATCTGGTTATCCTAGAGTAGCCTTGTTTTTGATGTTGAGGTTGTGCCTGCTTGGCGTGTTCTGGAGAGAGCTTGCTGCTTAGCTACCGAGTAACGTCACTTCGATTCTGTTGATTTGATTTTAGCTGACCGAGTTTTTGGGACTTCCTGGCTGCGCTTGCAGTGTCTCGGAGGACTGTTCATTTCTTGGGAGCCCCCATCCTCCAGATTTGTTAAGGTCAACTTTGATTGCAGCATCATGGATGGCAGAGGTGGTTCGGGTTTTGTCATGCGTGATCCAGATTCGAGGATGCTGGCTGCAGGGGGCTCACCACTTTATGAGGTGTCAGTGCCTGGTGCTGAGTTTCATGTTGCGTGGGCTGGTGTCATCTATGCGGTTCGAGAGCTGCGGGCACGGAGGATCATCATTGAGGGGGATTCTCTGACGGTTATCAGTTGGATTTAGGAGGGGACCAGGCACTATGAGACCCATCTGCTCGGTGACATTTGGAGGGCCACTCGTAAGTGTATTGCGGTGTCTAGCCAGCATGTGTTTCGGGAGGCCAACAGTGCGGTGGACTGGGTGGCATCCTTTGTTACTGAGCACATTGGGGACTAGAGATGGCGCCAGAGCAATGATTACCCATGGGCCTTGAAGGATATTCTTTTTTCTGATTTCTTAAGCTGTTCTCGAACTAGACTTATTTGAACCCCCGCTTGTACCAAAAAAAAAAAAAAAGGATCAATAGACTCTATAGGCATTTTGGATCTGTGTTTTGGACCTGGGTTGAATTTGTTAAACTTAAGGTTTGAGTTGGTTGACTCTCTTTGTTAAGTTTAAACCCAACTTTGCTAACTTAGGTATAAGCCTTCTTGGAATAGGTGGAGTTTCTTGACGTGCTTCTAGGTTTACACTTTCTTTTAGATATTTTTGGGATTGTTTATGTGAGCCCAGTCTTTGTTCATTTCGGTACTTCCAGCATTCCATGTAGTTTTTAAGGCTGAAATCTCTTACTAGAGGCCCAAGTCACTATTGTTCATCATACCTTGAGTCCTCTTATACTTATGATCTGAGCTCATTTATGTTCAGAATGTACTTGACCTTTATACATGGTACCTTTGAGTTTAGTTTAGATCTAGACCATTTTTAGATTGTATCCACCACTCTTGCTTGGTCCATTTAAGTTGACCCATTTGATAATCTCAAACATATTAATTAAATCAACTCCCTTGTTGGATATATTTATTCCCACTTGGTTTCAACTAGTGGTTCCAATTTCTTAATGACCCAATCTAATAAACCTGATTTGACCAGGTTACATTTATCTGTTTAAACTGTTTATACTAGATACATTTTTCTGCCAAATTATTTATACTGAAGTTTAAGTACTGATCCACATTGGCTGGTATGGTATCAGTATGATGCAGAGGCTTTGTTTGCCTTGTATCAACAAATGATATGAGTGCACATGTTGATTCCAATGGCATCACAGTGTTGTTATGCAGCCAACCCGTATAACTACGGTACCTGTACAGATTCCAGTATTGAGAGTTAAAAACATTGACTTGAAGTTCTCTTTGAGACCAAGGTAACAGGTTTGAACCCATTTAGGGAACTTTCAAAGCTACTTTAAACTTCTGATTGGATTGTTTGCGCTAATTAATTGGAACCCGTTTAAGACTTAATCATGCCTATAGACTTCGATATCTATTTATGAAGGTTCATTAATGTTTTCTCAAATGTGAGTTTATTTGAGAATCAACCTAAAATGCTGAAGCAATTCAAGCATAATTAAAGCAAGCCAACTTTTGATCATTTACTGCTTCAACCTCAACTGATTTCAGTTAGGCTGATCTTTTCTATCTGATTATATTAGGCTTAATGAATCCTTTTTAAGTTCCATTGTGTTTGGCCAAGTCACTACATTTATTGATTTAGGTTCAAACAACCAAGGGCTCAGTTAAGACTTAAGACTGGATCAGGTTAAATTTAAAATGGGCTTCTTTGTTGAAGTTTGCATCTCATCATGTTCAGAATCAGTCCGATATTCAAACAAGTTCAGCTAATTCCAGATTTATTTTAGACCGTTTTAATAAAGTTCAGCATCACTCCAGTTCTCTTGGCTTAGGTACTTTTGCAGTCAGATTCAGGACTGTTCATTTGTGATATTTCATGCTACAGATGTTGAATTGAAGCATGTTTAAATAGTTCACATTTACCAAATTGGCTTTTAGTTAGACTAGCTCAGTGTGTTCATATCGTACTGATGCGTTCATCTTTTGCTTCATTTCCGTTAAATTGGTTTACTTGAATCTTCGAGTGCCGGAGCTTGAAACTTGTCTTGCTGCTGGGGGTTGAAACGGTTTCAAATCATTGTGTCTTATTTTCTAACTTAATGTTGTCTTATCACAAGAATCTATCACCCTTTTACAATTCAAAGTGTTGAACCCTCCGAAGTTGGTTAGTTTAGAGTTTAGACAATTGGTACTGATGAACATGCATAGAAACTGAACTTGTTCAAAGCTCTGAAATAGGCTAGTAACTGAAACTAATTTGCTGAGATGGGAATGAACCCAATCCAGTTTGATATTTTGAAACCCTTTCTTCTTTTTCTTGGTAGAAACATGGGGTGGATTATAAATTACAAAGGGGAAAATCACACCCATATTGTCAGCAGAAACTAACAGAAAGCAGAAGGAAAGATTAAAGAAAAGGAGCTTGTCAGAGAAAGCTCCCAGAATAGACTACAAAACAAACACACACACACACACGCGTGTGTGTGTGTGTGTTAAAATGGAGGCTTTGTGTTGGTAGAGCTCTCCGTCCGCCACTGTACACGAATCGAATTTAATCCCATATGGAATTCTTCTTGATGGAAGGTGTTGTAATTTAGAAGAAAAGGTTGGGCATTTCAATGGCTGATTTGTCATAGAGTCGCACTCCCATCACCTGAAAGGAGTTGCATGTACACTGATTGGACAGATGACATGTGCAGAGGTGATCAGCTGGAGCCAATTAAGGGGGCCACAAATTTTTTGAGATCTAGATTTCTTTTTTCTTTTTTTTTGGCGAGCTGAAGTAGTAATGTGTCACATTAACGATGAATCAAACTTTTTTACCTGATCTAATGTGAACCATAATGCCATTTTCCATTGGTCTAAAATTTTATACATGCGTGCCGCTTTTATGAACAACTTCACTCATTTGCGTCTCTCTTTGAAAAAGTTTATTTTAAAATGAATGAACAGAAATGTAATAATGGTGGTGGTGGCCGGTGCCACCTGTTTTGATTTTTTTTTTTTTTTTTGGGGGGGGGGTTACAAAACTAGAAAGATTCTTCTATGGTAGATCCAAAAAATTATATTTTAATACTTAATTAAAAATAATAATACTTTAATAAAAACAGTAAAATTAATAAAATTAATAATATTGATAATTTTAATAAAAAAATGTGTTGAAGTAAAAATAATAATTTTTATTAATAATATTTTGGAAGATTAATGATGTTTAATAATATCAAGAGGAGTGCACATCGTTAAAACAATGCAGACTCCTAATTCTAGTAGAGACAGAAGAGGAAAATGGTTTCTTTTAAAACAAGCCCCTATTGCTTTGCTCTCCTACTCTTGTGCTGCTCTTCTTTGATCTTTCGTATAGAGATAACAAGGAGGAAAAAATTATACCCATTGAGGAGGCTAGACATAACAAGGAGGGAAAAATTATACCCATTGAGGAGGCTAGACGGTATTGAAGAGTAGAAGAGAGTTGTGAGGAATAAAATGAGGATCCTTTCGTCCATCTAGCGTTGCACCTAGATGGACAATATATAAGCCATTCTTTCACCAGCATATTCTGTTAAGATGTGAATTTGTTGTTAAGAGTAGCATTAAACTCATCTGATTCCTTCATAATTAGCATCAGGTGAAAGCATATTTTTTCTTTTGAGGTTTGACAATTTATATTACTGGCTTGGATGGCTTAGGAGGATATGTGGGTGACCGGTCTAGACTATTATATTTAATACATTAATTGAAAGTAATAGTATTCTAGTAAAAACAATAAAATTGATAATACTAATTTTTATGAAAATTATTTTAGTAATGATAATATTTTTTATTAATAATAATTTAGAAGATTAATAAATTTTAATAATATATTTATTTATTAACAAAATTGTATTTTATTAAAATTAATAAAAATTATTAATAAAATAAATTATATTAATTAAATATTAGTAAGTATGTTATTTTTAAATAAATATGTAATTAATATAAAATATTTTAGGGGTTATATATTTTTAAATAAAAAAATCCTGTGCATTGTGGTGATTATACGCTGGTAATATGTGAAGCCCGGAGCACTGCTAGATCATTGAGCAGCTGCTTGATGTCTTGAACGAATGGATGCATGGAAGAGAGAGAAGCATTTAGTCAAGACAATTACTGTAGCAGTCTCCTTCTAGCTATATATGATTTATATGAAAATGATGGATAGCAGTCATGAGGCCAACCCAAGCACCAGTGAGTTTTGTGGTTGGTACTTGGAGGTGCCAACAAGAATGGCACCTATTGCCACTACCATCCAGTCATGGTCATGATTACAAAGCCCGAACCTACTGCATGTCCAGGTTAAAGGGGTTTTTCAGCGACCTAAGAAAGGTGGACGTCATGGCTGCAACCCATGGCTTTGAGAACCCCAGAGACCAAGATAGTTGGGTTACTGTCTCTGATCATGGAAGATGCTTAGAAGCTAGACTAGCTTTTCATGCTACAGCATCCAGATGGGACATCTCACCCAAGTGAACATCACAGTTCCTAGCTTTCCAAATGTGCCAAAGGATATAGGCCATTAAAGTCTGAATATAGTTGGAATTAGGTATAGACCTCTTTAGAATGACTGATGTAGAGCATCATTAGCCTTCCTAAATGATTTTCAAGAGCTTAAATTTCAAAGGCAATCAACTCTTCAGAACACTTTATAGAACATAATTTCATTAGAGTCCCAGGACCTTCCCTTGTAAGATTTTTCAAAGGGCTTTTATTTGAATCTTCATGCATATTAAGAAACCTGGATCTAATCTGAAACATCAGGCTTGGTTATTCAAACTTGAACTCAGAAATCTGATATTTCATAGTTCAAAAATAAAACTTCGTTTTTAGAAAGCTGAGACTTGAAGCCTTCATTTATTTATTAGTCATTATCATTATTTATTATCATTATTATTATTATTATTACAGTATTATTTTATTGTTATCATTCATTATTATTATTGCTTACCATTGTCAGAGATCCCACACCAAAAAAAAAGAAAAAAAATGTTTCTTTTACTGGGGCCTAATCTGAAATTTGATTAGGAGTTTAAACATTCCATCCATTTAACATTTGGGCCCATTCAACCATGATTTTTTTGTGAATGCCTGATGTAGCCGCAACAAATTAATGAAAGTCCAACGTAGGAAGTAAAGTAAATCTCAGCAACTTAATCCAGAAATAGATTAATAGCATCCATAAGAACTAAAAATGAAAGACCAACAATTGAGATCAATACATCAATACCAAATACATATAAAAGTTTCAAAAAAAAAATAATTTAGAAAATGAATCTTTTTAAGCTTAATTATTAAAAAGAAAATGGATAGGTTTTGAGGGAAGGTGAAGAAGGTAAAAGATTGCGATGATGATGAGATAATGGCAATTATCTTGGATGAGAAGGTGAAGGTCGGTGAGATTCAAGGTTGCAATAGGTTCACTAGATGCGGGTTACCTACGACCATCAAGGCTTGCGGCACCGTAATAGATAAACTCCAGCATGGGAAGGATGAAAGACAATGAGGATCTAGAAGAAGTAGAAAGGAGAGAGAGATCGATTCGGACGCAAGGAAGAAGCGACTATGGAGTAGAAGGAAGAGGGAAGCTATATGTAGAGAGAGGGAAATTTAGGGTTTCTATGAGGTCTTTATTTTTTTCTACTCCCTTTCCTAAGTCCCAAGAGCTTATATTCATAATCTTTTTCTTCTTTCTTCCTTTTTCTATTCTTTTTTTTCGATTGGTCAAAAATACCATTTTTCTCTTTCCTCTTTTTTTTTCTCTTTTCTTTTCTTTCCCCTTTTTCTCTTTCCCTTTTTTTCTTTTCCTCTTTTTTTTTCTCTTTCTCCTATTTCTTGTCCTCTCTTTTTTTCTCTTTCTCCTTTTTCTTTTCTTTCCCTCTTCTTTAATAAGAGAAAAATCTATTGGAGAATTATGTGGTCGCTGTAAAGCTAGATTTGGCATCCCTATTTAACTAAAAAATAAATAAAAGGATTTGGTTCGAATTTGGGTCTATCTATCCAATCTTTCTTAAAATAATTAAGCTAGATGGAATCATCACCACAAATAAGATAAAAAAATAATGATTCGATGAATAATATAAAATAATGGCTTGATGCGCTGCATTAGTTCTCCCCCGATGGAAGAGATCTCGATCCTGTCGAGATAGCCTCCTGATAACTTTGGTATAGATCCTTTCGAAGCTGGCGCAAATCTATTTTTAATATTTAGCTGCTATTAGTCATTGGACGCCCTTGCCAATGGACCAAATATCGGCGATGTGTACTTTGACGTGTCCAAGTCTCACGAACGTCCCAAATCTCCTCATGTCCTTTAATGTCATCTCGGTATCTGTAATGAGAGGTAGCATCTTGACACTCGCAGTAGGTATTTCTCCATGGTACTCGAACAAATCACTCACATTGAAAACTGAAAAGATAGGTACTGCTGGTAGCAGATCAATAAGGTAGGCATTCTTTCTCAATTTTTTGAGAATTTTAAACGATCTAAACTTTTTTCTGTCCAGCTTGCTATAACTTTCGATGGAAAATCTCTCCTTGAAATAGACCAAAACACTATCTCCCTCACTAAAATTCATACTTTGGTGGTGTAGGTCCATTGCTGCCTTATATTTGGCAGTGGAATCTTGTAATCTTTTGTGAACATGCTGTTGCACCTTTTGAACCTGTTTCAAGTAGGATTTGGCTTCTGCACTAACTTTATCAGGATATGGAATGGGTGTTCGATCAAGAAAATGGAGAATAGGTTGTTGGAGCAACTTCCTCAGGTTGTAGACGTCAGGAAATAGTAAGGATTAGGTCGTGGAGGTCCTTGAAGGCCAGCAACCAAGCAAAACAAAAACAACCTTCAGGATTTCAGCAGCTTTGTAAATCCTGTCGGTAGGATTTTTTTTTGTGATTTGAACCCCTTTTCCATCATATCTGAAATCTACCTTTTGGGATCTGGAAGTACCCTTGATGAAGCCTCTAAAAAATAAAAGATAAGGCGTGGAACTCCTCTTGGGCGGCCAAGAGGGGCGCACAAAAAAGGAGGGCGAGCACAAGGAGGGCGCTAGAAACCCTAGCGCCTCCTTTCCTTTTTGGGATTGGTGGCCAAAAGCCCCTACGATTTGATCTTTCACCTGCCATGCATCTTAAAAGATTGGCTAAAGATCGATTTACCACCTCAATCGTTCATCAGTTTGTGGATGATATAGGCTATTAAAATTTAATCTACTTCCTGCTCTGGCCATCAGAGTTCTCCAAAAATGACTTACAAATTTAGTATTCCTATCTAATGTGATTGATCTAGGAATGCCATGCAGATGCATAATTTTATTAAAAAATAGTTTTGCAAGATGTGATGTATCAGACGTTTTTTATAAGGAATGAAATGGGTCATTTTAGTGAAGCGATTTACAACCACAAAAATTGAGTTAACATGTCATGTAGTTTTAGATAGGCCATCACAGAGTTCCTTCAGTATGATGTTAGAAAACTCGTCTAATAGTGGTCGAATAGTCGAGGAAATCTCAGAAATTTTAGCTGTTTCTTTTATCACTAAGGCATAAACCATAGGAGATCTTGCAAGATTTTTGGCAAATTGAGACTTGTTCAAGACCATCATGGATTGCCCCTTGATGGATGATGGTTTTTGGGATAAGTTGGACTTAGGCTTTGGCATTGATATACTGTTGAATGGAATTAGCCTAATCTTTTTGTTATCCTTCGTGACTATATATTCTCCTTCCCATTATGTATGGTGCTACGGTTAAACTATCAAGATCTTTCTAAAAGCAAGTGACATACATCCATGGGCACTGTTGGGGGAAATTCCGTCTGGACTATAATGTGAAGAAGCCTCAAGCCCAGGAAGTCTAGGCCCAGCGAACTAAACTCCCTTATCGCCGTCAACTCCCCATCGGCTACCCTCGCGACTGATTAGCTCTCAGCTCCCAAAAGATCGGTTGGCGCCCTGCTGTCTAAGTGGTCGAGACTTTATTGGCTGGCTTCTGGTGAGCTCCCCTTTCTGTAATTGGTTGCCTCGGGCCGATTAGGCGGCAACACTTAATGGATTCACTTAGCTGTCTTATGGGTCCTCTTCCTCAGACCCACATCAATTCAGTCTCAATTTCGGGTTCTCATTCTTTCGTTGACTACGGTTCTTGCTCGTGGGCCAGGATCTCAAGGCACAGACATCAGCCAAGCAATCGAAGGTTGACCATGGCCGCCATGCAGTCCCATTGAGTCACATCAAGTCACATCATCCAGGAGCCATATCTTGAGCGGTCAGCTATGTGCTGCGACAATAAGCTATGCTAGGTTAAGCCATCTCGAAGCCATTAATTACACTGCATGCGCGTTAGGGTCTGTCGCCGTGGCCCCTGATAAGATGTGATGGATTGAAGCAGTTGGGAGGATCAGAACGGCCCCCTCTATCTCCCATTTATGACTCTCCTCGAAGGTCAACCGAAAGGCGGCCGATTTATGGTTGGCTGATCCTCCTTTGAATATCCTCGCAATCCCATTAAAGCCCCTGTGGGCCTACTGATGGCTGTTAGGCGATAGTTGGCCATGATCTCAAGATAATGACGGCAGGACTGTCCTTCAGAAGCTCCCTCCTCTGCCTATAAAAGGAGGCCTAAAAGGGAATTCCAAAAAAGGGGTACGCAAACTCTGCCTCCCATGCTTTTGTTGGACTAAATTTCTGAGTTGAGCGTCGGAGGATTTCTGTCGAAGCAACCTCCGGTCAGGGCTTTTCTTGTAGTTCTCGCCCCTGACGGTCGGGCTCACCACCAGCTTCAGCTACTCCAATGTCATACGAAAATTAGCATTAATAGATTGGCGTTAGAGAAAGGACCTTTCTGACCCATTTGGAGGGCGCAAATTGAGAGTTGAGATCATCATGCCACCAAAGAGAGTCTCATCCCGTTGTACCAACACCTCTGTTTTTCGATTGGCGGAAAGCCAAGCCAACAATTAGGTGCAACTACCGATGATGGAGACTCCATCGGCCCAGTCAGCATTGGTCACGACGGACCAATTTAACCTGCTCTTCCAGCAGGTTCAAACTCTGATGGCCGCTGTCTAGGTGGTCCAAATCGTCCTAGCGCCTCCATCAGCAGCGTCGCAGTCTGATCAGGCTATCCCCGCGTCCCCTTTGGCGATGCCACCATCAAATCTGACTTCACAGCCACCACCATGATTAGAACAGCTGCGGGCGCCTCTACAGAGCCCGGATAGGAGGCAGACCCGCTAGATCCGCATCAAGACTCAGGAGTCAGGAGGGGGTCCAAACCATTTTGGTGGCACCTCCATTAGTGGTGTCGCAGCCTGATCAGGCTATCCCTGTGCCCCCTTTGGCGGTGCCACCACCAAATCTGGCTTTACAGTCACCACCACCACTAGAACAGCTGTGGGCACCTCTGCAGAGCTTGGATAGGAGGCAGACCCACTAGAGCCGCATCAAGACTCAGGAGCTAGGAGGGCGGCGATCTCTGAGTCCTCGATCAGGGCATGATTCAACCCCTGATCGCCGATTTTTCCAACATTCCAAGGCCTGCACTGCCCGAGACTTTGCTATTGAGAGGCGGTTTCGAGAAATCAATAAGTGGATTGATGTGATCCACAATACCCACTTGGCTCCTTACGACGGATTCAATAGTGAGCTGCCTTTTGTTCCAAGGATTATGCAGGAGCTGCTCCCTCGGCACTTTAAGATTACAGTTTGAGACCTACGACGGGACCGTCGACTCCATCGATCACCTCGAGACTTTCAAGACGGTGATGCTCCTCCATGGAGTGACTGATGCTATTCTCTATCGAGCTTTCGCCTCTACTCTAAGGGAGGTGGCTCAGCATTGGTATTCTAGCTTAAAATCGGCTTCCATCCATTTCTTTGAAGAGTTGAGCCGGTCTTTCATCGACTACTTCGTCAGTAACTGATGGCAACAGAAGCGATCCGACTACCTCCACACCATCAAACAAAAAGAGAGTCGATCCAGACTTTTGTTAGCCACTTCAACGCTACGATCCTGGAGGTTCGTAATTTAGATCAGTCAGTCGCGATGTCTGCAATGATGGACGGACTTCTGAAAAACGATCTCAGCAAGTTGTTGGTAAAGACACCCTTTGGATTTTATCCTGACATGCTGGCTCGAGCAGAGAAGTATGCTCGTGCGGAGGTCTTTGCCAAAGATAATACCTGTCGATTCTGTTATGGTAGGGGGACAAAATAAGGAGTGCTCTTCGAGGTGGGGAGAGAGAACCCGTTAGTGTTTTGGGTCTCCATTCCAGAAATAAAAAAATGGGGCCCCTCTAAACTGCCGCCCTTGGAGTCCTCAGAGGAGATCGGCGCGTCTCACCGTCGAGGAGATACACAAACTACACTTTGCTGAATGCATTGAGAACTCAGGTGCTAATGGAGATAAAGAGATGGCTCCCACAGCCAAGGAAGCTTCGGACACTCTCGTATAGGAGGGACCTGACCAAGTACTGTCTGTATCACTGCGATCATAGTTAGAACACAGAAGAGTGCATCCAACTCCAGGATGAGATCGAGGACTTCATTAGGCATGGTCGTCTCGATCGGTTATGCTCTGAAGGCGGGACCAGCGAAAAAGATGGTGGAGATCCCCTTAGTCGGCGGAGCAACCACGACAGACAGGGCTACAGGAAGACCAACCCCCAGTCGGCATGATTAACGCCATTACTGGGGGGTGTGGAGTTGGAGGACTCGGTGAGGATGAGGAGGCAACGAAAAGGCAGAGGATAAGGGAGCTAATAACTTTCACCGAGGAGGACGCCCAAGGAATACAGTTCCCGCACAATGATGCGATTGTTGGAAGTTTAAACATTGTAAATTATGATGTACGCCGCGTTCTAATCGATAATGAAAGCTCTGCCGACATCTTGTTTTATGATGCTTTCTCAAAGATGGGAATACTGGATGATTGGCTAGGGAGGATGGACTCTCCGCTCGTTGGATTCATCGGGGACGCTCTCCATCGAGGGAGTCATCACTCTACCTCTAAAGGTTGGTCGGTTCCCTGTCCAATCTACCATCCAGGTTAATTTTCTAGTTGTCCGAGCACTTTCGGCCTATAACGCCATCCTCGGTCGATCAGGATTGAACGCACTCCGAGCTGTCGTTTCCACATACTACCTGAAGATGAAGTTTCTGACAGCAAATGGAGTCAGAGAAGTTTGCGGAGACCAAGACTTGGTGCGTCATTGCTACAACATCGCTCTCCAAGGAGGGCGGCCTGTCGAATCCTATCCGATGGAGGGACTGGACACCCGTGACGAACTGGCTGAGGAGTGCAGGAAATCAGTTGAAGATCTTATAACCATTTCCTTAACAGATGAAAATCAAAAGTACACTATTCAGATAGGGTAGAACCTAGATTAGGTAACAAAAGATCAGCTAACCTCTTTTTTGCAGGAGAATGCTGATGTCTTCACCTGGACATCAATGGATATGTCGGGCATTGACCCCTCGGTGATGGTGCATCGACTGAATGTGAATCTGCATCATTGACCCATCAAGCAAGCGCGGAGTTTCACGCTCGAGTGGTAGAAGGCGATAGACGAGGAGGTAGACAAGCTGCTTAAGGCAGGCTTCATCAAGAAGATGATCTATCCGAAATGAATCGCGAATGTAGTCATGGTGAAGAAGGCGAATGGAAAATAGCATATTTGCATCGACTTCACCGACTTGAACAAAGTCTGTCCAAAGGATAGTTATCTTCTATCAAAGATTGATTAGCTGGTCGATGTCACGTCGGGCCACGAACTCTTATTTTTCATGCATGCCTTCTCTAACTATAATTAAATCTGGATGGCACCTGGAGATGAGGACAATACGGCTTTTATTACTAACAGAGGTCTTTTTTATTACAGGATCATATTCTTTGGTCTAAAAAATATAGGTGCAACTTATCAGCACTTCGTAAACAAAATCTTCAAAGACTAAATCGGGCGGAACATGGAGGTATATGTGGATGATATGCTCATCAAAAATAAATCCACGAGGACCCACATCGACGGTCTCAAAGAAGCCTTCGCCACCCTTCGAAGATACTAGATGAAGCTGAACCTGGCAAAGTGTGCTTTCGGAGTATCCTTAGGGAAATTCTTCGGCTTTATGGTCTCCAGTCAAAGAATTGAAGCCAATCCGGAGAAGATCAGGGCTGTGCAGGAGGTGACTCCTCCAAGGATGATGAAGGAAGTATAGCACCTTACGGGAAGGGTTGCCATTTTGATCCGATTTGTTTCGAGATCAGTCGAGCGGTGTGTCCTTCCAAACCCTGAAGCAGTTGAAGAATTTTCAGTGGACCGAGGGGTGTCAGAAGGCCTTCATTGATATAAAAAACTACCTCAGCTCCACTCCATTACTCGGCAAGCCTGCCTCGAATGGAGAGTTATTCCTATATTTGGTGGTCTCGCCTACCGCGATGAGTGCAGTGTTGGTCCAAGATTGGAACAAGGTTTAAAAGCCGATTTACTATGTAAGTTGAATCTTAAGGGATGCGGAGATCCGGTACTCCAAGGTGGAAAAGCTGGCCTACGTCCTTTTGATCGCCGCTCGAAAGTTGCGTCCATACTTTCAAGCCCATTCTATTATCCTCTTGATGGATCAACCTGTAAAAAGCATCCTTTATCGGCCGGATACGTCAGGGCAAATTGCAAAATGGGCAATAGAACTCTCCAAGTTTGATATCTAGTATCGATCGTGGCCATCGGTCATTGCAGTTTCTAGCCAATTTTGTGGTCGAGTGCACTATTTCGGATGGGTCAGATGAGTAGGAAGAGATCGAGCCCCAAGAGCAAACTCGTGAAAATCCTCCCGAGATTGGCTCCGATGCCTGGATGTTATATGTGGATGGATCCTTCCATCCGGCTGGATCGGAGGCAGGATTCATTCTTTCATGCTTGGAAGGCACTGTTGTCGAGTACGTCTTGTGCTTTGAATTTTCAGCAATAAACAATGAAGCCGAATATGAAGCCTTGGCGGCAAGCCTTAGAATTGCCGAAGAGTTGGGGATTCAGGATCTGAAGGCCCGCAGCGATTTTCAGCTGGTCGTTGGACATATCTAAGGCAATTACGAGGCCCGTGAGGAGAATACGGTAAAGTACCTCTAGAGGATCAAAGATCTGATGTCCAAGTTCTGGAGTTTTGAAATTCAACAAATCTCTAGATCAGAGAACACTCGTGCTGACTTATTGTCTAAGTTGGCGACGTCTACGTCGTTCGAGTTATCGAGAAGAGCCTTCTTCGAGGTATTAGACAAACCATGCATACAGGAGCCGGCAACAGCCATGCAAGTGAATGAAGAATCTTGCTGGATGGATCTGTTGATCAATTACCTTAGAGATGGGACTCTGCTAGCAGATCGGAAGGAAGTCCGAAGAATAAGATATCAATAATCCTGACATCTTCACGAAGGGAGGCTGTGTAAAAGGTCTTTTTTCTTGCCCCTCAAATGCTTGCGGCCATCGAAGGTCGAATATGCGCTAAGGGAGGTACATGAAGGCATTTGCGAAAGTCATATTGACAAAAGAGCGCTGGCTTACGAACTTCTCCGATAGGGCTACTACTGGCCGATCATGTACAAGGATTTCGAGAACTATGTCATGCGATACGATAAATGCCAAAGGAACTCCAACATACAACAACTGCCTGTGGTGTCGATCACTCCCATCTGCGCCCCCTGGCCTTTTGCGCAATGGGGGATGGATATTTTCGGCCCCTTTCCAGAGTCACCGGGTCAGCGCAAGTTTCTGCTTGTCGCTGTGGATTATTTTGCCAAGTGGGTAGAAGCTGAACATTGGCTCGCATCACTGAAGCTAGAATGATGGACTTCGTCTGGAAATCGATCATATGCCAGTTTGGCCTACCTCGAGTGCTGATCATTAATAACGAATGTCAGTTCACAGGGGCTGCATTTGAGGAGTTTTGCGAGAAGCATGGGATATCGCACCACCTTACCTCCGTCGTCCATCCTCAAGCTAATGGTGAGGCTGAGGTAACAAATCGCATTATCCTGCGAGGACTGAAGACAAAGTTTGACAAAGCCAAAGGATCCTGGGCTGACGAAGTCCATGTACTTTGGGTATACAGGATGATCCTGAGGGTTCCAATGGGAGAAACTCCATTCAACTTGGCTTTTAGGACGGATGCAGTAATCTCCGTCGAAATTGGGGTTCCGTCTGCACGAGTTATGAACTTTGACGAGCTATCCAACTCGGAGAGGTTGCGTGCTGATCTAGATCTGCTTGAAGAAATCCGACAAAAAGTACGCATCCGAATGGTGGCTTACTAGCATAAGGTCGCTTGGTATTACAATACCAAAGTTCGGAACAAGTTCTTTCGAGTCAGCGACCTAGTCTTGCACAAGGCGGAAGCATCACAACCTGGAGAATGAGGCAAGCTATCCCCAAATTGGGAGGGTCCATATCAGGTAGACGAAGTCATCAAACCGTGAACCTATTGACTAAAGCAGCTGGATGGAATGGTGCTCTCCCGACCATGGAATTCGGAGAACCTTTGAATCTACTACTAGTAATATATCGCATGACTTTCCCCAATGGAATTCTTTTCTTTAAAAATAGTAGATTTCTGCCTGCTCGTCAATTTGCAGGAAATTGAAGATGGTTTTTGATTGGTCAGTCATTGAAGACAATAAGATGGCTTTTGATCGGCTAATCATTGAAGACAATAAGACGGTCTTTGATCGGCTGGTCATTGAAGACAGTAAGATGGCATTTGTTCGGCTGGACTAAGAGAGCCTTTGATCGGCTTCGTATGAGGCAACTCTTAATCAATCGGAGATACAAATTTTGTACGAAATATATGGCAAGGTAAATTTAAGCTTGCCCTTCAATTTATAATAAAAGTCGACGCATCGGATCCCCCTCCCCCCCAAAAAAAAACAAAACAAACAATACAATAGAGACTAGCACTGACTCTATGCCTCGTCCAAAGAAAGGCCTCCTTTTCCTTCATCAAGAAGAAGAAAACCAAGGCTTGGGTGTGCCACCGCCTCCCCCACGTGGCCCTGCAGTTCTTGAAGCAGCGGAGGTGTTTATGATGGCGACCTTCGCTCCGTGCGTGGCAGAGACCTCGAAGGAAACATACGAGAAGGAGAAAGAAGCGCTCTCACATCCGGCAATCGGTGGCTACCGCCGCCCTTATCCTCCCCTAAAATGGGAGCCCGACCTGGTTGAGGAGCAGGTGGAGCATCGGCAACAGCAAGTGAAGGCCGCTTTTGGATCACTTTAATAGGCCACTGAGGACCTTGTGGAAGAGGCCTCCCAGCAGTGAGGACCACGGGCCCTATTGGGAGGAACTGCACGGTTTGGTGGCCTTTCCATTTGGAAGCATGTGCTTCGTAGAAATACCATGAGAGACTGTCATTGAAGCCACACCTTCTTTGAACATGGCATCAGAGTAATCCCTTAAGGTCGTGGATCCACACTTCCTCTGGGCAAGATGGTCGTTTTCAATACCTCCCAAGCCAAGTTGGAGTCAACAAAGTGGCTCCCCATCCTTGAACAACCGGTGGCAGCCCTGACAGCAAGGGTGGGCTCCCCCATTAGCGAAGAAGGCACCCGTTGCATGCCCGTGAAGGGGATCGCTCCATCGCACCATAGCACACAGGAAGTGAATCTCCACTCTGAAATGGGAGAGATCTCCCCTATAAAAGAGGAGCTGAATTTAAGCGCCCCGTAACTGCCCTTATTAAATCGCTGGATGTGTTGGCTGTGAAGAATTGACCACATGCTCGATCGATCAGAACAAGGTGCAGCGGACTTCAATTTTTTTTTTCGATCGAACGCGTGCTCAGATCGAGATCCAATCTCGTTTGTAGCTAGATCGATCATGCATCTAAATTAAGAAAATCAAAAATTTAAAATAATTTTAAATGAAATTAATTGATGATCGCATCATCACCTTGCACAGGTAGATGAACTCTGCAGTCCGATGATCCGTAGATTTTTGAGGCTCACTGTTGAGCCACACACGTGCCCAACGTCTATAGGTATCCACTCGGACTCGGATTAGGATGCTCTCTTCATTTTCGATTCGTCTACTTCTAGACGAATCTGCAAGCTCCTGGATCAGCCTTCAATCAAATCTTCGATAGGGTTCCGATCAAGGTTTGATCGCAGCCTTCTTGTTTCTTTGCGTATGTCGGATGGAACTCGATACCTCGATACCACTAGATGGTCCGCCCAACATCTTTGCTTGTGAGAGATGATGAGAGATCAGAGAGAAGAGGGAGATGATGCGTGGATATCAGAGGAGGGTTTTGGGATTTTTCTTCTAATAAGAAAATTGTTAAATCGTTTGATAGGGATCCTTTTATAGACATTTGATTAGAGCAAATGCCTTAAAACAGAAGGACTCTGCTAAGGTACCACCCACCATGAATTTTTCCTCATTTTGTCGCACAAAATCATCGAGAAAACTCAAATAGGCATGGACATAGATAAGGTAGTTGTCGCCCAACTCAATCCTCCTAGATTCGAATTCAAACACTTCAGATTCAAATTCAAATACTTGAAATTCAAATTCGAATTTAAATCCAAATTTGAATTCAGATAAAATCACCTCATTCTTATCCTCGTCATCTCAAATTAAATTTGAACTCTTCAAATTCAAATTAAGATGAAGCTCTCTTCTTTATCCATAAGTGGCGCCCTTTTTGATCTTATCCATTTGGAGCGTCCCATCTTTTGTCTCTCGATGTTTCATGAAGAAAAATGTGGGGCGCCAATTTAATTCTTACGTGGGTGGCTTCTAGAACTCCAACTCTTGCTGTCCAAATGAGCTTGCTCTAATTTGGTTAAGCCCTATCCAATAGGGAATCCAAATCAAGTAGGAGAGAATGGGTTTAACTATGTACTAGCATGGCTTCTTTAAATTCAAACTAGGACTTAATTAATCCAAACCTAATCAGACTACACTTAGCTCAATTATGCAATCTTAGATCAAAACTCTTGTTTGTGTGATCTTATAAGTCCAATTCTGTCTGGTAGTGAGATATATATTGATCTCTATCAGCAACATCATCGAAACTCTTTTCGTAAGATCGGAACTCTTTTCAATTCAGCCAATTAAGAATCATTGATCATCAAAATGATTCTTAATTAGTCTCACGATCCACCAATGACATCTAGCAGTATATGGTGGCAATCTAGCAAAACTGAATGATGAACCTTTAGGTATAGTTATCGTGTAGTTCGGTTCTTTTGTCATGGGTCCTGGCAAGACGTAGGTCAAGGATAACTCGTCAAATCCGTTTGTCCGTCATATGTCAGATTTAATCGACTCGAGTCCATGTGAACCTTATAAAAATTTTTTTCTATCATTCACCTACCATGGTCATGAATTTTAGGACTCAGTCTCATGAATTGCATAGGATCTCTTCCTATCTATCAGGGATTGATAGATCTCATTTTGATGCACACCTTATTTCTACAATGGACCTACTGTAGTCAATATACACCTCAAAGCTCCGAATGACTAAGAGATCAAGTTATGATGTGGTCAAACTACAGTAACCCCATTATGAACAGTCGAGGCATCGCAGGTCAAAGAACTATCCATCACTGCAACTTTGAGTAAGTCATCGACGAGTGGACAACTATCCCAGTGGCTTCTTGTGTTGGTCTCGCTCAGTATCTTTGATCTCTATTAAGCATCTGTATTCTCGTTTTAGTGTCTCCACACTGTCGACTCAAGACTCGTCACCTATGAAAAAAAGCGATTCGTGCATCGATCCATCCGGGTCAAACATCGTCCCCGTGATGATCCTACGATCGGGAGCAATTTATGAGTTAATAATAATTATACGTATCTCAAATTTTCCACTTCTGAGAATGTGTCATTATATCCATAGACACAATTTGAACACAGCATGAATGAAAAATAATCAAAATTTTATTCATTTCGAAATTGCAATTGCAAAATTGTCCCTAAAGTGTACATGTGTCCGTCAATTTGGCTTGTAGGACATACATCTAATAAACTTCCACTTGACCTTAAAGTCAATTGGCCATGAACCTAAGCCCCATCTTCTCAAGATGAGTTTCAGTCTTCTGTTGGCTCAGTGGCTTGGTTAGTGGGTCAGCCATATTCTCTGTGAAGTCGACTCTCTGCATCTCGACGAACTTCTTGAGATATTCATGAATCAGATGAAATCGTCGTTCGATGTGCTTGGACTTCTGGTGAGATATCGATTCCTTAGCGAGTGCTATGACACCATTATTGTCGCAGAAAAGTAGAACGACATCTGATGGCATCACATCCAGCTTCGCAATGAACTTCTTGAATCAAAATTTTTAGCAGTCTCTGATGCGACGATGTATTCTATCTTCATAGTGGAATCTGTAATAATCGGTTGCTTGGAACTCTTTCAGCTAATCGCACCACCATTACACAGGAACACAAAACTTGATGTAGACTTTCTATCATCAATGTCAGACAAAGTCTGAGTTTGTGTATCCCTTTACCTGCAAGTCTCCTCCTTTAAAGATCAAGAAGAGATTCTTAGTCCTTCTTTAAGTACTTAAGGATATTTTTCACCGCAATTCAGTGCTCCTCATCTTGATTCGATTGATATTTGCTCGTGACACACAGCAAGAGCAATATCAGGTAGAGTACATAGCATGACGTAAATGAGGCTCTCTATAGCAGAAGTATGAGGGATCTTGCTCATACGCTGAATCTCTTTAGGTGTGCAGGACACATCTTCTTGGAGAGATGAATTTCATATTTGAAGGGTAACAAACCCCTCTTGGAATTCTTCATACTGAGCTGCTTCAGTACTTTCTCTATGTATAGTTGCTGTGAAAGATCAAGCATCCTTTTAGATCTATCTCTATAGATTTTTATTTCTAGAATATATATGATGCTTTTCCAAGATCTTTCAAGTTTCATAGAAGTCATCATAGGAATGTCATTTTCAATTAGAAGGATGTCATCCACATACAATATGAGGAATGTGACAGCTCTCTTACTGATCTTCTTGAACACGTACGGTTTCTCCTCGTTTTTGATGAAATCAAATCTTTTGATCGCATCATTGAATCGAATATTCCAACTCTAAGATGCTTGCTTTAGTCCGTAAATGGAATGCAGCTTGCAGACCTTGTGATCTCCATCATTGGACATGAAACTCAAAGACTGCTTCATATAGATATCTTTCTCAAGATATTCATTCAGGAAGGCAGCTTTTACATCCACCTACCAAATCTCATAATCATAAGCTGTTGCAACAGGAAGCAGTGTTCGAATGGATTTCAGCATGACTACCGATGAAAAGGTTTTTGATAGTCAATGCTTTTGCGTTGGCTATAACCTTTAGCCACAAACCTAGCTTTAAAGGTCTCCATCTTTCCATCCGAATCAATCTTTCTCTTAAAAATTCATTTACACTCAATAGAAACTATTCTTTCTGGTGGATCTCCTAAGATCCAGATCTGGTTGGTGTGCATTGAGTCAATCTCTGATTTCATTGCTTTCAAATATTTTTCGAAGTTAATGTCTGACATCGTCTCGTCATAGATTTTAAGATCATCAATGTGATCCATATCACCCATAAGGAATATTTTCTATACATCCTCTTTCAGTATACCATGTATCTTTCAGGAGGACGTGTGATCCTATTGGATCTATGAGGTGGAACGGGTTCTTTAGGTTCTATGACTCGCTGCTCTTCAGAGACACTCTTCGAATTGAATTTTCTTCCCACTATCTCCATCTTGGATAAAATCTCTTTTCAAGAATTTGGCATGCTGGCTCACAATCATATTGTGATTCTCCAGAAGGTAAAAATAGTACCTCAAAGATTCTTTTGGGTCTCCTACGAAACGGTCTCTCATAGACCTAGTCTCTGACTTGTCCGTCTGTTGTCGTTTGACATAGGCTGAACATCTCTAAATTTTGAGATAACCAAAATTTAGCTTCTTACTATGCTACATCTCATGCGATGTGGTAGGAACGGATTTAGAGAAAATCCTATTAATTAAGTAATTGGCAGTCATTAGGACATTCTTAAAAAAGTAAAGAGAGGTCGGTAAAGCTCATCATGGATCGAACCATATTCAATAGGATCCGATTTCTTCGTTCTGAAATTTTGTTGAGCTGAGGTATTTCAGATGGAGTTCATTGAGAGACTGTCATTTTTTTGAGATAATTGAGAAATTTTTCACTCAGATATTTTTCTCCTCGATCTGATCGAAGTATCTTAAGTGATTTTTCAGTTTGCTTCTCTACTTTAGATCTGAATTTCTTGAATCTTTCAAAGGCTTTAGATTTGTATCTTATAAGAAATACATACCTGTACTGTGAAAAATAATGGTAAAGGTGATGAAGTAGAGATAATCTCCTTTGGTCGGCACATCAAATGGGCCGCACACATCACTATGTACCAGAGCTAGCACTTAAGTGGTCCTTTCCCTATGTCTTATAAAGAGTAGCTTGATCATCTTTTCCTAAAGGCAGGACTCAGATTGGAATCGACTCATCCGAGAACGAGTCTAAAAGACCATCTTTCACCAGTCTGTCAGTTCTTTTTTCTTTGATATGACCTAACCTAAGGTGCCACATATACTTTAGGTTAATCTTATCTTTGAATTTCTTAGATCCAACGGCACTCACTGTTTATTCGGATAAATTAATTGACTCATTTGCATCAACATGCAAATGGTAGAGACTGTTAATTAAGTGACCATGTGTGATCATTTTATTTCCAAAATAAATGGTACAAGGATCTTTATTGAAATTAATTTCATAATTATCTTGTGCTAAGCGTGAAACAGAAATCAAATTTTTGCTTGCATTAGGTACACGGTAACAGTCTTTCAATTCTAGACAAAAATCAGATGGTAATCAAAAAAGATAAGTCCCTACGGCAGCAGCAGTAACTCTTGCTCCGTTGCCTACTCGTAGGGTCATCTCTCCTAATTTTAATCTTTTATATTCTTTAAGATCCTGTATTGAAGTGCACAAATGGACGCTAGAACCAGAGTCTATTACCCAACTGGTAGTAGAAAAAACCGTGAGGTTAGTCTTAATCACGAGCAAGTCCAACATACCTTCTAAAGATGTGTCCTTTGAACTCTTCAAGGTCCCAATCGGTATTTTTTGGTCTAAGGCACAATCTAGCTTTTCGGAATTCAAAACACCTTTCAAGTCTCTTAGCCAATCCTTATGTTTGGAATTTAACAATCGATTGATTTCTAAGATGCGGATTAGATTATTAGAAGCAAATAAATTTCTACAGAGAGAAGAAGTTTCTAGTTAGATTTTTGTAATTAATTTTAGTTTGTTTTAAAAAATTTATTTTAAAAATAAACTTAGCTCCCACTATTCTTGCGGAGCTCCGGCTATTTCTTCGGATCCTAACACTTATCGGGTTAGGAAGCGGAAATCCCTTCACGAGTTAAGGTTCTTGGTGGGTACTGCAGTCCCACTGATTGGCACACTACGTCATCTGACAGATCTTGGTAAATGGGTCAACCAATAGATGGACAATTTTTGTCCAATACTTCTCAAGCAAATTACAGCAGACTTGGTCTCTAAGACTTCATTTGACAGATCTTGATCTCATTTCTTAGTTAAGTTAGATTAGCATTAAGCGCGAGTGAAGCTATTATTGGACCCTCACTTGACAGATCTTGGATCCAACCTCATCTCCGTCCTGTTATAAATAAAGTGCTTGCTTCTCCTTTGATACAACTGAATCACTGTATTCAGTCAAGAACAATCAACATCGAAGAGGGCACGACACTCTACAACTGTGGAAGATCCTTCGATTTAGTATCATTGAAGAGGTTTTTAATTTAGGTCTCATCCTTAATTAATCATAACAGTTATGACTAACCTAGTGGCATGGGCTAGCTCGAATCATTAAGCAACCTAATTCAAAACTAAATCGACCAAGTTGGTTAGGTAAGTGTGATCGTTGGGAAGGTTGCAGATGCTTGCCTTAGACACCATTTGTTCATGATCAGATAAGCATGATCCCAATTAAAAATCACGGTCGAGACTTGTTTTAGGCATCAATTGATCAATTAGAATCGAATAGATCAGCCTAGATTCGGATTCGAACCACTGAGCCAAATTAGGTCTTTATTTGATCGATAACATATGGCTGTTCATCGATCTGACCAAACTATAACTATTGGGTTGGTCATGATCACACTTGACCCAATTTTAGTCAACTTTTGATTCGGCTTGATCAACCGCTCAAAACTAGACCTAATTGAGCTACCTACACCATAACCCCATGTTTTATGCAATGAAATGGATCTTGAATTCTCAATTGTTGGATCTCTTAATTTCATATCTTAATTCTCAATTAAGTGCATTATGAACATGGGTTTAGTTTAGATATTGAAACAATTTCAGATCTAAACAATTTAAATTTGTATCACATATAAAAAATTCTAGAATTTTTGGATCTAGGATTTTGCAGAAAAGTAAGTTTTCTTCTTTTCGTTGTTTTTCTTCATGGGACGTCACAGTGGCATCCCTACACGCCATAAGAGAATCTATCGATTGAACAAGAGAGATTTAAATCTCTGCTCTCTCTTATGACCGGACGGTCTTGTGATGTATTCTTTTCTAGTACCAGGCATTAAGACATAAAACTAGATCTATGCATTTTATGCAACGTAACAATTATATTAAATTCTATGCACTTCATTAGATCATTGATTTTTAATCTTTTAATCTTAAGTTTCAGATCTAATCATAGCTTTCAGATTAAACATAAAAATCTGTCCTAATTAAAGCATAAAAATCAGATCTAATTTAAAACATGCTGATCATATCAAAAAGTTAAACCATGCATCTCATACAACATAACAATTATGTTAAATTCTATGCACTTAATTAGGTTATTAATTTTTAATCTTAAGTTTCAGATCTAATTATAGCTTTCAGATTAAACATAAAAATCAGTCCTAATAAGAGTATAAAATTTAGATCTAATTTGAAACATGATGATCATATCGAAAAGTTGAAATCTAGATCTAATCTAATTTCAGATTCATGTATAAATCAGATCTAAGTGGTTTTAATTCAGATCTAAACACTTCAGAACTAATCTGATTTAGATATGATTCTAATTTGAGATGCATGATCCCAACAATCTAGCTTTGATATCAGTTGAAGGATTGATTGCACGTCCGATTGATCAGAACAGGGTGCAGCGGATTTGAAATTTTTTTTTTATCCGATGTGCGATCAGATCGAGATCCGATTTCGATTGTAGCCAGATCGATCATGCATCTAGATTAAGAAAATCATAAATTTAAAACAATTTTAGATGATATTAATTGATGATTGCATCATCACCTTGTGCGGGTAGATGAACTCCACAGTCTGATGATCCGTGGATTTTCGAGGTTTGTTGTTAAGCCACGTAGGTGCCCAGTCTCTATAGGTATCCACTCGGGCTCGCGCTCTCCATCTTTGATTCGTCTATTCCTAGACGAATCTGCAAGCTCTTGGATCGGCCTTCAGTCAGATCGGCAGGGTTCCGATCAATATTTGATCGTAGCTTTTTTGTTCCTTTGCATGTATCGGATGGAACTCGATACATCGATACCATCAGATAGTCCGTCCAACACCTTTGGATGTGGTAGATGATGAGAGATCAGAGAGAAGAGGGAGATGAGGCATGGATATCAGAGGAGGGCTCTGGGATTTTTTTTCTAATAAGAAAAATTGTCAAACCGTTTGACAAGGATTCTTTTATAGACATTTGATCAGATCAAATGCCTTAAAGTAGGACTCTGTTAAGGCACCACCCATCATGAATTTTTCCTAATTTTGTCGTACAAAATCATCGAGAAAACTCAAATAGGCATATAGACATAGATAAGGTAGTTGTCGCCCAATTCAATCTTCCCAGACTTGAATTCAAACCAAGGTTCACTGTACCGGGCCGGTACGGTACCGTACCATACCGACACACGGTACGCTTAGGTGTACCAGTCCGGTACCGGTACATAATATTTTTTTTAATTTTAATTTTTTTTTTTGGATTTTTGAAGTTAATAATTGATAAATACAACGTCAATATGGCATTATATTGCATATTATTGACATATTTGGGTTCAATTTGGAGTTAGATTGCGGTACAAAGATTCTTGATCCAAAATTTCAAACATATATTTATTTACATTATATTTTAACTATGTCATCTTAAAACTAAATAAAAAATATATAAAATACGTATTAAAATGTATCTAAATATTTAAGTACAAAGCGCAATAACTGATATACGAATCTTAAGATGTACTCTGCATTTAATTTCTTGTCGAGTGTCTGTGATGCTCGTAGATGTCTAGATCATCAACATAGTCTGAAGAGATATCAGTCCAACCCTCTAGCTAAGCTGCATCGTACTCTCGAATATTCATCATCCCATAAGGCATCCTCTCTGAATTGTAAGACATCTCAAATCTCTTGCTAAAATTCTGACTCTGAGAAGTATCCTCGAGATGATGGTACGGTTGTGGAGTCCATCCAAATATACCAATAGCAAAATCTGATCCGTAAGATGTTTCAGGTTGCATAGGGTAGTAACCACTAGAAGATGATGCTTCGGATGCACCATATGCATATGGATCATAAGGTGGCTGTGGATAATAGGATCCATAATGCGAGGATGATCCAGATACATCCATGAATCCTACTCCACGTGCAAGATCATCTACAGTATATATATAATTAAAATATATGCAAGTATAACAAAACACGATAGTTTAATGATAATTAAAATAATTATATATAATTTTAAAATAATTATAATAATTATTTTAAAACTTATAAATTCAAAATAAATATGTTATATGCTTCAAATAATATTTTTAAATTAACTAAAATATAACATTATTTTTATATATTTTTTATTTTATAATTAAATTTTATAATTTAAATAATTAAAAAAATAATTTTTTAATTTCAAATATTTGAAAAAAAATTTGAAATTAGATTTAAGTAGCTTGAATCATTCTAAACATGATTCCCAAACTCTAATTTTTTTTAAAATTTATATTTTTTATTTTTAAATAAATAAATATTTAAAAATATTTAAAAAATATATAATTAATGAAAATTAACAATTTTGGTGTCATCGTGTAGATCTTTCAAAGATCTATTATATATAATTAAATCATACCAAAATCATAAGATTTTGGCATGATTTCTTCTATTTTTATTTTATCTCATTTTTATCCTATTTCTAACAACAAAAACAAAAAAAAATATTTACTAACAAAATAACAGATTATCTTACCTCCGGCCAAAGATCAGCCTCTTCTCAAATCATTTCAATTTCATAAAATTTTGTCTTCTTTTTTAATTTTTGGAGGTCTCAACGATTAAGTTGCCCACGGCCATGGTTGTTCCATGGTTGTTCTTTGAGAACTCTCAAAGAACACCGAAGGTCTGGTGCTTATTAAAGCATCGGGCCCTCCTCCCATGTGAAGTGGGCCACATCCATTTCTCTCCCCCTCCCTCTCCCCAATCACGTGAAAAGGCCCCCACCTTCCCCCCTCCCGCCTTTTTCTGGGCGGTACGGTTTGGTTCACCCCGAACCGATCCAGAATCGAGCCGTACCACCCGATTCCGGGCGGTATGGGCCCGAACTACACCGAACCGAGTGGTTGAGTGCGGTTCGGGGTCCTTTTTCGAAAAACAGGTCCGAATCGGATCGGTAAGGGATCGGTCCGGCTCGGTACGCCCCGTATCGGGCGGTTCGGCCCGGTACGGCGAACCATGATTCAAACATTTCAAATTCGAATCCAAATTCAAATCCAAATTTGAATTCAGATAAAACCACCTCATTCTTATCCTTATCATCTCAAATTAAATTTGAACTCTTCAAATTCAAATTAGGATGAAGCTCTCTTCCTTATCCACAAGTGGCGTTTCTTTTAATCTTATCCATTAGGAGTGTCCCATCTTTTCTCTCTCGGTGTTTTACGAAAAATGTGGGGCGCCAATATTCTTTAGTTCTTACATGGGTGGCTTCTAGGATTTCAACTCTTGGTGTCCAAACGAGTTTGCTCTAATTTGGATAAACCCAAATCGAGTAGGAGAGAATGGGTTTAACTAGATGCTAGCATGGTTTTCTTAAATCCAAAGCTTGGACTTAATTAATCCTAATCCAATCAGACTACACTTAGTCCAATTGTGCAATCCTAGACCAAAATCCTTGTTTGTGTGATCTCATAGATTCAATTCTGTCTGATAGTGAGATATGTTGTGATCTCTATCAGTAATATCATCGAAATTCTTTTCGAAGGATTGGAACTCTTTCCAATTCAGTCAATTAAGAATCATTAATCATAAAAATGATTCTTAATTAGTTTCACGATCCACCAGTGACACCTAGCAGTATATGGTGGCAACCCAGCAGAATTGAATGATGAATCTCTAGGTGCGGTTATCGTGTAGTTCGGTTCTTCTGTCGTGAGTCCTGATAAAATGCAGGTCAAGGATAACTTGTCAAATCCGTTTGTCGGTCATATGTCAGATTCAATCGATTTGAGTCCATGTGAAATCTTATGGAAACTCCTTTTATCATTCATTTATTATGATCGTGGATTTTAGGACTCAGTCTTATGAACTGTATAGGATCTCTCTTTATCTATCAGGATCGACAGATCTCATTTTAATGCACACCCCATTTCTGCAATAGATCTACTGTAGCCAACATATACCTCAAGGTTCCGAATGGCTAGGAGATCGAGTTATGGTGCAGTCAAACTACAACCCCACTGTAAACAGCCGAGGCACCGCAGGTTAAAGAACTATCTACACTATTGCAACTTTGAGCAAGTCACCGACGAGTGGGCAGCCAGAGATGGCAACTTTTTCCGATCCGATGGATACTCGATTCGAATGGGACGGGTTTTACCCGATCCGATTAAGAGGCGGGGCGGGTATGGATTTTAAAAAAAATATTCGAAGCGGGTTTGGATCGGGTATGAGTAATGGTATGCCCCGTCTCGAACCCGACTCGATACTATAAAAGGCTTAAGCCCACTGCCCCCTAAGGCCTTAATCCAGTAATCCGCACGGCCATAGGTCACTTTTTTTTTTCAATCATTTTCCAACCCACCTGGCGCCACACCATCCCAACCACCCCCATGCCTCTTCTCCGTTCCTCTTCATTCCTCCCCATCTCCCATCCATCCAACGTAGTGATGCCTCGAGGAATAAGGATCATCACTTCGACCAATGCTGTGCTTCTATTCGTCTCTGTGCTTCTGTTCGACGACGCACTGGTCGATCCTTTCGTGTGCAAGCTTCTGCTCCATCTAATCATCCCTCTCTAGACTGCACTCTTCCATCTGCTCGACGTCAGCCACTCCTCATCCTGGTGATTCTTTCTTCCTCAATCTAAGATTAGGGTTTATATTTTCTAAGGTTAGGGTTAGGTTTAGGGTAGGTTTATGTTTTTTTGGTCTTTGTTGGCCTTTCCTACGGCATGAGCCCAACGGATCGGCTGCCTTTATTGTTTTGCTTTGTGTTGTGTCATCAATTCAGAACCAAGCTTTGCTTGTGAAATCTAAATGATTGTTTATGAATGCGGAGTAATTGTCTCTCTTGTGCTGCACGGCATCCCTCAGGATGTTTAATCAAAAAGTATTCCGTATGGAGATCAAAGATCAGTTCTTTTTTTTTTTAAACTCCTACAAATGGAAAAAGAGTGATAGTGAAGGCCATACAAAGTTTATCAGGGAAACAAAAGCCGTGCTAAAGATGCTCAACTTTATAGAATTTTATAATATATATTCTTTTCTCTCCAAGGCTACAAAAAGGGTCCACTGGTACTGTCCTTCACTATTCATATGATTGTCACGTATTATTCCATGGAGCTTCACCTTAAACAAGGGATGATAAATCTGTGGGTAGTACTAGTTATCTTTTTTCTTTTTTTTTTTGTGGATAAAATCAGACTTTATTTATATCAATCTAGAAAAAAATACATCTATATGAATCAAAAAATAAAATGTATGAAAAGTCAGTTGGAAATTTCAATATAGTAGTCTATAGGCAATCCATGAAATAATTTCGGTATAATTAGATAGATATGTTGCCATCCGATTGGTGTATTATCATCGTAATCCTTCTATCAATTTTGTATTAGTAAGCGTGCCAACATAATTTTTTTATTTATTAGTTTTGTTTGCCTGACAATTTCTATGATGATCTAAATTTTTTATTTATATTTTTTTCGTACTTTTTAGATTCAAATGTCTTCACAAGAAAACAGTTGCTACCTTCCACCACCACTTGGGAGTAACCAATCTCCAAGAAAGATGGCTTCGATATCAACATCACAAGCAAATAGCAGTTCTATGCCAACTAGTAACGAACCTGTTTGTGAGATTATTGATATTGATGAAAGTAGAAAAAGAAAGTTGACATTTGATGTGTGGAATCATTTTAAGAAGATGAAAGTTGATGGAAAAGACAAAGCACAATGCAGTCATTTTTAAAAACATCTTCTAGGAGGGAGCAGATATGGAACATCTCATTTGCATGAACACTTAAAAAGATGTTCAGGGCTAAAATATAAGAATATTAAGGATATGAGGCAAAAATTTTTGGTGAATGAGCAAAATAAGATAGATGGTAAACAGGGCTCAAGCAGTTATCATTTTGACCAAGATGCAACTAGAAAGGAGCTTGCAAACATGATCATCTTGCATGAGTTCCTGCTTAGTTTAGTTGACTATATTGGGTTTAGAAGATATTCATATTCTCTTCAACTATTATTTAAAATGATTTCGAGAAACACAATCAAGAGGGATATTTTCAAAATTTATGATTATGAGAAGTCAAAGGTATTAGCATCATTGGAGAAGATTCAAAGTAGGGTTGCCATCACAACTGATATGTGGACTTTAAGCAACAGAAAGAGAGGTTTCATGGTTGTCATGGCATACTTCATTGATGATTGTTGGATATTATAAAATCAAATTTTAAGGCACATTCTCCTTTCAAAATGCAATTTGCATTTACATATATGCAATTTCATTTAAGCGATTTATTTATATTTTGTTTAATTTTTTCTTATAGGTTTATCTATGTTCCTTCCCCACATACAAAAGTTCTTTCTGATGTTCTTCTTGATTGCTTGTGAGAATGGAATATTGATAGAAAGTTATCTACTTTGACTGTTGATAATTGTAGTACCAATGATGCCATGATCAGAATTCTTTTGAAAAAACTTCAAAGTAGTTCACTTATATTGTGTGGTTCATTTATGCATATGCGTTGTGCCGTACATATTTTAAATTTGATTGTTCAAGATGGTTTGAGAATTATTGAAGAATGTATTGAGAAGATACGTGATAGTGTAGTATTTTGGACTGGATCAACAAAAAGAAGACAAATTTGAAGAAACAATAAGGCAATTGTGTATTTCATGTAGCAAAGAGTTGGTTCTTGATTGCAAAACATGGTGGAACTCTGCATGTTTGATGCTTTCTACTGCATTATTGTATAAGGATGTATTTTTTCGCTTGAAACAACGTGATTCATCTTATACTTGCATGCCAAGTCGAAGAGTGGGAGGTAGCAAAAAAAGATTTGTGAGAAGTTAAGAGTTATTTTATAATGTAACCGAGATATTTTCTGGGACTACTTATCCGAAGTTAATACTTATTTTACAAAGGTATGTGAGGTAAAAATAGCATTATCTGGATGGCTTAAGTCTCCAAATGAGCTGATTAGAAATATGGCATCATGTTAGACAAGTTTAATAGTTATTGGAATGTCATTCATGGTGTTATGAGAGTGGCGGCTATCTTAGATCCAAGATTCAAAATGAAATTATTGGAGTGGATGTTCACCCAAATCAATGGGGATAAAGCTTTTCATGAAATTGCAAGGATTAAAAATATTTGCTATGAGTTAATGAGTATAATGGGATGGCTCCTAATGCTCATTCTTCTGGTACTTTATCTGCTATGGTAGAGGCTACTCAATCAATGGAAAATGACTTTCTTTCTGATTTTGATTTATTTGATTTATTTGTTAGTAGTGAGAATAAGATCGAAAATGTGAAAGTAGAGTTGGATCACTACATTGAGGATGGTGTGCTTCCAAGAACTGTGGATTTTGATATTTTAGTATGGTGGAAAATCAAGGACTCAAGTATCCTACTCTGCGGTTGATTGCTAGGGATATTTTAGCCATTCCTATATCAACAGTTACTTCAGAGTCGGCTTTTAGCACAAGTGGTGGATTGCTAAGCCCACACCATAGTACACTTCATTTTAAAACATTGGAGGTATTGATGTGTGCTCAAAATTGGTTATGGACTGAATTTAAACGTAAGTAAAATATCTTTTTTATTCATTAAGTTATGTATTATACTCTATACATTATTGAATAATGGAGTTTATTTTTTTATATTTTTTTAGGTTCATCTGTACCACCACGAGGTAGTATAATTCAGACAATCCTTGATGATTATGATGATAATGAAGAAGAAAATTTGGTGATGAACCATGAGAAAGATTGATGAAGTGGAGAAAGTTTTGTGCAAGCACTTGGTTCTCTTTTTAGTTAATTATCTTTTTTATTGTAAGGGGGAGATGACTTCTTAGAAAACAATATATTTGTTTTTCTATTTCAATTATTGTTCCTATTATGTATTTTTGATGTTTTATTTGTGGGACTTGCCTTTAAGTAAAATAGTAGATTGTCTTTAATTGTTCAATGCAAGATGCTTGTTTCGGTGCTTTTTGGATGCTAGATGTTTGTTTTAGTGCTTTTTGGACGTTAGTGTTTTAATGTCAACTTGAACTTATCTTTTATTTTTTTTAATATTTGTAATAATTATAGATAGTCAAATATATGATACTATTTGTAGAATAATTGAAATAATTAAATATTTTTTATTTAATAGAAAGATCATTCCTTTCAACTTAACAAATATAAGCCTAGCCTAACCCTGCCAGCCCAGTCCGATCCAATCCGACCCAACCCGACCTGATTCGAGAAAAGCGGGTATATCTGACCTGACCCGACCTAACTCGAGTCCTTCATTTTACCCGACCCGATCTGATCCGAGATGGATACGGGGCGGGTATGGGTATGGATTTTTTAATGACGGGACAGGTATGGATATTGCTAGAAGACTTGACCCATACCCAACCCGTTGCCATCCCTATAGGCAGCCATTCTAGTGACTTCTCGTGTTGGTCACACTTAGTATCCTTAATCTCTATCAAGCATCTGCACTCTCACTCCAGTATCCCCACACTATCGACTCGAGACTCGTCTATCCAGAAGAAAAACGATCCATGCACCGATTTATTCGGATCAAACACCATCCTCGTGATGATCTTACGATCGAAAAATAATTTGAGTTAACTAATAATTACACGTCTCAAATTTTCAACTCTTGAGAATGTGTCATTATACCCATTAACTCAATGGACGATTCATGGGTGCAATTTAAATACAGCATGAATGAAAAATAATTCAGATTTTATTCATTTCAAAATTATAATTACAAAATTATGTTCCTAGAGTGTGTACATGTGTCAGTCAATCTGACTTTTAGGACATACATCTAGTAGGTCGGGGATTGGCCACGAGCACCGCCTCAACCAGCATGCATTTAATTTGAGCGTGAACGGAATGGTCGAGCCACTTCATCTCCCTTCTCTCGAATTTTGGGGCGACGTGTGTTTAATGCGAGCATAGAGGCATGGGTGCACCTTGAAAATCGCACGCACGCCCCATCGGTGGAATGGCTCTTCACCTTCTCGATCGACATGTAGGATTACTCCTTTCACCCGACCAAAGCTCGGGCTCGGGAGCAGGGACGTGTTGGAAAAAATTCTATCCGAACAATAATATGAAGAAGCCCAAGACCCAAGAAGTCTAGGCCCAGCGAACTAAGCTCCCTTATCGCCACCGACCCCTCATCGGCTGCCCTTGCGATCGATTAGCTCTCGGCTCCCGAATGATTGGTCGGTGCTCCACTGTCTAAGCAATTGAGACTTCATTGGTTGGCTTATGGCGAGCTCCCCTCTCTGCAACTGGTTGCCGCAGGCCGACTAGGCGGCAACACAATGGATTCACTCAGTCGACTTATGTGTCCTCTTCCTCTGACCCACACCAAGTCCAGTCTTAATTTCGGGTTCTCATTCTTCCGCTGACTACGGTTTTCGCTTGTGGGTCAGGATCCCAAGGCACAGATATCAATCGAGTAATCGAAGGTCGAGTGTGGCCGTCATGTAGTCCCATCGAGTCACATCGAGTCACGTCATCCGAGAGCCATATTCTGAGCGGTCAGCTCGTGCCGCGATAATAAGCTACGCTAGATTAAGCCATTTTGAAGTCATTAATTACACGTGCGGTAAGGTCCGCCGTCGTGGCCCCCGACAAGATGTGGCAGATTTAAGCGACTGGGAGGATCAGGAATGGTCCCCCTCTACCTCCCATTTATGTCTCTCTTCTTGGAGGTCAATCGAAGGATGGTCTATCTATGGTCAACCGATCCTCCTTTGAATATCCTCTCAATCCCATCAAAGCCCCCGTGGGCCTACTAATGGCTGTCAGGCGATAGTTGGCCGTGACCCCGAGACAACGACGACAGGATCGTCCTTTAGAAGCTCCCGCCTTTGCCTATAAAAGGAGGCCTAAAAGGGGACCCCAAAAAAGGAGTACGCAAACTCTGCCTCTCACGCTCCTTTTGTTGGATTAGAGTTCTGACTTGAGCGTCGGAGGGTCCCCACAGAAGCAACCTCCGACCAGGGCTTTTCTTGTGGTTCTCGCCCCTGGCAGTCCAGCTCGCCACCAGTTCCAGTCGCTCCAGTGTCAGATGGAAATCAGCACCAACAGGCACTATGTCGCATCAAATCTCATCAGTATAAGTCTTTTCAATGAAAAACTTAACGAGACTTTGTCGTGTTATTGGAACCTCGTCTCTATCCTTAAATCAGGAAATTTGATAAGGTTGTGCAAGCTTATCAGTTTTTAACTGAAGCCTGTCAATTATCTCTTGGGAGATAAAATTCTCCATGCTCCCACCATCAATTATGATAAAGCAGAATTTTTCTCCAGCACTGCAGAGTTTGAAGAAGACTACGTCATCTCTAATCATCCTTGGTAGTTTTGGGTACTACTAGGATTCGATTGATCATTAGGTTTGCTTCAATAACTTCAGCAGTCTCATCGAGGACCTTGCTGTCTTCAATAAGTATCTTTCTCTTGCATTTCTACCTTTTCTTCTTGTTCACTCTCATCGACATTTTCCATTAAATTCGTCTTAGGCTGAAACTATCTCAAAGAACACTGACGATTTATGACCCATTTGCCTACACCTGTAACAAGTAATACCGGATCCCGAGAGATTAGGACCTAAAATCCCTTTATCCTTGGTATCAACAATAGGTTGTGGAGGCAGTTGGATGTCATTGTTTGGGGCTGATTTGGTTCCTACAACAGTCCTCTCACTTAGGTTTTTCTGTTGAAATATTTACCTTTTCAACTTAGACTCGGTCTTAAGTGCGTGAGTGTAGGCCGCATCGATCTGTAAAAAATTGCAAAAGGTTAATTCATCTTGAATTTAAGGGCGAAGTCCGATAAGATAGCGAGCTATTCGCTATTCTTCATCCCTCTTAAGGTCATTGTGGGCTTGCAAGATATAAAATTCCTTAGTGTATTCTTGCATCATTTTAGACTGCTGCCTAAGATTGTGAAGTTTTTGGAATAAGGTTTGTCGATAATCGGCTAGAAATTTTTTCTCAAGCTTCTCTTTCATTTTTTCTCAAGAGGCGATTTTCTCCTTGCCTTTTCTAACCCTATCATTTTAGACTTCATCAAACTAAGACACGACCTTCCAACTTAAGAGAGACAAACTTGACTTTTTTGTCCTTGAAAAACTCTTTCCACTCATAGAATTGTTCTAACTTGTTGACATAATTTAGGAACTCTTCAGGTTCTAACTTACACTCAAACTCACTGACATCTATGTTAATACCCTGATCCTAACGTGTGGTATTTTGTTGACATTGGTTTGGCCAGTTTCTCTTAGGAGGCATGTCTTCTACATCAGGATCTCTCTCAGAATTGGTGGCTCCATCCCTTCGTATTAATGAGTTATGTTCATGGTTTCTAACATTTGTTGTTTTGAATTAGTTGGTTTTGCATATTTCTCATGGCCCCTTGTTGTCTTTCATATGCCTCTCTCCAAGCCCTAGGGTTTTCTAAGTGATTGTTCGCCATTTTGATATGCTAATGGCCCTACAATGAGATGTTAATGACTTGAGAAAGTTATGGATAGCCAACAAGATGCAAGAGATGGATTTTGAACACTCTTCTTTTTTTTTTTTAAATCTTTCGAGACAACAATGAAGTGCAGATGGGACAGGTTCATACAATGTGCATGCAATGATGTATGGTTCTAATAATGCATGTGAATGAAAACTTTTGGATCAGAACTTGCTCTGAGATCACTTGATATAGCTGCAACAACTTAATGAAAGTCCAGTGCAGGAAGTAAAGTAAATCTCAGTAACTTAATCCACAAATAGATTAATAGTATCCATAAGAATTAAAAATGAAAGACCAACAACTCAGATCAATACATCAATACCAAGTATATATAAAAGTCCGAAAAAAAATCTCCAGAAAATGAATCTTTCCAAGCTTAATTATTAAAAAGAAAGTAGATAGGTTTTGAGAGAAGGTGAAGAAGGTAAAAGGTTGCGATGATGACGAGATAATGGCGATTATCTTGGATGAGAAGGTGAAGGTCGGCGAGATTCAAGGTTGCAACAGGTTTATCAGATGTGGGTTACCCACGACCACCAAGGCTTGCGGCATCGTAAAAGACAAACTCTAGTATGGGAAGGATGAAAGACAAAGAGGATCTAAAAGAAGTAGAAAGGAGGGAGAGATCGATTTGGACGTGAGGAAGAAGCGATTATGGATCAGAAGGAAGAGAGAAGCTATATGTAGAGAGGGGGATTTAGGGTTTCTATGAAGTCTTTATGTTTATCTGCTCTCCTTCTCAAGCCTCAAGAGCTCATATTTATAATATTTTTTTCCTTTCTTCCTTTTTCTATTCTTCTTTTTTTGATTGGTTAAAAATATCATTCTCTCTCCTCCTCTTTATTTTTCTCTCTTTTCTTTTCTTTCCCCTTTTTTTCTTTCTCCTTTTTCTTTTTCCCACAAATCTAGATTTGGCATCCCTATTTGGCTAAAAAATAAAGAAAAGGATTTGGTTCGGGTTTGGGTCTACCTATCCAATCTTTCTCAAAATAATTAAGCTGGATTGAATCATCACGACAAATAAGATAAAAAAAAATAACGACTCGACGAATAAGATAAAATAATGGCTTGATGCGCTACATCAATGCCTCAAAATTTCCTCTTATTATTAGACTTTCCAAGATCAAGCCTCTATTCATCCTGGCTTTGTGCAAGGTCTGTTGATTTCTATCAACATCAAAGTCTTGATAGACATTTAATTATTATCTTAAAAAGGAATTTAGCCTTTGCCAAAGCAGAAGATCATCTTTAGACCATCTTTACTTCATTAGGTGTCAATAACTCATAATTTCAAGAACCATGGATCATACAATTATGAACAACCTCTTGTGATGAAAATCTCTAGACTCTGGCAGGCAGGAGAGGACATACTTGTTGTACCTTTAGTCTTCACTCTGAGGTGTGGGAGGACATGCCTATCCCATCATAGGACATGCCTATCCCATCATCAGTTTTAGAGAATCAAAACAAAAGAAAGAAAAATTGGCGGCACCATGAAGGAAGGAAGAAAGAAAGGTATACAGATTCTGAGGAGGCGTCTTAATTTTGAGATTAGAAAAGCACAAGGAGCAACGAACAGAGAGAAATAGTAAAAATGAAGTAGAGTTTCCAAAATGGAAAATGGGAAGTCTCAATGTGTCTGGCTAGGGAGGAGAGGAAGTTAAGAGAACGTGTAGGAGAATTTGTTAAAGATGGGTAAATGGGGAAAAAAATAAAAGGAAAAATAGGAGTGATAAAAGGTTTGACTAAGTCCACCAACATCTGCCTACTGTTCATCTCTCTCTCTCTGGTGTTCCCTCTCTCATGTTTTGTGATAATGGGAGGATAAAAGAGTATTATTCAGTGTTCATGTTCTTTTTTCTTTATAAAACGCTAAATAGTCTCTGCCATTAACTACTATGTGAATTAAACAAAATTACCAGGACGACCATGTCCACACATGCATTTTCTCGTATGGTTGAATTGCCAACTCCAATTTTGAATTCATTTTGACCTTTCAAACCTTGACAATACTATTAGAATCAAATGATAAGTATGTGTATATGCATAATATCATCATTAAGCTAGAATGGATGTGGATCACCTATAGAGGGTATTTGGTATGAGATGATCCACTCAAGATCAAGGGTAATGTGGGTGGAGATGATGAGATCTTCGTATTTGATTGCACCATGGTGATCCTATGGGATAGTGATCTTGAATGACTCCTACTCAAATGACCGTCCAAATCAGTGAAAGGATATCCGTCCTTGAGGTTGGAAATTGAAGATCACGCCCGGACAGTGATCGTAGGTTGAAATTTAAAGATAAAAATATCCTTACTCTAGTGAAAAAAATTGGTATATCAATATACTGTTGATATATTATATCAATATTAAATATCTAATATTGTATATTATATTTATGATATATATTACGTTGTAATATATTATTAATCATACTATTGTTATATTATGATTCAATGATAATTTTAAATCAGAGTAGAAATATCTCATTGTACTTTATATTTATATAATAGAAATATTTAATATATTGCTTCTATTTGCCTTATATTTCTAATCAAAATAAATATTCTTATTAATAAATAGTATATTATAAATATAAATAAAAATATTAATTTGATAATAACAATTAATATATGTTATAGGATTAATAATTTATAGGACTAATAATATATTTTTATAGAATATATTAATTATTAATATATTAATAAATATATTAATATTTTATTCCATTTTATGTGATTAATAAATATATTTTTATGGAATATATCATGGATAGTTTTGGTATTATATGGTCAATGATCTTGGATTTTCATGGAATACCAAATATATTACTCGTAGATACCTGGGGATCTTTAATCACTGGACCATGGCCTATTAAACGCGGTAATCTTAGATCGCTGGGATTAGATTACCACAAGATTCGGATCATTGGTGATCTTAGATCACCATGGTGATCCCATTTGGGTCACCAAATGCTACTATAGAGTTCATTGCATAAAGAAGTAGCTAGTGTACCAATTATTAGACATTTGTTATTGGTTTGTATTTACAGCTCCATGAATCTTGTGGTGAGTGCATGAGTGTAATTCATGCCTTAAACGAGGACTCATGCTTGTTGGTTCGGCAGAGGATTGATAGCTGTGTCCTTCTATGTCTTGATTTGGTGTTCATGTAGCATCATAACTATTGGAGGCCATTGTGTGATACTTAATGTAATGACTAAACAATTGACCTTATGCAAAAAGATTTTGCTTTTTTGACATTCATGTTTAATAGAATTAGGGCCAATTGCATTTCAGCTACTCTCAGAACTTAATGCTGGTTAGAGGACATGTATTTACATGAGATGTTGAGATAAGTTTAATTTATCTTATATTTGTAGATTATTGAGAATTATTTCATTCAACGTTATCATTGTAAATAGAAGGTGTAGGATATTGGATTTTCCTTTTTGAATAGAAGTCCCTCAGACCCTTACTCATTAAACCTCTTTTGAGATATTGGTCTGCAGTTTGTTCTTCAAGTATTGAGAATCTTTTCTCATACCTTTCTCCCCTTCTTATCATTTATTGTTGCACATTTAATATGAAATGGCATTTACTTTTCTTTTGTAATTCTATCGCAGGGTGGTGAGCTTTGCTCTTTGAGATATGATCTGACGGTCCCCCTTGCCCGATATCTGGCCATGAATAATATTAGTTCATTAAAAAGGTATCAGATAGCTAAGGTATATAGAAGAGATAACCCATCAAAGGGGAGATATCGTGAATTCTACCAATGTGACTTTGATATTGCTGGTCACTATGAGCCAATGGAACCTGATTTTGAGGTTATTAGAGTTTTGACTGAGCTGTTGGATCAGTTAGATATTGGCACCTATGAGGTATATTATAACCTGTGTTGCTGGTATCAACTATATCACTTTCTTTATCTAATGCATTGTCATCTTTTCTTAATTTTCATAATGGTAAATTGTTGTATTGTTCAATGATTAGAAATAGGATCTTTTTTTTTTTTAAAGTAAAAGAATCTCTCTGTCGTCCTCTATTGTGGTGTCTGACAGTGAGTTTTCCTGCAATTCATAACGAATCGTCACAAGGAGTATATTTTTTTTCATTATTGCAGATAAAACTGAATCATCGAAAGTTATTGGATGGAATGCTTGAAATTTGTGGTGTATCTTCTGAAAAATTCAGAACAGTTTGCTCAAGTATTGATAAATTGGACAAACAATCGTTTGAACAGATAAAAACGGAAATGGTGAGGACAGCATTATGTATGATTTTGAAGAGAGAAAATTGTTGATGTACATAGTCTCCTTGATCTTCCTTTTATGTTTTAATTCCTTGCTTTCTTTTTTTGTCTTGTGAGGTTCATTTCTTCTCTTGCTTTTGAGTTTGGTCAAAATCAAGGATTAAGTCCTGTGTTGGGGTTGTCTCAGTCTTGTCCGGCCCTGGGTGGAACCGCCCATTTTTTTAGAATTTCTTTTGTTGGTTTTAATAGTTTTTAAAATCTTCCTTCTTCCTCTCCCTTCCTCTCCTTTCTCTCTTTATCTTCGTCCTCTTCTCTTTCTTGCCTCCCTTCCTGTCCTTTCTCTTTTCCTTTCTTTGCATGAACGAGAGCTGACTAAGCATAGAGCCATCAGGCTCTCTTTTTCTTTAGTCTGGTTCCAGATGTCCGGTTGCTAACAGGCAATCTAGTCACCTGACGAGTCCTGCTTCAGGAGAGATGGGGGTTCTGGGAGATTCCAAGGACCTGATCTGTCACTGATCTAGTACATTACCAGCGGGATGCACCAGGGTGGACTGGGTCCGAATTCCTTCGTCATAATCCTTGATCTAATTAAAATTCATGTCTTGTAGGTGGAAGAGAAAGGTTTAGCTCTTGAAACAGCAGAGAAGATTGGCACTTTTGTGAAGAAAAGAGGGCCACCACTTGAAATATTGTCAGAACTGAAGAAAGATGGCAGCCAGTTTTTGGAGAATAGTGGCTCTGTCCTTGCATTAAATGAATTGGAGATTTTATTCAAAGCTCTTGAAAAATCAAAGTGCTTGGGCAAAGTGGTTTTTGACCTGAGTCTTGCAAGAGGCCTTGATTATTATACTGGAGTTATATATGAAGCAGTTTTTCAAGGTGCCACACAGGTAAACATATAGTTTTAGCACCGTGGCACAATTTTATGTTGATTTCTACTATTATATTTATCACCATGTGCGGCAGCACATCTTATAAATCTTTGGATCGTTTACCATTTACTCTGAATTTCCTGGTTAGGGTTGTTCTTACTTTTATACATGGAAATAGTATTGAAAAATTTGGCCACTAGTTTTCATCTGATCCACATGAACAGAAATAGTTGTCATAGAGCATGTTATATTAATATACGATTAACTTAGAATGAGGTCTATCTCTTCATACAATGTGACTAGAGTCATCTGGGACTATCGGAAAAAATGTTAACTAATTCTGTCTTTGGGATTGATTGTTAATCATATAGTTGTTATAACTCTTTTCTTTCTTTTGTTCATTCTTTCTTTTTTCTTTTTTTCTTAAAAGATGAATGTGTTATTTTTATTTGAAATGCATAAAACAATAAATAAATTTCCAATGGCTTTAAACTTCTGTGACGTCACATCTAACACAGGAGGAAGTCTTTTTGGCTCCACGTAACACAAGTATCTGTATTTTTATGGCCATGTTTTCAATAAGAGGATCTTTTATATATACCATAGTATACATACATAATATCTTGTGTTTCCATCTCAATTGGAGTGGCCTCACACAGTGTCATGAAGGTATGCTAGTTTTCTGAAGTTGGGAATGCATGCCAGTCATGTAGTAGTGAATCGCTGTTTCCTTACTAAAAGTTGTCTTACTCAAGTTTTAGAGACTGCAGTACATTGAAGGACATATTTGGCTGCATCTGCGCAAACAATAGTGCAGTATGGTTTTCTTCTATTGCATGATAATTGATTTTTAAGTCAGTTCTTTTGGTTTGAGGCCTGCTGTCTCATAAAATCAATTATTCCCATCTATGACATGTAATGTTCTAGACATTTACTGGGAAAGCAGATTCGCATGCAAATTTTAAGGATTTAAATCATCAAAAATAAAATTGTTTGCACATCAGAAGTCCTCATCATTGTTCAAAAGTTGCAATATCGTTCATGTGGATAATTGTAATGATATGTGCTGACCTTTTTTGTTTGTCAATTTTGTATATCTACCTTTGGCATGAATATTATTTACACATCAACTAAACAAATTTGGTTCTCTTTTTTGCCTCGTAAATCTTAGATTTGTATTCCATAAGACATCTGAACTATTGGTCAACCGCAAATACGCTTAGTTTCTTGGGTTCCTGTGTACAAATTCATATCTTGTTGTCATGTGGTCCACATGTTTCTCTTTCATGATTAATGATTTTTAAGTCAGTTCTTTTGGTTTGAGGCCTACTGCCTGATAAAATCAATTATTCTTATCTATTGAATGTAATTTTGCTGTCTTTTACTGCTAAATTGGGAAAGGTTTGCGTACAAATTTAAGGATTGAGATCATTAAAATAAAATTTTATGCACATAATTAGTACTCGTCGTTGTTCAAAAGTTGCAGTATCGTACATGTTGATACATGTAATGATATATGCTGACTAGGGTTGCTTGCAGTTTGGATCGGGTCAGGTTAGGGCTATTGTTGAAACCTAATCGATTTAAATTGGCTTTATAAAATCAAAACTTGGACTAAAACAACCATCTTAAAAAAATTGTTCATATTGACCCAAAAAATTTGGTTCAGTTTGGGTTGGCTGGTTTATATGGGTAGGCTGCAGTAGATGGGCTTCTATCGAATGGGCTTAAGTTAAATGAGATGGGCTAAATGGGAGCCTGAGCCCACTTGAATATGGGAAGGAAGGCCTTATGTAGCTTCCATTTGACAAGAACCAAAAAAAGAAAAATAGAAGAAAACTAAATCTTAAAAAAAAAGGAATTAGGAAAGCAGAGAACAGGAAGAGGAACAAGAGGCTTAGATTAACTAATCTCTACAACTAGATCAAAATGATTGCAAATGATTGTCTTCACAAGAACCATAGAAGACCATCCAATATTTTCTCACCTTTTAGAAGTAGCCATTTTCCCGCTCGACAATGTAGCAGAACCCTTGTCCAAGATCATTGAGGCCTCCCGGCTTAAGACCAAATTAGTGTATTTTAAAGCCTTAGGTCCACTAAAGCACAAAGGGCTGTTGGCGCTTAGGCATTAGGCGCAAGGCTCAAGTGCGTGCCTGAGTGAATCTAGGCACCAATTAAAGCAAAAAACATATAAAATTATATAACAGCATCTATAACACAAAATACTAGTATTATATAAACTAATGAATCTCAAACAACAATCCAAAACACCGTAATAATGAACCTCAAACAACAATCCAAACACCATAATATCAACTCAAACAACAAAAGAAAAGTTGAACCTCAAACAACTAAAGATAAGTAAACTAAAAAAACACCATAATGTCAACTCAGCTTTAATAAATATGTCTAAGATTCTAATAAAACATAATCAGTCATTGACTCATTGGTCTTGATATTCATCCTCATCCTCATCATAGTCCAGTGGCCCTTAAGCATCTTCCCCATCACCAGATTTGTATCCCTCATCATCTCCCGCATCCATTTCAGCTTCTCTCTCACATGAAGCATGAGCTAGAACTTGGTTCTGCTGCCCTCTCCCCTGCCCTGCCTCCTCTTGACCTCAGGTTAAATCTTTCCTCTTCTACTCTAGAAGCTCTAGCAACATCTACCCATGTCAAGTCTTCACCATCAAAAACAGATTGATCCTCAGCAGATTCTTCTTCAGTCCTTCCAGTCAACTACTCATTACTTTCATCTATGTCTTTTAATGAAATAAGATCAAGTGTATCTCACAGCTTAAATATCCTCATCAAAGTCCTGTTGTACTTAATATATACCAAATCATTCAAGCGGGATTGTGCAAGCCTATTTCTCTTTTTGCTATGAACCTACAAAACGGGTTGAAGTTACATTAAAATTGGTTGTCTGCTTATAAAGTCCAAACTAAGCTAACAATTCGTAGGTACTTGCATGTTCAAAAACACTCCAATTTCGCACATCATGATGAGCTGCATGTAAGGCTAAGAATTCTTATAGCAAACTGTTGTAATTTAGGAGTTGAAGCTCCATATGAAGACCACCAATCAGGTGCAAATAATAATTAACAATTATTTAATCAAATAAGAATGTTAGCTAAGCCTTTACTACTAAATTAATGACTAAGAATTTACTTGATGCCTTTGTCTTCCTATGCCTAATTGCCATAGGGATACTAAATAAGCCTTCAGCATTTTGGTACTTTGAAAGCTCTTCACCAATCTTATCTTGATCACCAAGATTTGGAACCAGCCATGCAATGCATTTATACAGCCCATCCTTTACCTCTTCATCTTGCTCAATTTGGTGGTTATCATAATAATACTCAGGATTCAAGTAATGTCTGTTGTATGTAAAGGCTGATGTAGTTGGCAATTTCACCTAGTATCAATGATCTTAAAGACCTCACTATATTTATCCTCCTTATAGTGGAATGACTTTGCAACTGCTTCCTTAGCCCGATCCATGGCCTCATATATGTAGCCCATAGCAGGTTGTTTTTCAGAATCAACTAAACAAAGCACACAAACAAGGGGACTTGACACTTTAAGGGCATAAAGAATATCATTACAAAATGAAGACATGCCTTTTTTCTCACTTGCTCCTTTGCCTATTTACTAGTTGATCATTCTGCAAATGTAAACATTTTTCTTAAATTGTCATGTTGCCTGTGTATGCTTGATAGTGTGAGGAATGAAGTAGCAAGCTTAGTTTTTGCTGGTCTTAGCAAGTTCTTTGGCCGATGTACTTTCTCATCATATTCAAGACACTAGAACGGTTATAAATGTACCCAGTCAATTCAATTGCCCTTTTGATAGTTGTTGCAATGGAAGGAAGCTTTCCAATGTCTTCTAGCATCAAATCCACACAATGGGCAGTGCAAGGTGTCCAATATAATGTGGGTTACCTTGCCTTCAAAAGTCATCCTAATAACACAAGTTTCAATATCAAACTTATTATTAACAAATGACTAATATAAATATAGTAATAGGATAATTATAAAGAAAAATACTTTCAGCAAACTTACCAGCCAATCCATAACTTGCTGCATTGTCAGTTATTACTTGTACGACATTCTCAACTCCAACATTTTGGACCATCCTATCAAGTAATTTGAATAAGTTTTCTACAGTCTTCATGTAGTTAGATGCATCAACAGATTCAATAAACATACTTTCTTTTGAACAATTGACCAAAAAGTTTATCAATGTTCTTTGACTCCTATCTTGCCAACCATCAGACATGATAATACATCCAGTTCTTGCCCATTTCTCTTTATGACTCTTCATTATCTCATCAATGTGAGCTACCTCTTTTTTTATGAGAGGAATCCAAACTTCATAAGCAGTTGGAGGTTTCATGCCCACCCCATATCATCCAATGGACTCAACTGCAACTCTGAAACTATCTAGTTTCACAGCCTCAAAGGGAATTGCAGCTTCATACATCCATCTTGCTAGGTCTGCATAGGCTTTTTCTCTCAGCTCTTTCTTATATGCATCATTGATAGTGGTCTGCTTTCCCTTTTCTTTCTTTCCACTTGTTCCTTCTCTTCTGATATTGCAAAAAGCATCTATAGGACCATGTTGTCTTGCCCTTGTTTCTCACATCTGCAATTCTCTTTTCATGAGGATCAATCATGGGGTTTCTTTTTCCTCATCTTCCAAAATAACATCATCATGGTCAGGCAGCAAATTTAAATCATCCTTTTCGTCTTTTTTCTTTTGCATAAACTCTCTAATTTCTACTTTCACATGTTTAAAGCATTTTCGGCATGCTATGATATTCCTAAAACCTCCAAGTAAATGTTGTTTCAGCCTGTAGATTCCACCTTTATCTTCTTTGCTGCAAAAGTTACAGGTGACATTGTTTTTGTTTTTAGGATATGTCAAATAGCCATATTTCCATCCTGGATCTTTTCTAATGTTTTCAGAAGCCATGCTGCATGTAAATGAACAGTTACATGAGCATGAGCATGACAGGAAAAGAAAAATAAAAGAGAGAGACAAGAATAGGCATGGCATGAGAGTGGATGAGATAGAGGGAGAGAGGGAGGGATCGGATTAGGAAGTACCAGACAGCAAGCAGGGAGAGAGTTTGAGAGTCCTTGTGCAGTTGTGTTTTTCACGTTCACTGGTTAAACACTTTGTTTCTCTGGTTTCCTTACTAAAGGAGAATTTTATAAGATGTGAACTTCTTTTTGATTAAGAGTAGTTTAAAATTTAAATAGAGCTAGACACTTTGGTTTTTGAGTTTGTTTTTTAGTTAAATGAAGAGGCAGTGGCAGCCCACTCTAGAGTCCCTAGATAATTAAAGCTCTTAACCTAACCACCTGTACATTCCTTGTTTCACTAAAATTTTTAACCTAATAGCTGAAAAGTCCTATTGGGATTGAATTCACTTAGGCGCGCTTATTGAGCGCCTTACATGAACCAGCTAGGTGCATGCCTAGGGCGCCTCAAGTGCGTCTGAGGCAAATCGCCTCGCCTGGCTTATTAAGCGCTAGGCATCACGCACCATGCGCCTAGTGCCTTAGGCGTGCGCTTTTTTATTCATTGGACCGAATACCATGAAGAACAAAATCCAGAGAGAAGAATGAAAAGAAGAAAGAGAGAGAGAAGAACAACTTCACGGCCATTACTTCCAAAGAAGAAGAAAACCACCAGCCAACTGTGAGAAAGAAAAACAAGCTGGAGATTCCTTGAAACTTCTCATCCAGGAATTGGAGTATGAGGAACACTAGCTCTTGGCTCAGTGATGACATTTTGCCTTGGATTCAGTTGGGAGACTGACCGTGAGAAATCTTGGGGGAAAGAAAGGGGGAAGATCGAATTATGGCTGGAGAGGGGAGGGAGAGATGGGAGGGGACAGATTTGGAAGTGGAATTTGTGGATTTTAGGAGGGAAATTTCAGGATTTGGGAGAGTTCAGGGTGGGCTAGGGTTCGGAATCCGATCTCAAGGAAGCAAGAGAGAGCAGGGGATGGGAACTATGAGAGAGAGAGGATGTGTGATTTTTTCTAAAGCCGGGGCTGGTTTATATGGGAGAACCTAGGCCAGTTTCATACAAAGGTTGGTTCGGTTTGTTTTGAATTGGTTTTTTTGAAAACTCGAACTGAAATCAAATCCAATTTTTTCAGTTCAAATCTTTCGCAAACCAACCCCAAACCGGATTTTAGAAAAAATGCCAATTTATATTGAACTGAAAACACCAGTTCAGGTTGGGTTCACAATTCGGCCGGTTTTTTGCACACCTCTAGTTTTGACCTTTTTTTGTTGGTCAATTGTAGATGTCTGCACAAATATTATTTGCACATCAGCCGAACAAATTTGATTCTCTTTTTGGCCTCTTAAAACTTAGATTTGTATTTTATAAATTGACAGCGAGGAATATTCTTGAACTATTGGTCTACTGCAAATACACAGGAGTATTTTGTGTTCTTCTGCACGAATGGATATCTTGCTGTCTTCGGACCACATGCTACTTTAAAGGATCTTGTACAAAATACATACAGTGAAGTATTTCTCAGTTATTATATTAAGTTGATCTTATAATTGTTATTCCCAACTTATTCCACAGATGTAATATGTTGTCATTCTGAAAAGTTTTCTGTAATTGATGGTTTAAGTCATAAATTTAATTTTTCTACAAGATGATCTGTTTTTATGGTACCAAAAAATAAGCATTCAAATCCTTCACTAACTAATGTGCATTCTAGGTTGGTTCAATTGCTGCTGGGGGCCGATATGACAACCTAGTAGGGATGTTCAGTGGAAAGCAGGTCCCTGCAGTTGGTGTTAGCCTGGGGATTGAAAGGGTCTTTGCAATAATGGAGCAACTTGAAAAAGATAGAAACCAGGTAGTGGTTATTATATTTTCTTATAAATGCTTAGCTTATCAGTTTTTGTAGGAGGTAATAAGTCATTTTATATACACGGTACCTTTTTAGTTGTCCTAAATGCGCATCTAAAACCTATACATAATATGCAATAACAGATTATGCTTGAGTGTGGTCATTCTATTGTGCATACAAAAGCACTTTCTCTACCCATGCCATTTAAGAAAGAATCGTTTTGCTTTTGCTTTTGATTCCTTGGGATCAACCCTCCTATGGGTTCCTTGTTTTAATAAAGATGAGTGCATATAGATGAATATCTGAAGGCAGGAATTACTTGAGATAAGCTAATTTGATAGTGAAAGTGGCTTTGCAAACACTAATCAAATTAAATAAGTTACGTCTTCTGTATAACTGCTACCAAGGTCATGTTGAGATCTGATGTTTTGGTCACACTGAGATCATGCAGGTTAATTAAGTTTGGCTTTGTTTTGTACTTAATTGTATGAATCCTGAATTTGTAATGATTGCATCATATGTTTTGAAAAGGTGATTGTAGAGATGGGTGTGTGTTTTCTTGGCCTTAGATTTGGCTTTACCTGCTCTAGATCCATTCTGACTCAGTAGCCATAACACCTTTAGCCCCACTCCGGTCCTTTTTGTTTGAGTGACGGCTACCCAAAATGTTTTATGTGGAACAAATACCATTATTAGGAGTTCAGTACATAAGCTTATGATTGACCCAAAAAGAAGAGACAAAGTTGAGATGGTATTGTAATATGCTCCCATAAAAAAGAGGAGCTTATATTTGTGGATAAGTGGAGGGGAAGATCTGAGAAAATTCAAATGGAAATTGTATAGACAAGAAAAGATTGCCTTTAGTTGGAACAAATCAATGAAGGATTCATAAAGATATAGCTAAAACAATCGTAAGCATCTATCTTGTTGTGAATATGATTTACTTTTTATGAACCTTTGTGGCATATGTACCGTTCTTTATGAGTTGTGAGAACACCATCAAGTCTTCTTTGTGTCAGACCTCATTTGGTTTGAGGAATAACTAACCCTGGTGTACATCTATTCCTGTGCCATGTTGGTAACTTGGTATAATTATTCCTAAAAGAAACCAGAATTCTGTTTTGTTGGAGTCCTTTCTTGAGGTAAAAGACGGTAAGGGATCACTTAGTCTAACAGATTTGACCAACACTATTATAAGAAGTGCCAAAAATGAAGTAGATAACTGGAGGTGGGATAAACTGGAGAAGAGTTTATTCCAGCTTCCTGATAGAATTGTTATCCTTTGGGTACGTCCAGTTTGACCCGAATAAGATAGACCTGTTATATACCATTCCAGGTAAAATTAGCTTGGCTGACACCCCTTATCTTACTAAGAACAATCTTAATTTTATCTAATTCTCTTGAATGTTATTGGTAGGCAGTATCCAAAAGTTAAATAGTTCCTTTGTCAGATTTAACAGTGCATATCTTCATGTTGATATGCCATGTATATTTGCTGGTTCAATTATCTGTACGTTGTTTTGCAGGTGATTCGTGCTACTGAGACACAGGTTTTGGTGGCCATTCTAGGGAAGGATCTCATCTTGGCTGCAGGGCTAGTGAGTGAACTATGGGATGCCAAAATAAAAGCAGAATTTGGGCTCACCAAAAGGGTGATGAATCATATTAATCGTGCGAAGCAATCTGGCATCCCATGGATGGTGATTGTTGGTGAATCAGAACTAAACAAGGGTGTTGTTAAATTGAAGAACATCGAAGCCAACCAAGAGGAGGAGGTTCCAAGGAAAAAAGTTGTTGAAGAGCTTCAAAGAAGGCTCCACATTGTTTAGAAGTGCCAGCAATAGCATACATTCAAGTTCTAAAGTACTGAATATGTGCTCACTTAATGCATGGATCCAACTCGATTCCATAACAACACCAAGAGGAAAGACATGACTGAATTCAAGCAGGCTGGTGTCATGGCAGAGCAAAAGCTAAACCTTGGCAAACCTATGAGTTGGTAGCGGACAGGCAAATTTGTTCGATAGTCAGCTGGTCATTTTATCCTGAGCCTGAGATATCTAAATTGCTTTATATTGGTGACAGGTTCTGTTTTCCAACTTTATCGTTCATTGTGCCTTTCGGGTTTTTCCCTTGTATGGGGTGGCATCAGTCATCTCGTTTCTTTTTACCGTCGACCAGGTAACAGGCATTTAAAGGTAGAAGTTTTCATTTATCTGGAATGAAGTTTCTATTAGAGCTAAAAGTGACATTTACTTTGCTCGCCCCTTGGTATTGTTGAAGCGCATTCTTGAGTCGCAATCTGTATGTGAGGATATCTTATGCTGTTCAATAATAGCATGCTGGTAGATTAGATCCTTCTAAGGCAATATTAAGTTGCTGGCGGATACATTCCTGCATTTTGTTTTTCTCCATCTTTCTTTTGAAGTTTTGATATACAGGGCCTCTCTCTCTCAAGTACAGGGTCTCTTCTTTGATGCCCCACTCCCTCACTTTATGGTTGCGGTGGGTTGTGGACATTAAAGCCAGCCATGTGGTTGGCTAATTCTCTCCCTTTGTGATGTCATATAGATATTTAGCCAACAGACGTGGACCCATCAACAATTTCCAGGAATGTTTCATGACATGGAATGATGGCACTAGAGGGGGAAAGGGGAAATCATACGATGTTGTGTTCAAATCTTTTACTATCCATATAATAGTATTGGACTCAAATTAATTACTGAAATGGAAATTATATTCTTGTATAACCTTGGAGCCATAAACTGGTCTCTTGGGCAGTTTCTGATAAATATAAATATCATATTGATTAGAAATCAACAATTGGACCAATGTAATGATGGTGTTAATAGCTTATGCTAATGACATGCAAATTGCTTATTTTAGAAACCTGTTGTGGTGCTCAGCTCTGTTAGTAGGTTCATGAATAAACTGTAGTAATCCAACTAAAAAAAAAATACTTGCTCAAGTTTATCCTACCAAATAACCATATTCAAAGAGTAATCTTGGATACGACTCTAGCTCAGATGGGTTGGGTCAGGTTGAGTGCTGTCCTAACCCAATGAATCTGTCTCAATCCTAGCTCAACTTGGCCTCATCTTGGAATTTGTTCAGCCCAACACAACCCCAAGATAACTTGAATTGGGTTTTAGGTAGGGTCAGATTAATGATGGCCTTGCTTGGATCAGGCTAGGTTGGGCAGGTTAAATAGGGATAAGGAACGGGCTGGATGATCTATTATATTAAAATCCTATGTGTAGGAATGGATGTGGAGGTTATCTTCCATCCAACCAAATCTTACCTTCGCCGATTGTAATCGAGTATTTATTGGTGATCCGACGAGACTACTTTAGAAACTATGGAGAGATTCAAGAGGTTGGGCTAAGCGATGTTATGTCATTGATTTCTAATCCGTAGATTGGCATTTATCGATCTTAAGGTTGGGATCCAATCAACGACAAGGAGTTAAGCGCAACGCTTTATGCGGGTGCTGATACACTCAATATAGGGCTTCAGCTTTATTTCAATCTCAGGTCGCTAGCCTACTCAGTTATGTGGGTGACTCTTGAACTCTCCCAATAATTTTTGGCATGTGGGCACTATCTACAACTGATATCCATGACTAACAATCTTAGTGTATAGGTTTATAGGTGGCTAAAGAACTTGGGATAAGAAGATTAAAAGCTTTTATCGACTTACAGCTGGTGATTGGATAAGTCCAGAGTGAATTCGAGGCCTGGGATCTTATTATATCAAGGTATCTTCAAAAGCTATAAGTCTTGAAATCGGTCTTTGATTATTTTAAGATTATTCACATTCCTTGATAAAAGAATACCTAAGCAGATGCTCTATCCCATCTCACCACCTCAGGATATGATGGGCTAGAGAAGGTATGTATAATCTTGTGAAACCATGCATCAACAATGTGGAAAAAGTTCTACCAATCGAGTGGGAAATAAGTTGGATTGATCCTATCATCGATTATTTAGCGAATGGAGTTCTTCCTGACAACCTTTCAGAAGCACGATAATTAAAATGAGTGGCATCTCGTTATGTGTTCTTAGAAAGAAAATTATAGTTTTTTTTGCCTTTACTTAAATATCTTTGGCTTTTCGAGCCCGATTGTGTTCTTCAAGAACTGCATCAAGATATCTGCGGGAATCATCTGGAGGCTAGATCATTGGCCTATAAAATACTATGATCAGGATATTATTGACCTACTATGCAGCCGAATGCAATGGATTTAGTTCAAAAATGTGATTAATGCTAAAGATATGCAAATATCCAATGGTATCCTGTAAGTCAATCAACTCCGATCATAGCACCATGGCCTTTTGCTCAGTGAAGAATTGATATTCTCGGTCCATTTCCATAGGCAACTAGACAACGAAAGTTTCTCATCGTGGCAATTGATTACTTCACCAAATAAATAGAGGTAGAGCCTTTTGCTCAAATTATCGAGAAGAAGGTCAGAGATTTCTTTTAGAAATCAATCATTTATCGATTTGGATTGTCATGAGTTATTGTCATTGATAAGGAACGACAATTCGACAATCCGAAATTCAAAAAATTTTGTGAAGAACTTCATATTACCCACATGCTTACCTTGGTAGGCATCCATAATTAAACAAAGAAGCCATAATTAAACAAAAAAGCTGAGGTAATGAATAGAACCATTCTACAGGGTCTAAAAATAAGGTTGAATCAAGCTAAAGGACTAGGTGGAGTTGTATAATGTCTTATGGGCTTATCGAACTACTTAGATCCCAACTGGAGAGACTTCGTTCAACCTAGCATTTAGAATAGAAGTAATAGTACTGTAGAAATTGACTTTCCATCAACAAGAGTGGAATATTATGAAGAGCCAAGTAATTCAGAACGGCGATGCATTGACCTCGACTTGATTAAAGAAAATTTGAAATGAGCTTAGTTGAGAATGGTGAAATATTGATGATGGGTGACTTATTACTACAATGCTCAGGTTAAAGCTAATGTTTTTTGCCAAGGAGATCTCATCTTAAGATAAGCTAAAATTTTCAAATCGATGAAGCAAAAAAATTATTTTCAAATTGGGAAGGTCCTTATAGTATCAAGGATGTACTCAGACTGGGAGCATACCAGCTTGAAAATCTTGATAGCTCTCAAATTTTTCATACTTGGAATGCCAAAAATCTATGGATATATCACCAATAAGTTTTGTTTTAAATTAATTATGTAATGAAATATTTTATTTATGCATAGCTTTTTTTCAATGGAAATCGACTATGGAAAAGGTTGCCTAATTGAGCAACAATAACTCGACCAATAAGATATGGCATAATATTTGGTGAAAAACTGATTAAATAGGTCGATTGATATCTACTATAATATTAAAAATAATAATCAGTTGATATCTTATCACAATATTAGAAATGATAGTCGGTCGATACCCGACTAAAGAAATATGTTCAATTTCTATTGTGAAAAATTGATAAGCCCAACTTTGATACTGAATTTTTTGTGAATTGATCTTGATATCTACTTGACTACAAATCTCTATAATTGTAAAAGCTATTCGAAGAAATGTCAGCCACATGACTTAGAAATAATTTGACTCAACCAGAAATTTCTAACAAGCTTCAAATGAAAGCGAAAGTGAAACCTTCATTGTTGAATTAAGCTATTCTTACAAGCTTGGAGGAATACCAGAAACAAAAAAAAGCAAAAATAAGGACAGTGAAAACACAAAGATGTGGGCCTAGACTTCAAAGGTGGTGACATCTTCAACTCTTGGAGGAGCTTCATTGGAAATCGGCTGCCCTCGCTAACATCCAAGGAGTCAAAAGGTTGATGTTGGCCATGGAAGAAAGTTGCCAGACTACGGCCTTGCACTCATAGAAATCAAGGTCGTAAGCCCATAAAGAAGTTTCTATGGCTTCACCTAGTGTTTTGGTCCTCTCTACGATGGCATGCTCCTCGACCAGCCTAACCTTCTCCTTGAGTTCCTCCACGATCGACCTGTCCACCTTAATCATATCCTCGAAGGCCTTAGTGAGCTCTTTCATTGCTGACCTCTTTACTTGATCACATCTTCGAAGTTCTTCCCGAGCTTCTTTTCTGCTGATTTTGCCATTTCAATTGGATATGCGAAAAAGATTGGATTTTCTATAATAGCTAGGAGCTCGATCTCAATCTAAGCTATCTTCTTGATCGTCCCTTTAACTTCTTCTACTATTCTCCTTATCTCTTCGACCGCCTCTTCCTCGATAGCCCTTGCCCAAGTATCAGCTTCCCAAACCTTCTTTTCCATAGAGGCTCTGAGTTGATCGTAATCGATTGGATGCCTGCAAAAGAAATAAGAGGTCGGCTATGTAAGAAAGTGATCAGTGAAGAAAATTGAAGAAAGAAGAATATTTCGATCAAAAGGTAAGCTTTTCATTAATGAAAGTTTCAATATAAGCTCTTGTCATTACAAAGTCCAAAAGAAAAGTAGAGGAAAAGTATAAAAGACTAAGCCTCAATAATGGCAGAAGCAACCACCTCGGCATAAGGGATAGTTGAGAGTTCTTCAGCATCCCTAAAGGCCTCAGGCTCCACCTGTAGTTGCTCTGAAGTTGCCCCATGTTCCTCTTCTACTTCATCTTTGGCTCCAAGTTTGCTCAAGTCAACTTCGGGATACAGCTGAGCAACTTGAGCATTGTAATCTTTGAAGCCAATTTGATGAGCCTCCACTAATCCCTTAGTGACTTTCTCAATAAAAATCTTAAGAATTCTTGAAGTCAGAGATCGCTCGAGCAACAGCACCTAAGTAGAGGCTTTAGTAGTAGCTGCCCTCTCCTTGGTAGTCTTGGTAGCTTCCTTAGCTTTGACCCACTTTTCCTTTAGGGCTGTAATAATTGGCTCACAGAGATCGAGCTCTTTCTCAAGCTCGACAATGGTCTTCTTTTCCTTCACTAGCTGGACCTCGAGCATAGCTATTCTCTTCCGACTGGTAGTGAGCTCGACATCAAGCTAAGCCCTTTCTTTAGTCTTCTTCACCTCTTGCTCCTCTATAGCCTTAAGGAGTCATTTGGTGACTTCGGCCCAAGCTTTAATAGCCTGGGCCCTTTCCTCCAAAGAGTGACTAAGTTGGCTGAAATTGGTTAGTCCTTAGTTACTCTTCGGGACGGAGTAGAAGAAGGGAGGAGATTCTTGAACGAAGAAAAGGATACAATTACTTTGAAAGAATTGAACAAGGAGCCATATGAGGTAAAAATCTTATGTACGGTTCTGTAGAGTGACAGTAATGGTGACTTATCTGTCAACTTTTTCACTATCACCTCCAAAAAATCAAATTTTATCTTACATAAAGTTGTCAGAGTATGATTAACCTCTGGATTTGAAATCACTGCTTATATACCTGGTATTGGTCATAATTTACAAGAACATTCTGTAGTATTAGTAAGAGGAGGAAGGATTAAGGATTTACACAGTGTGAGATATCACATTGTTCGAGGAACCTTAGATGCTGTCGGAATAAAAGATCGTCAACAAGGGCATTCTAGTGTGTTGTAGATTCTTATCCAAGACTTGTATCATTTAATGATGCCATGTGAATCGCTAGAAATATGTGAAGTGTATGGCTAACCCAATAACGAAAATTTCGTTAGGGGGCTGGAGCAGGCTACCATGAGACAAAAGATTTACTTATGAGAAAATGGGTCAAATTCTACAGGATCAACAAACCTATGGGACTTAAGGAATGATGGAAAGGAATAAAAAGAAAAAAGAGGGAAAGAAAATCGAAATGATATAAAGAATAAAGCAAAAAAAAAGTAAATAAAAAAAATTAAGTAGAAGATAGAAGAGCCCAGATTCCAAATGAACAAATTCAAACTCGAAAGAGATCTTTCTGATTCTCGAAGAATGAGGGGCAAAGGGATTGATCGAGAAAGATTTCTTGTTCTTATTATAAAATCATGATTTGATCCGCATATGTTTGGTAAAAAGAATAATCTTCTCCTTTGATCATAAATGGAAAGTGTTCAATTGGAATATCTTCATTAATTATTGTTATGTCATGCATCAATTGAAAAAGAGTGAAGAAGAATGACTAAGTTAAGAGATCAGGATGTTGACAAAAAGAAAAGGGGAAAAGTGAAGCAAACTTACTCCAAAAAGCAATGCACAATCAAAAGACATAATCTCATCCAAAGGATGAGCTTTTCTTTCCAACCAGTCGGCTAGCAATAGGGTTATCTTCATTAACTCCTGAGTGAGTTGATCATTGTAGAGAGTAGAGTCATTGGTCCGGACTCTCATTCCCAAAGTGATAAAACCTTCCTCGGATGAATCCCAAGGAGTGTGATTGGTAGGCTCTGTAGAAGTTTGGGGCATCTTTCCTAGAATCTCGCCCAATGATGGACCAACAGGTGTAATAGAAAACTTCAGTGTGGATGAATGCTAGAGAGGCAAAGCAAGAGTTTGGGATGAGCCTAGTTTTGAAGATGCTAGTGGAGTAGGTGTTGGCACAACTACTTTGGTGGGAGCAGCTATGACAACCACAAAATCACCCTCGACATTGGTTGGAACTAAGCTTGAAGCCCCAGACCTTAGAACCGATGGAGGTGAAGTGACTCTAGTCAGTTTAGGAGTTGTCCCATGTGCTGGAAGGCTCCTGACTTCACTCCTCTGCTTCTTAGAGATTGAAGTCCCCCAAGAAGAATCTCCTCGGGAGGACTTCAACCTCTTCTTTGCGGCATCCTAAATCATCTCGATGGAGGGCCTTATGACTACAAAGCTAAGCAAGAAAGTTAGTCACAAAACACAAAAGGGCAGATGCAATAAGAAAAATAAAAAGAGATAGAACTAAACTGATACCCAGGGAGTTAACCGGACTCAGTTCGATATTCTACAAATTCTGTTTGGTTAGCAACTAATGCTGAAGAGGTATCTCGACATCGAGCCTACCAATCACCCAACCTTTTAGATCAAGGATTGATAACTAATATTGACTTGGGATGTGATACTGATCCCAGAGTCACTCTACATCAGATTCAGTTAGCATATATTCTTTTTTAGGACCTAAGACCTGCTCAAAGATTGGACTTTCCAACCTCTGAGCACGGGAGTCTATATGCTGGGATGAAGAACCTGCTTTGGTTGAAGATTGAGGAAGATCTTGAGGTATATCCCTCTGGTGAGGGGATTGAGAGCCCTGATCCTTCAGGCAGCTCTCACCTTCGAACCCATTCTCAAGGCTTGAGATTAGAACAAAAGAGAAAGAAATGAAAGGAAAAGGAAAATGGAGTAGAGAGGCAAGAAACAAGCAAAGATAAGGGGGAAATGAAGGGGAAATTGCAAAGGAGAAGTGTAAAAATGAAAAAAGAAGGGAGAAAGAGAAAATACTCTCTAGAAGATAAAAAAACACCTAGGAAAGAGTTGTAGGAATGATGGGATTGGAAGAAATGGAAGAATGGAAGCTCCTTCTCGACTGCAACAAAAGGACTTTCACAGAGAAAAAAAAAGAGTAAGGCGGAAAAAGGGAGACCACTATATATACTCTACTTGAATGGCTATGATTGAAACCCTGATTTCCTTCTTCTCCATCGAATGTCGACATATTGCACAAATCTACACCGATGGGTTTTTCGACTCTTCATCGCACCGATCCTGTGATGATGCCAGATAAGGCTAATCCATGGGAATAGTCTAATGCCAATAATATTCTGACACATGGAGGATTGCAGTCAATTCGAGAGCAATCGTGCAGATCACTTAGTTGGTCAAAATAAAAGTGGTATGATGCTTTGTTCTACTTGATATTATTATTGCATGGCTTATGATAAACACTTAATTTAAATCATTTAAAGTAAAAAATTATATTTAATTTATTTTATTTATTAAAAATTTGATGCTTCTTTTTATGTTTTACAGGAAAGGGATCGCCGATACAAAGAGTCCGATTCGCAGATCAAAAAGACTCAAGTTTGAAGAAAATTAGACTTAAAATAAAATTAAAATAAAAGAAGGATGCATACGGTATTATAGAAAATGAAGATACTATGCAAGGAACCCAAAAAGGATATAGGCATCATTTTAAAGAAATAATTTTTTTTTTTGTAATCAAAAAGCCTAACAGCTAACGGGCGCACGGCAGTGCGGGCGCGCGGCAATGCGGATTCGCGGGGAGTTTGTGCTGGCGGACACAGTGACGAACAGACGGACGCTCATGATAGCAGATGGATCTAAAAATTAAAGGAAAAAATATAATACTTGGAAATACTTCAAGAGGAAGAATTTGTATTTTCTTTATCTGCTTGTGATCTTTCCATCTCATCCATCCATCTTTTAGTCCTTAGTATTTTCTTTAGTCCCACATCTGAAAACCATATAAAACTCCTCCCTCGTAACATCTATAAAAAGGCTATTGTACTCCCATTTGAGGATCATCCCAGAAATCCTTCTAGAGCATTGCATAGAGGAAGAGAAAGGGACTACTCCATGAGCAGCTAGGCTAGCAGTCTCGAGAGTGGAGAAGAAATTTTATAATGACATAGAGTGGGTTTATTGTTCTAAACTTTCTTGTATTTCTTTATATGCAATAAAGATTATACTTTTCATTTAAATCGTCATGAGTTCTTTATTTGCTCTCTTTCATATGCTTTTATTTATGCTTTCCTGTTAGATTAATATTAGGACCAACTTTTACTTTTCGGAGATGCGTCGTGATCTACGGGTACGGGACGTGTCGAAGAAAGAAGAGTTGTTTACTAGTACTTTTCGAAGATGCACTGTGATCTATGGGTACGGGGTGTGTTGAAGAAAGATAGGTATTTTTCCTAAGATTAATCGCATCTATTTAATTAAAAAAAAAGAGATACAACTCTACTAGTGCAAAATTAATTCAAAACTCCCGAGCTCTTTATTTTTTAATTACATCAATTTTAAGATAATTTATTTTTTAAATCAAAACAACGCTTCTTTCTTTTATTTTACAATTTCAACTTAGCCCAAGGTCCCTGAGGATACGATCTCGACTCATCCTACCTACGTAGTGAGTAGAGTTATTTTTGGTGCTATCAACGACTATGCATCAGCTTACAAAATGACAAAACATCCAAGTATTCCTTTTCAAGATAATAATAAATGTTGCACAATTGAAAAGACAACTCGTTGAAGATATACCAAAAATCAAGGTCAAAATAATGATGAGATTACTCTTTTCCCCAAAATGGTGAGATCATCTTGTGCATTGAGATAACTACTCGAATTCTCAACTTTAGATAATTACTGAGAAGAATTACTACTTAGATTCTCAACCTTGGATAATTATCGAGAAGAATTACTAAGATTCTTGACCTTGGATAGATACTAAAAACTCTTGAGACCTAACCAACTGACGCTCCTCATCCTCGGACGAGTCGAGTGGAGGCCAAGGATGACAATAGCAACTTACAAGGATATTGCCATAAAACAACTTTGCATCGACCTTAGACAAACCCTCATCAGTGTCCTTCCAAGCATACATTGGTCGTCAGGGAGAGAACGTTATTGACTTGGTAGAGGTAAAATTTATTGCAAAGTACCAGCTTCGAACTACCTTTGGATATTGCAACTTTAGATTTGTTGAGGAAAATACCTCAAGATTCAAGCTATAAGGAGCCCATAACAAAGTCCATGATGACGAATGGAGTCCAATGAGCCCAAGTACAGTCCAAACAGAGCCCAGACGAAGAAACTACGTACGAAAAAAGGTGAGGAGGTGGGCTAGTAGGGCCCACAGATGGCAGATGGGACCATGGGCCGGCGGAGGCTAGCGGAGGAGCGAACGCATGCGGCAGCATGTGGGCCGGCAATGGGTGTGCGGCCCAATGCGGATGCGCACGGGCGCACGCTGGTTGGCCCAGCCAGTGAGTGGGTGCTGGGTACCTCAATCCATCGCGAACCGACGGTCCATCACAGACCGATGGTCCATGGTTGGAGCCATGGATTGCGAGAGTGTTTCTCAGGTGCTTCTTACGATCCACCATGGACTGAAGGTGGTTTCTCCATATTTCTTGAGGTTTGGTGCATGATTGGACGATCGTCATCATTTGCAGTCTCGATCGGACACCTGGGAGGACTTGATCAAGCACGACAGGGTGCAGCAGAGGCATGATCGAGCGGCTAGAGTGAGTCGCGATGAAGATCGAACGATCAGGATGAATTGTGGACTTCGATTAAGACTCTGATTCCAATCTGAACGTGGTTTTGGGACTTTAAACAGCACTGTGGGTGAATAGAGACATTGAGACAGTTGAGAGGGGCTGAGGCAGTTGGTAGAGAGTGCAGCCCAGAGGGTCATGTAGTCACAGAGTGCAGCCGTGAGGAGTCTGGCAAGCAAAGAGAAGAGGCATCAACCGTTGGAGGCTCAGACAGCAGTCGAGAGGAGTTCGATGGGCGTTGAGTGCATGTAGCGGGCAGAGCAGACACTACAGAGCACCGATAGGGGATCAAGGGCAGAGTAGAGCATCAGACAGAGCAGTTGAGAGAAGTTGATATACAGAGAGTTGAGAGTGGATGTTCTCCTCTTGTATTGTTTCTTTCTCATAGTGAAGCTTGCATGCCCTATGGAGGCAGCACTTGGACTATTCCACATACTTGATTGTGTATTTTTTATTTTATTATTTTTTTTCTTACTTCAATGAGTGGTATCGGATCTTACACAACAATTGGTATCAGAGCGAGGTGATATCACAATAGGATTGACCTTGGGTACTGTAACTTTAGACATAATGGCCTCGAACCTAGGCCTGAATTGAGAATTCCTACTTCGCTATTAGCTCGGTTGGTTGACTGAGCCAATGATCACATGGGATAAATGAATGAAAAACTAAGGTTGTTCAGCACATAAGATGGTAAAAAAAATTATTTTATTTCATTCAAAGAAAGTTCATTACAAATCTGTTTCATTCAAAGAAAGCTTGTTACAATGAGAAAGAAGGTAAAAACTACAAGTTCGGTCAACGTCCTTGGGCGTAGGCTTGGTGGCAAGGTTGGACCTTGTTCAATAGAGCCCCTGGCGACATCCATCTTAAGAAAATTTCCTTAGTGGTCATTAGTTCGTATCAAAGGATATTGGGGATGGCATCATCGGCTTCCCATCCCCCAAGGGACCCATCCATCTCCCAGATATTCCTTGACAGACCAGGAAGCCTACTTAGGAGGTCAAAGATTGTCCCCTAAAAAGGTTTAAGATCTTTCTATAGAGCATAATACTGAGAAGGACCCTAAAAGGTTGCTCACTCCACGTCTTGACCATCGATTGATGTAGGTTGCTGCATCCTTGATCGAGCCTGCACCAGGGCAAAGGAGTTTAATAATAGAAAATCAACAATTAGCTCTAGCAAAGGATGTTCATACTTCAATAGCTTCCTCAGGCTAAGGTCGGTCATGGTTCATAGCCAGAGTGGTGATGATTTCTTGATACTAGGGTTGGAACTGGGCTTGGGCTGGCCTGACATTGGATCGGATTTTGGACTAGGCTCAAAATAATTTAGGCTAGACTTGGGCCTAATTATAGAGCCCACTTGTATGGGCTCGAATATATCTTTAGCTTGGCTCAGGCCCGATCCAAGCTCGAGCTCGAGCTTGAGCCCAAATTTTAGTCTAATTAATAGCCCGAATATTTGACCCGAGTCTGATTCCTACTCAAGTGGGTTTAGCCACTTAGGATGAGCTTGGATCGGGCCTGAGCCCAAATTTTGGTCTAATTAATAGCCCGAATATTCGGTCTGAGTCTGATTCCTACTCAAGTGGGTTTAGCCACTTAGGATGAGTCAAGACTCATGAATTTGAATAAAATCCCTCTTTCCATCAAGGTGAACATCAAGGTAATTAAAATCCCTCTTCCCTTATTAATTTGGCCTGTTAATTAGTCCATGTCCATCCGAATATTAGGGTGACTAAAATCCCTCTTCCTATTGGAGTCAAGGGCCGATGTTAGGGATCTTGAAGGGCTACATGGGTCTAAGCACCGCCATCTTCACCGACCTCTTATCCACCCTCTTCGACAACGATCCGATAACCTTCCTCCTCGTACTTGGCATGGTCCACACCACTATTTGCACCACCACCATGTTCTTCCTCCATGAGTCCTCCACTGGTGCACCAACGGTGGAGGACAAGACCAAGACTAAGTACTTCAGGGCGATAAACACAATGGCAGTGGTCATCGCGGTCTACTTCGTTGCCTACGACCTCACCAGCAACCACGGTGCTGTTGTGTCTCGCATCTTTGCGGCCATCCTCTCTGTCCTCCTTGCTACTCCTATGGTGGTCTTGATCTACATAGCCTTCAAGGCCAGATCCAAGAGTCTGGACGTGGAGGAGGGTAAGATCAAAGAACCTCTCTTGATCAAAGAGGTCATGGTGGCACTGCCGACCATGGTAGAGCAGATAAGAGGGGAGGATAAGGCTAGCAATTGGGGATGATCATATGATATGAGAGGCGACAAAGATGGTGGATTTTTGGATACTTTTTATTTCATTTTTGTGTGGGGTGGGGATGGGACTCGTGGTGATGAATAATATGTGGGAGATGGGGCTGGTGATGGCCTATCCACCAACATTCTCGATGTTTTGAAGGCTAAAACTCAAAAAAAATATATCTACCTTTCTTTCCATCCTCGGATCCTTACGAACCCATAATGCTCCAGCATCATTATCGTGTTATAATTTTCTTTTGTTTTTTCTTTCTTTCAAATCTCGTGGAACTCTAGTCTAAATATGAAAAAAAACAATTCATAAAGGGGTTCTTGATTGTTTGTACCATAGTATGCTCCATGGTTTGTCATCATGAATCATGATTCTGTAGTGCAGTTCGTCTAGAGAATTCTAGCACTTTTTTTAATGATGCATTCGATGATCTTCCTTAAAGTAATTTGGGTCGGCCTGATTGAGTTTGGATCGGGCTTGGGCTTGGCTTGGGTGCGATTTGTAGGCTTAAGCCTGACCTAAAGCCTAAAAGAATATTTTGGACTGGGCTCAGATAGGGGTCTGGCCGGACCCAGTCTGGCCCATTTTCAACCCTACCTGATCCCTCCCATGCCATGTTAGAACATCAGTAGGCTCATCTCTTCCGGACACCTTGCAGGTGACTAGAGGGTGGGGGAAAATCCCTCATGGTGCAGTAGATGCCAACGATCGTGGTGCCCCTAGTGGGAGACCGCAATGATGACATCATGAGAACTGAGGAAAATAGACTGGAGCACAAACAACAGCTCCTTCCCTACATTTTTAGGGGTGGGGACGTATCCCTTCACTGTCCAGGTGGCATGCCAAATGTTTCACCCCAATGGCTCTAGAAGTTAGGCCTTTCGGAGAAAGGTGCCCCGAGGGCTCCTTTCATCAGAAAACTATTTTGGGGACTACAAGCATTAAAAATCATGCACATTAAGGCCATCAAATTGCACAACTCTTCATCACATGACTCTTAGAGTGAACCACATGGGTCGATCCATAAGGCGCAATACAGGGCCTACGATGTCTGACATGTGGCAGACATTGATGAGCCTGGAAGCATTCCCCAATTCTCTTTTGAACCATTATGTTGCGATACCTTGAACTCCCTTCCTTCATAATTATGACGAGAATGGTGAAGCGACATATCAATGAAGCCCCAAGTTTCCTCCACTAGATACTGCAGAATCAATACTCTGAGGAGGAAGGTCGGATCAGTAACCGATGACCAACCATGGAACTAACCACTTCCTTCACCTGAAGTGGGGGGTTAAATATTGCGGTGGTTATCTGCCATCCGATCCAACTTTACCTCCTTGGATTATAATTGAGCACTTATTGATGACCCAACAAAACTATCTTGGAGTTTAGAGAGAGATCAAAGAGGCAAAGGCTAAGGGACGTTATGTCATCGACTTTTATCCAACCCCCGGATCAGTATTTCTTGACCTCAAGGTTGGAATCCGACTGACGACAAGAAGATAAGCCCAACGACTTACACAGCACTAATATTGGGTTCCGACCACGTAGCAAAAAATAAGTTTTAAAAATTTAAAACCAAACCTATCAAACCGAAACCCAAATCCTAGAATCACCTTGTCGATGTCGATCAAAACAAAACAAGCTTGCAAAAAGGGATAGAATTTTTACTTTCACTAAAATGACAATATGGCACATTGGTGATCTCTATGAGACTCCAAAGTAGAAGTCCTAAATGGTGATCCACATGAAAGTTGGCCAAGATCCTTCCTAACCGGTGTACCACCGCAGCCTTGTCTTCTAAAAAATACTGCTGGCTTCAAACTCAAGGAACGATCACGTCAAAGCCCAGTCGCCTCCAAACTTGCCATTAGGATCATGCCAAGAAGACACTCTTCAGATGTCTCATAACTTAGGATTTGATTTTTGGCTCCAACATATGGAAAAACCAAACCCTAGGGCACACTAGTAAGACTTGCTAATTTTCTCATCACCCTTCTTACAACTTTTGCCACTCAATTTCTCTTTGCCTTTTTCTTAAATTTTTTCTAGAATTTTTCTCTGATTTACCCACCACTTATCTCTAGTTTCAATCAAAAATCCCAGCACATGGGCCATATGGGACATCCCATATATATAAGGGACCAAGAGATGTGAGATGGGACCAAGGGGCACCAACCTTTGGCACTCCACTTTCTCACGTGGTGAATAAATTCACCATGTGGAATTATGGTGAAAGAGAGCCTTCACACAGAAGGACTCTCCCTCTTCTACGTGTCATAAAAATCCCAACTTAAATTGGCAACAAATCATAGGAATTTTGATTGATCATTTAAGGCAATGAGTTAAGATAAGAGTCTTCATGAAGAAGGACTCTTCATCTTCACATGCTAAAATGAGTGGGACGGCATTTATTTTTTGGCATGGCATCTAGTGGGCATAGAGGAGTCTTTCTCTACTTGAAACTATTTCAAGTTGGATAAGAATCCAATCAAGATAGACCCAATCCTATTAGGTCAAAGACAACTGGTCTAGGTTAGCTCAAACACTTGATCTAAACCAATTTAGGAACTTGGATTAATATAATGTGCTAGCATATAAAATTAACCCTTAGAATTTATATCAAACTAATTAAATCAGATCAAGATTAAATCTCAAAGTGTGTGACCCATTGAGTTTCAAATCTAGCCAGCAGTAGACCAAGACTTTCAACGTAACTCTAATCCGATCAGATTAGGTCACCGAAAGAGTCCCAATCAACTAGGACTCTTCTTAATTAATTTTAGAATTAAACTCTTTTAATTTTGATGAGTCTACAAGTCAAGATTAATGTCTAGCAATATGTTATGACTATCTGAAAGATTTAAAATTTTGATAAAAAATTATCAAAATATCTTTCAATGGTAAGTTACTATGTAATTCAATCTTTCAGTCAAATGACATCTCAGATGAGCTGTGGGCATGAAAATATGTCAAACTCAATCACTTATCTTTATGTATCTTGATCAGAAGATGATGATTCAGTTGATGATACATTAGAAACTCTTTTCTAATTATCATCCAGCTTTGGCTAAAGCCTTCCAGAATCATCGATCTATGAGATCACATAGGATGTTCACTCCCCTTATTAGGAGTGATCGATCCTTTATTGATCACTCACAACCTCCATGCATATTTCACCACATCCAGAACATCCCATACAAGGATAAAGAATCAAGTTAGAAAGTGAACCAAAATATGGATCCATGTACACAAAGTACCATGGTGATCTCAGATCAAAAGATCACTTACACAACTCCTACTAGACAATCATCAATTGACATGTAAATAAGACTCCATCTGATATTCTCTCATAAGTCTATTCAGTGAACTCATTCTCTAATGAGCATCCATATCCTTGTATTAGTGTCACCACACAAGTGGTTGTGAGATCAACCACACAAGTGGTTCACCCTCATTTCTGAGCATACATAGAACATGCCAGTCTTATCGATATCATTGATCTCTGACTCAATAAACCAACGACTAGAAATATTTTAGGTCATGGCTATCAAAGATTTAGGTCTCACTAGCATGATCTCATCATGGTCCTAAAACTATTGCTCGGACCTATGGGGTTCATTATAATCTTAAAACAATAAGATGCAGCATACAATGAATCAAAAAATACTCATTTTATTAATAAATTAGTGTCAATTACATGAGTCTAAAAGATAAATTATAGAAAATATCCTATCGCATCCCATATACGATTGGTTTGTAAAGCATCATTCTTTCAATCTCCCACTTGCACTAAAGTCAATTGCCCCTATACTTGATACCCATGCTATCAAGGTGGCAGTCAAACTGCTGCATTGATAAGGCCTTAGTGAATGGGTCTACTATATTATATTATTCTTGATGTCAACTCACTCCACGATCACATCGCATCTTTTAACTATCTCCCGAACGAGGTGGAACTGTCTTAGGATGTGCTTGGATTTATAATGAGACCTTGGTTCTTTGATTTGAGCAATTATTTCGGTATTATCACAATAAAGAGGTACTGGTTGTTCAATCCCTGGAACCACATCAAATTTTGTGATGAATTTTTTCATCTAGATGGCCTCCTTAGCAGCCTCACTACCAGCAATATAGTCAGCCTCAGTGATCGAGTCAGCAACAGTTTGCTGTTTGAAATTTTTTTAACTTACTGCACCACCATACAGAGTGAACACATATCCAGATATAGATTTTCTATCATCTGGATCATATTGAAAACTAGAATCAATATAACCTTCTAGTTTTAAATCAGATCATTCATATATTAGAAAAATATCTCTAGTCTTTCTCAAGTACCTGAGTATATTTTTCACAGCTTTTCAATGATCTTCCCTGGGATTAGTCTAAAATCTACTTACAATGCCTAAAGCATAAGCCACATCAGGGCTGGTACATAACATAGCATACATAATGGATCCTACTACCAAAGCATAAGGAACATAACTTATTCTATTTCTCTCTTCAGGTGTCTTAGGAGACATCTTCTTAGAGAGTCGTATACCATGACTCATGGGCAAGTAACCTCTTTTACTTCCCTCCATGTTGAACCTCTTCAACATAAGGTCAATGTATCTAGACTGAGACAAGCCTAGCATCCTTTTTGATTTATTCCTATAGATCTTTATACCTGGTATATAGGATGCCTCACCCAAATCTTTCATGAAAAATTTTTGTGATAGCCATGTCTTGACCGATTGCAACATCGGGATATCATTCTCAATGAGCAGTATGTTGTCCACATACAAGATCAAGAAGATAATAGCACTCTCACTAGTCTTCTTGTACACACAAGGTTCATCTATATTTTTGATGGGGCCAAATGATTTGACTATCTCATCAAAATGGATGTTTTAGCTCCTCGATGCTTGTTTTAATTCATAAATGAAACTATTCAGCTTGCATACCTGATTTGTTCTCTCACTAGAGACAAATTCCTTTGGCTGAGTCATATAGACTTCTTCCTCAAGGTTTTCATTGAGGAAGGTAGTCTTGACATCCATCTGTCAGATCTCATAGTCATGGTATGCTGTAATAGTAAGCATTATCCAAATAGATTTGAGCATGGCTACCGACGAAAAAGTCTCTTCATAATCAATACCTTATTTTTGTCTGAAACTTTTTGCCACCAGTTTGACCTTATAGGTCTCTACCAGACCATCTGCTCCAATCTTTCTTTTGAAGACCATTTATAGTCTATTGGGGTCACACCCTCAGGCGCATCAACCAAAATCCAAATTTGGTTAGTATACATGGAGTCTATTTTGAATTTCTTGACATTGAGCCATTTATCAGAGTCACTACTCATGACAGCTTTCGAATAGGTCGTAGGATCATCATTCTCAATGATGTGGGATGTATTGTCATTTTCAATGACAAACCCATACCTGAGTGGCACATTAAGCTCTCTACTTGACCTTCGAAGAGGAGGTGTGTGAAGTGGCTGTGCCTCAACAATATGCATATCTGGTTGAGAACTATTTTGTGAATCCTGGACGGATTATAGGTTTTGAACTTTCATAAGTTCAACAGACCTCCCACTGCCTCCTTCTTGGATAAACTCTTTCTCCAAGAAAATGACATGCCCACCAACAAACACCTTTTGTTAAGTAGAACTGTAGAAGTAGTTGTTGGGAATAGTATCCCAAAGCCAATCATCAGCCTGTTGACGGTTGTGCTCCTTTTGTATTAGTACTAAATTATAAATAAATAAAATTATTTTGGTATTTTTCATCACAAATGTTTCATCTTCTAATGAACTCCTGTGTTGTGGTGAAGTCCTTAGGACTATTTAGACTCGACAAAGGAGGATTTGTCGCTTAGTCCTTAAACCTGTTCGCGACCAAATGATACGTTGTTACCAAGGACGACAATATTTATCGAGCATAGGTTGTTGTGTGCCATATAGGTTGGTTGTCCTCATAACCAAAGAGTGTGGAGACACTGGTATGGCATACAGGTGAGATGTAATGGTACATATGCACTGAACGTGACCGACTCCGGAGCTATTTCTGCTGTCAAGATTTGCTCCGATGGGATATAGATATAAATGTCCCTCCGACCTGAGACCGCTACGGTGACTTGTAAGCAACTCACTGCACTTAGGCACTGGACTACCTGAATTTCTAATTCAGTGACGGAAGGCTGCTGGGTGTAGTCAAGTACTTGACTTGTCGGTGCGTGTCAAGATGGGATTGACCACTCCAGTTTAGGAGCTGTGTACAGTCATATTTCAATTTAGCAAAATCTTGGCCAGGGTAGTCCTAGTGAGGAGTCACAGGACTAATTGAGTTGAGCATGATTCGGATGATCTCTTCAGGGTTGACAGTTTAACCCTGAGTCATCCTAAACACAGGGGTCAAAAGGGATGAATTATACGGTAACCATATTCACGTAGGTTCTGAATGTTGTGATTGTGACTATTCGACCTATCTGGATATCGGGTACCATTACTAGATGGTCACTTCGATTAGTACAGGAATTGGTTCCTGTGCTACCGGCTTAGGTTCGAACCTGCGGGGTCACACACATTAGAGGTTCCTTTCTGATCTGATGGCTAATTATGAGTCTTATGTGTTTGGGACTCTATGATTGAGAATTAGGATTCTCTGATCATGAGTTCCACACATTTTGGGTACCGGGGTTAAAATTTTGAATTTCAAATTTTGAATTTGAAATTTGAACTCTTTGATCAGGGTTTCATATCGATGGTCTCTGATGCCTAATTGCTTATCGGATTTGGACTCAATAATTATGAGAGATTTTATTAGTGATTTGATCATTAATTAACTCAATTTGATTGAGTAATTATTTTTGGATCAAGTCCAATTGAATTGGATTCAGTTGGGTTTGACCCGATTAGGTTAAGAGTTGACCTAATCGTCGAGATGGTTTGGTCCCTGATTTAATCAAGGGTTGGGCTTAGTCAATTTCTGATTTGATTAGAATTTTATTGAGCCTAATTAAGCTTAATTAAGTTGGGTTTAATTTAGTCTAATTGTGCTTGACCTATTTTGATTAGGTTGGTTCAATTAAGATCAAACCACCATTTGAATTTAAATCCCTGCACCACCTTAAATCTCTGCACCCATTTGAATTCATGAGAAGAAACTTCTCATGAATTTTTTCTCACCCAAAGCCCTTCTCACGCCCATTTTTGTGCACCATATGGATGGATAAAGCTGATTAGTTAACCATTCAAATTCAAAGCATGTTTGAATTTGAATGGATAACTTATCTTTTTTGCCTTCAAGCTTATCCATCTTGTGCGCCACATAATTCACACGAGAAGGAGTTTCTCGTGAAACCTTTCCACGCACAAAGAGTCCACGCCCTTCTCTTCTCATGCCACAAGTGGATAGGGATGAGTTGGTTTTCATTTGAATTCAAATTTGATTTGAATTCAAATGTGTAACCACTTGTCTTTATCCTCTCACGCAGATAAGACACGTTTTGAACTATTTTAAAAGAGATAAGGAGGTGGGGCATGCGTAGAAAAATTCTGAGAAAGAAAGTGGGGCATGAGGAAGCCTTGTGCATGAGGTGAAGGTCCAAAACCTTCCGAGAGAAAAAGAAAGAAAAGAAAGAAAATTAGGTGCAGGGTTTTTGGTGTGTACCCTAGGGTTTCTACCTAGGGTTCGGGAAGTGAGATTGGTGTGCCACGAGTGTCGTGAGTCCACCAAATTTTAGGAAGAGATCAATCAGCCTCTCAACCAATCGTACAGATGATCCGAAGCATCTGAGGAGTTGGCACATATCGATCGAAGGAGTTCGATCAACATCAGCCATCGAAGGGGTGAAATCACGAACTAGCATTCGTGAGGAGCCGATCAAATGGGAGCTTCGTGTGGATGATCCGCAGAGGTCAGATACTAGTGTGACTGTGATGTGACGATCAGAGTCCCCCGACGGTGATCAGATTGCGGTGATCGACTACCCGCAAAAGGTGATGTGTTCTGAACACAGTACAATAAAAAGTTTACTGTTTTAAATTTGAATTTCAAATTTAAATACATACTGTTGTATCATATTTAGATCATAGTATAGGGTTAATTAGTATTAATTAATGAGATTAATTAATAATTTCACTGTAAAATAGTAATTTTAAAAAATTTTAAAATTACCATTTTGCCCCTGCACTGAATTTTCGCTTCAAATGGTATCAGAGCATGGTTCTAGAATATGATATACATATGCATGCGTAGATAAGGTGTAATCTATAAGTTCAAATTTGAAATTTGAAATTTAAAATTTGAAATTTGAAATATGAAATTTGTTTGAAATTTCAAATTTGAAATTTGAAATTCAAAATTTAAAATTCAAAATTCAAAATTTAAAATTCAAAGATTGGAAATTCGAAATTTGAAATTTGGTTGAAATCTCAAATTTAAAATTTAAAATTTAAAATTCAAAATTTAAATTTTGAAATTGATATATTTAGATATACTTGATCCAAGTAGCAAGTAATCTAATTGGGTTGGTTGCCATGGCCGTCCGGTCATAGGAGAAAAGTAGGGTTTAAAGGCCCTCTTTTCCCATTCGATGGGGTCTCCTATGGCGGTAGGGGTGCCGATGCAATTATATCCCATGCCGATGAAGAGCGAAAGGACTTAATTATAAAATTTATCATGAATGTGTTAGATTAGATCTAAAAGAAAATTCATGATTTATTTTGAGTTATTTTCTGTTATGAAATGAGCAATAGGATTGCTGTTTATGAATTGTGCTAACCCGTTTGTGAAATGAGTCAACACATTTGGTGAACAGAAAATAAAATCTTTCAAAATTTGAAAATTATTTTCAAAATGCCAAACCCTGACCCATCAGCCCAAGTACTTAATTAAAAGAATTAAGTGTTGTCTAGTAGGTCTAGAATTGTGAATTAAGACCTAAGACAATTGCATAAACTTGTGGGTCAATGGGTTAGATGAATTAGGTCCATAATTGGGTTAGACCTAAGGTTAGCTTAAAAAATGGACTAAATAGAGTAATTGGTCAAATCTAATCAAAAGTTGAATTAGATTAGGTCAAGGATACTCTAGACTCAACTTCAATAGTTGTAGTTGAATGGGTCCATGTCTTTAACTAGACCAAGATGAACTTAATTCATGGCTACGCGGTGGAGCCCTATTTACTAAGTTGATCAAAATTAAAACTAATGAACCGATTGGTGTCTAAGGTAAGTTCGGCAGTTTTGACCAGTGGTTCTTAAGTGGGAGCTACTCGCATTGATTCGATCATTGACGAGTTAATGGCAAATCCCCACCACTGATCTCACTTACCTGGCCAATCTGGTAAGTTAGATTTTGATTAGATCACTTGGTGATTAGAGCTCACCCATGTCATTAGGTAAATCAGTGTGACTGATTTAGGTGCTTCTAATGCCAGCTTTAATTAAATCCTTTTCAATCTGACTTGGTGAAGCTAGTGGGAGGATTGAAATTGACTGGATAATTTTTTCTCTACTATCCTTTAATAAAATCTTCAAAAATTATTAGGTCCCTAAAATATTAAGTTATAATGATAACTAAGTCAATGCCTCCCATTAAGTGAGTGATAATGAGTCCATTAGTTCAATGATCATTGGAGGCCCAAAGGCCTGGTGCCCATTGGCTAATGGAATTATCATTCATAATATGATAATTTGGTTGAGTCTTTCTGATGGTGGTTAGGTTGGCCGGCCAAAGTTGGGCTTGATCATTTATTGGTCTGATTCACCAAATTAAGTCATGTTAATGGTTGGACCTAACCAGATCTTTTCAGTGGAGGCCAAAGCCTACTGATTAGGTTCTGAGGCAAAATCAATTACTAGAAGTTGTTTAGAGAAACAACTGGTTAAGAACCTACCCATAGATGCACATGGGTTGACCAACTAAAGTTGGGCTCATGTGTAGTCTGTGTGGATTCTAGTACCCATCAAGGAATTAAAGTAATTCTTCGAATTAGAGGTTGAGGCTACCAGTTCGTAAAAATATTGGAAAAAACTTTAGACTAAAGTCCAAGTCTTTAGTATTAATTTATGTACTAATAGAGGTCTGATTTTCTTTATACAGCTATGGCCACTACCCTGTCGATCCGGTCATTATTAGATAATGACAAGCTCATGGGACCTAATTTCGATAGCTGGTATCGAAAATTAAAAATCATCCTTGAGCATGAGCGGATCCTTTATGTAGTAATGGATCCAGCACCTGAGGAGCCAGCTCCGAATGCTAGTAAGGCAATCCGAGATACTTACCAGAAGTGGCTCAATGACCGCACTACCGTCCGATGTATTATGCTGGCAGCAATGAATGACGAGTTCAGCCGCAGGTTTGAGAACGTCCAGCCACAGGAGATGCTTCAAATGTTGAATGACTCCTTTGGCACGCCTGACGATGTTGAAAGACACAAAACTAGTTGTGCCATTTTTAATGCTCGGATGAGAGATGGGGCCTCAGTCACTGATCATGTACTGTACATGATTGAGATGATTGAGCGCCTAAGCAAATTGGGTTTTCCTCTGCACGAGCAGCTCGGTAAGGATGCGATCTTTAATTTCTTGCCCAAGTCCTTCCTCCCATTCCTTACTCATTTTTGAATGACAAAGCCTGCAGTAAACTACCACGGGTTGTTGGGGTTGCTACAGAACTTTGAGAAGGATCACTAGCTCCATAAGGAGTCGGTGAATGTAGTGGGAGGGTCTTCTTCTCGTCGTCGACCCTTTGGGAAGGGGAAGAAGAACAAGAAGAAGAAGAACAAGAAAGTGCAGCCTCATGCTGGGATGGTTGCACAGGGTCAGACCAAGAAGCGCAAGCCCGACCAGAGCCAGGCGGAGTACTTCTTTTGCAAGAAGCAGGGGCATTGGAAGAGGAACTGTCCTCAATACATAGCCTCCCTGGACCCGAACAGGCCGAAGAAGAAGCAAGGTAATTATATGATAACTCCTTGCAATTTTTCATTTGTGATACTACTGCCTGGGTATTGGATACCGGAACCCTTATTATATTTGTAATTCGATGCAGGGTATGCAGGTCAGTAGGAGATTTGATGAAGGCGAGAGGTTCCTGAACGTTGGAGATAGAAGCAAAGTTCCAGTTTTAGCTTTAGGAATCATGAGTCTTGTAATCAATTCTCATAATGTAATTCTGAGTGAATGTCACTATTGTCTAAGTTTTTTATTAAATATTATTTTTGTAGGCCTTTTGGCCATGTACGGTTATGATTTTTTAATAAAAGAAAATATTTGTAATATCATTTTGAATGGTGTTACAATGTTTGTTGGACAATTAAATAATAAAATTTACTTACTATCACAGCCTGTTAATGTGGTTCAAAACTTCGATAAACGCCCTAGAATAGATAATGTGTCAGAAGTCTATCTTTGGCACTGTAGGCTAGGTCATATCAATAAGAACAGGATAAACAGGTTGGCTCAAGAAGGAATTCTTGAACTTGGTGATTGTGAATCACTTCCAACCTGTGAGTCTTGTCTTCTTGGAAAGATGACCAAGTCACCTTTTACTGAAAAAGGTGAGCGAGCCAGTGAACTCTTGGGTCTGGTACATTCTGATGTATGTAGACCTATGAGCTCAAGTGCAAGAGGTGGATATTTCTACTTCATAACCTTCACAGATGACCTATCGAGGTATGGGTATGTCTACTTAATGAAGCATAAGTCGGAGTCATTTGAAATGTTCAAACTATTCCGAAATGAGGTAGAAAAATAAACTGGGAAGTATATTAAAATTTTCGATCTGATCGAGGAGGTGAATACCTTTCCAATGAGTTTCTGACGTATCTAAGGGAGAATGAGATTCTCTCTCAGTGGACTCCTCCTGGAACACCACAGCATAATGGTGTGTCTGAAAGGAGGAATCGGACCTTATTGGACATGGTTCGATCCATGATGGGATTTGCTAGTCTGCCGATCTCCCTCTGGGGATATGCACTCGAATCGGCTTGTTACCTTCTAAATAGAGTTTCGAGTAAGTCTGTAGCCAAAACGCCATATGAGATATGGATAGGACGTAAGTCAGTACTCTCACACCTTAGGGTTTGGGGGTGTCCTGCTTATGTTAAACATTTAATTACAGACAAGCTTGGACCTAGGTCTGACAAGTGTAATTTTATAGGGTACCCAAAAGAGACCAAAGGATATTATTTCTACTTGCTGATGAGCAAAAGGTGTTTGTCAGCCTTAAGGCAATCTTTTTAGAAAAGGAGTTCCTTAGTGAAGGAACTGTTGCCTCTAAGTCGAACTTGACGAAGTTCGATAGGTGGAAAATCTGACACATGTTACTGAACCTGAACTAGATTTGATTAGATCAGATCCGGAGCCCATTGATTATGCACCCTTAAGGTGGTCTGATAGAGTACCACATCAACCGGACAGATACTATGGTTTCTTGGTCCGGGATGGCGATCCTGTCGTACTTGATGAAAACGATGAGGATCCGATCACCTACATAGATGCAATGCAGAGACCTGACTCTGAGAAATGGCTAGAGGCCATGAAATCCGAAATGGAGTCCATGAAGGTCAACGATGTGTGGACATTGGTTGACTCACCCGAACGAGTGAAACCCATAGGGTGTAAGTGGGTCTTCAAGAGGAAGAGTGGTGCAGACGGAAAGGTGGAGACCTATAAAGCCCGTCTGGTTGCCAAGGGATATCGTCAACATTATGGTATAGACTATGACGAGACATTTTCTCCTGTGGCAATGCTCAAATCCATTCGGATTATGCTTGCGATAGCTGCCCATCTAGACTATGAAATCTGGCAGATGGATGTGAAGACAGCTTTCCTAAACGGAAAGCTGGATGAAGAGGTGTATATGATACAACCTGAAGGGTTCACATCCACAGATGAGTCTAAGGTATGCAAGCTACAAAGGTCCATTTATGGACTTAAGCAGGCATCTCGGAGTTGGAACATACATTTTGATAGGACGATCAAAATGTATGGCTTCGTTAAGAATGGAGAAGAGCCCTGTATTTATAAGTGGGCTAATGGTCCAGTAGTAGTATTTCTTGTATTGTATGTGGATGACATTCTCTTAATCGGGAATGATGTCCCTGCATTACAGGGAATAAAGATTTGGCTATCATCACAGTTTCCATGAAGGATCTAGGAGAAGCTTCCTACATCCTAGGGATGAGGATCTATAGAGATAGATTCAAAAGGTTGCTTGGCTTATCCCAATCCACGTACATTGATACTATGCTGAAAAGGTTCAGCATGGAGAATTTCAAGAAAGGCTATCTACCGATAGGCCATGGAATTTCTCTCTCGAAAAAGGATTGTCTGACAACACCTCAAGAGAGAGAGCGTATGGGTAGGATTCCATATGCTTCGGCAGTGGGATCTATCATGTACGCCATGACATGTACACGATCAGATGTGGCATACTCACTAGGGGTAGTGAGTAGATACCAATCTGATCCAGGGGAGAATCACTGGAAGGTTGTTAAAATCATCCTGAAGTATTTAAGAAATACTAAGGACCAGTGGCTTGTATATGGTGAATCGAACTTGAGACTTATAGGGTTTACAGACTCTAGTTTCCAGTCTGATCGCGACGACAGCAAGAGTGTGTCAGGATTTATTTTTACCCTTAATAGTGGGGCTGTCTGCTGAAAGAGTTTCAAGCAGCATACTGTGGCTGATTCAGTATGCGAGGCAGAGTATATTGCTGCATCAGATGCTGCCATAGAAGCGGTGTGGCTGAGAAAATTCATCACCGAGCTCGAAGTAGCACCCTCCCTTGTTGGTCCAGTTTTGCTCTACTGTGACAGCTCTGGAGCCATAGCTCAGGCGAAGGAACCGAAGGCACACCAGCGGATGAAGCATATTCTGCACCGCTACCATCTCATCCGGAAGATAGTGGATCGAGGTGACGTCGACCTTCAGAAGATCGACGGAAAGGAGAACCTGGCCGACCCATTCACTAAAGCCATTGCGGTGAAGGAGTTCAACGACTACAAGTCGAAGATGGGTATTAGATACTGCACCGATTGGCTTTCGACCAAGTGAGAGATTGTTGGGAATAGTGTCCCAAAGCCAATCGTCAGCCTGTTGACGGTTGTGCTCCTTTTGTATTAGTACATAAATTATAAATAAATAAAAGTTATTTTGGCATTTTTTCATCACAAATGTTTCATCTTCTAATGAATTCCTGTGTTGTGGTGAAGTCCTTAGGACTATTTAGACTCAACAAAGGAGGATTTGTCGCTTAGTCCTTAAACCTGTTCGCGATCAAATGATACGTTGTTACCAAGGACGATAATATTTATCGAGCATAGGTCATTGTGTGCTATATAGGTTGGTTGTCCTCATAACCAAGGAGTGTGGAGACACTGGTATGGCATACAGGTGAGATGTAATGGTACATCTGCACTGAACGTGACCGACTCTGGAGCTATTTCTACTGTCAAGATTTGCTCCGCTGGGATATGGGTATAAATGTCCCTCCGACCTGAGACCGTCATGGTGACTTGCAAGCAACTCACTGCACTTAGGCACTGGACTACCTGAATTTCTAATTCAGTGACGGAAGGCTGCTGGGTGTAGTCAAGTACTTGACTTGTCAGTGCGTGTGTCAAGATAGGATTGACTACTCCAGTTTAGGAGCTGTGTATAGTCGTGTTTCAATTTAGCAAAACCTTGGCCAGGGTAGTCCTAGTGAGGAGTCACAGGACTAATTGAGTTGAGCACGATTCGGATGATCTCTTCAGGGTTGACAGTTTAACCCTGAGTCGTCCTAAACACAGGGGTCAAAAGGGATGAATTATACGGTAACCATATTCATGTAGTTCTGAATGTTGCGATTGTGACTATTCGACCTATCCGGACGTCGGGTACCATTACTAGATGGTCACTTCGATTAGTACAGGAATTGGTTCCTGTGCTACCGACTTAGGTTCGAACCTGCGGGGTCACACACATTAGAGGTTCCTTTCTGATCTGATGGCTGATTATGAGTCTTATGTGTTTGGGACTCTATGATTGAGAATTAGGATTCTCTGATCATGAGTTTCACACATTTTGGATACCAGGGTCAAAATTTTGAATTTCAAATTTTGAATTTGAAATTTGAACTCTTTGATCAGGGTTTCATATCGATGGTCTCTGATGCCTAATTGCCCATCAGATTTGGACTCAATAATTATGAGAGGTTTTATTAGTGATTTGATCACTAATTAACTCAATTTTATTGAGTAATTATTTTTGGATCAAATCCAATTGAATTGGATTCAGTTGGGTTTGACCCGATTAGGTTAAGAGTTGACCTAATCGTCGAGATGGTTTGGTCCCTGATTTGATCAGGGATTGGGCTTAGTCAATTTCTGATTTGATTAAAATTTTATTGAGCCTAATTAAGCCTAATTAATTTGGGTTTAATTTAGTCTAATTGTGCTTGACCTATTTTGATTAGGTTGGTTCAATTAAGATCAAACCACCATTTGAATTTAAATCCCTGCACCACCTTAAATCTCTGCACCCATTTGAATTCATGAGAAGAAACTTTTCGTGAATTTTTTCTCATGCAAAGCCCTTCTCACGCCCACTTTTGTGCACCATATGGATGGATAAAGCTGATTAGTTAACCATTCAAATTCAAAGCGTGTTTGAATTTGAATGGATAACTTATCTTTTTTGCCTTCAAGCTTATCCATCTTGTGCGCCACATAATTCACACGAGAAAGAGTTTCTCGTGAAACCTTTCTATGCACAAATAGTCCACGCCCTTCTCTTCTCACACCACAAGTGGATAGGGATGAGTTGGTTTTCATTTGAATTCAAATTTGATTTGAATTCAAATGTGTAACCACTTGTCTTTATCCTCTCACGCGGATAAGACACGTTTTGAACTGTTTTAAAAGAGATAAGGAGGTGGGGCGTGCGTAGAAAAATTTTGAGAAAGAAAGTGGGGCGTGAGGAAGCCTTGTGCATGAGGTGAAGGTCCAAAACCTTTCGAGAGAAAAGAAAGAAAAGAAAGAAAATTGGGTGCAGGGTATTTGGTGTGTACCCTAAGGTTTCTACCTAGGGTTCGAAAGTTAGATTGGTGTGCCACGAGTGTCGTGAGTCCATCAAATTTCAGGGAGAGATCCATCAACC
>NC_025996.2:113059556-113112396 GCF_000442705.2 Elaeis guineensis
TGACAAGTTGAACTCTGGGGTATCCTATGATCATTTTGGTCAAGGGGATGAATTATATGAAAATTATATCCGCATAGGTTCTAAGGATGTTGTTCTACACATTCGACCTATCCGGTCGTCGGGGTACCATTGCTAGATGGTCACTTCGATTGATACAGAAATTTGTTCCTGTGCTACCGGCTTAGGTTTCGGACCTATGAGGTCATACACATTAGAGTTTATGATCCAATCGGATGGTTGATCAACGATTAAGAATCGTTCTAGGGTTAAATGATCAATACGATTGACATTTAACCCAGTGCAAGTGTTGCAGGAGGATCGATTAGCAATTCGATTGCTAATTGGCTTAATTTGATTAATCCAATGGGCTGAGATTAAGTCTAATTAAATATAATTTAATTAGATTTAGTTTGGACTTGATTGGATCAAGTCCAATTGATTTATTGGATAAGCCAAGTGCAAGAAAAAACTAGTCCTAGTTCAACTAGGACTTGGGATCAATCTAATTTCTAATTTGATTAGAAAATCAAATCAGATTTAAATATAATTTAATCTGATTCAATTAGGTTCTTAATTGGGTTAAGACCTATTTTAATTAGGTTGATCTAATTTTGGTTTGATTTGATTTGAGAAACCAAATTAAAACAAGTCATAAGATAGAAACCTAGTAAGACTAGGATTCCACCTTGCGCCACATAAGCCTTCCCACGCCCTCTCTCTCATTCAACGCCAATCTCCTCTTATTTTATGTGACAAAAGCCCTCTCCCAGGTCTCTCCCACGTTCACAAAAGGTTTCCTCCCTTCTTTCTTACATGGAAGGTGGTTTGGATCAAATCAAAGAGGAATAAGTTTGGATTTCGAATTCTATGAGATAGAGTTTTAGAAATCCAAAACTCTTTCAATTTTGCACCGAATTTATCCAAATTTTTTTAAAAATTTTTATGGATTTTAGGGTATACATTGTGCACCTTTTCTAGTGATCCATGCACAAAATAAGGAGGAGGTGCTCAAAAGTTGGGCGCCCCTTATCTCGCCATGTTTGGATAAGCCTTGACTAGGTATTTGACCTAGATAAGGACTCTATTATATCTCTCTGTATAAAATGAGTTTCTCCATGAAATTTTTGATAAAGATAGAGATTTGAGAGACCTTTGGATCATCCAAAAATCAAAGAGAAAGACATTTGGGTCGTAGAGATATAATAGACACAAGATAGGATGTCTGGAGAGAGAAATGAGAAGAAGAAGAGGTCTTCTTCTAGGGTTGTTTGTTTTCATCTCTTTCCTTCCTCCATCTTGAGTTTTGAGCATCTCAGATCTGAAACTCCTCCTACTTTCTATCTTTGGAAGAGTCCAAATCAAGAAGAAGGAGGCACCTGATCAACCATCAAGGAAGGATCAGCGCAGTACTAGCATACTGTGCTGATTTCCTGAAGCAGGACTTCTGATCGAGATTCGTGGGCTCGTGTGGACGACTCCTAGAGGCCGGACGCATGTGCGGCTTGCAACATCATCCTCAAGCCGGATCAGCGAGGTTAGAATGTCTAACTTACAAGGTAATAGATCTGATCATTGTTTAATACATACATTAGATGTAGTATAGAAACATGTTGATATGATCAACATGTAGTTCATGCTGTATATATATATTTTAATTTCTGATTTAATGCTATGTAATAATCATGTAATAGGAATCTTAGATCTAGAGATTCTTTAATTTTAAAAAATAAATTTTGATTTATTTTAGTCTTCCGCTGTATGATCTTGAAAAAGTTTTAAGATCTAACCCTGAAACTCTAGATCGGTTCCTTCAATTGGTATCAGATCCTAGGTTCTTTATTACATGATTATTTATACATATTTAGATTATTTTTTAGATTAGATCTAATTTATAATCTGATTATTAAATCTGAAATTAAAATTTTAGATCAATCACAAACTGCAAGGTTGTCCTGCTGTAAGGTTTACCCCTTACAGTGCAAAGGTTGTCCTAGTTTGTGTAGATCTATTTTTAATTATAAATTTGTTAGATATGATCTAGATTAAATTTATGATTTATTAGATTTAAAAGGTATTTAAATCTGAAATAAAATCTCTTTGTTAATAATTTTTGTGCAAAGAAATTTTTAAAATTGAAATTGTTTCAATTACATGAACCTATTTAGATTAGATCTAAAGTAGTTTCATGTTTATTTCACTTGTATCTTGATTATGAATCAAACATGCAATATGGTTGGTAGAATCATATTGTAAAATTATTTTATAAATATAAAATTATTTTTTGAAAAGTCGAACCCAACCCTTAGCCCAAAACTTAATTAAGAATTAAGAAGTTGTTTGATTAGGTTCTAGGATTGTGAATTGAAGAACCTAAGACACAAACCATAACACATTGGGTTAATGGGTTAGTGGGAATTAGGTCCATTAATTGGTTAGACCTATGGTTAGATTAAAGATGGACTTAATTAGAGAATTGACTAAATCTAATCAATTGTTGTCTTAGATTAGGTCAAGGATTCTCTAGATCAATTACAATAGTTGTAATTGGTCAAGTCCATGTCTTTAACGAGAACCAAATGGACTTGATTCTTGGCTAAGCGGTCTAGCAGAAACTGTTAGGTTGATCTAATCGAAACTAATTAAACCAATTGGTGTCTAAGGTAAACCAGACCGGTGGTTTTTAATTGGGAGCCCGCTTACCTGGCCATTTCTGATGGTGTCTAAGGCAAGCTTTGGCAGACCCTCCCACTGATCGAACTTACCTGGCCTCTTGGTGAAATTATGTTTTGATTCGGATCACTTGACTATTTGAGCTGACCCATGTCAGCTAGGTAAATCAGTGTGATTGATTTAGGTGCTCCTAGACCAGCCCTTTTAATGGTCTCCCTTAAGCTGACTTGGTGAAGCCAGTGGGAGGATCATGATAAGCTGGTTCATCTGACCTCATTCTCTAAATTATTTAAATTCTCTAAAATTATTAGGTCCTTAAAATGACAAAGTTATGGAGATAACTGAGTCATAGACTCCCATTAAGGTGTTTGATAATGAGTCCATTAACTCAATAATCATTGCAGACCCAAAGGCCTGGTGCTTGTTGACTAATGGAATTATCACTCATCATATGACGACTTGGAAGTGTCTCTCTAATGGTGGTTAGGTGAGCCAACCAAAGTTGGACTTAATCATTCGTTGGTTAGATATACCAAGTATGATCATGTTAATGGTTGGACCTAACCGGATCCTTACAGTGGAGGCCAAAGCCTATTGATTAGATTTCTGGGGCAAAATTAAAATTACTAGAAATTGTTTAGAGAAATAATTGGTTATGAACCTACCCTTAGATGTACATGGGTTGGCCAACCAAAGTTGGACTTGTGTGCAGTCTAAGTGGATTCTAGTACCCACTAAGGAATTAGGGTAATTCCTCGAATTGGAGGTAGAGGCTACCAATTCGAATAAAATAGTGGGAGAAACCTTTTGATTAAAGTCTAAATCTTTAGGTTTAATGAATTAATTACTAATTAGGTTATGGTTTTTCTTTGTGCTGATATGGCCACTTCCCTTATCGCTCCGATCATTGTTGGACAATGATAAGTTGGTGGGACCCAACTTCGATAGCTGGTACCAAAAGTTGAAGATAGTCCTAGAGCATGAATGGATCCTATATGTGATAATGGATCTTGCACCTGAGGAGCCAGCTACTAATGCACGTGGAACAGTCAGAGACACTTATCAGAAGTGGCTCAGTGATCGGACCATGGTGCGCTGTATCATACTGGCTGCCATGAGCGATGAGTTCAGTCGCAGTTTCGAGATGGCTCAGCCAAAGGACATGCTTCAAGTGTTGGAGGATGCCTTTGGCACACCCGATGATGTGGAGAGGCACAAGACTAGTTGTGCCATCTTCAACGCCAAAATATGGGATGGTGCCTCTGTCACTGATCATGTATTGTACATGATCGAGCTGATGGAATGATTGAGCAAGCTCAGCTTTTCCTTGCATGAGCAGCTTGGGAAAGATACAATACTAAACTCGCTGCCCAAGTCTTATCTCCCATTCCTCACTCATTATAGAATGACAAAGCCTGAAATAAACTACCATGGGTTACTGGGGTTGCTTCAGAACTTTGAGAAGGATCACCAACTCCACAAGGAGTCGGTGAACTTAGTGGGAGGTTCGTCTTCTGGTTCTCGACCTTTTAAGAAAGGGAAGAAGAACAAGAAGAAGAAAGTGAAGAAGGTGCATATTCAGGCTGGGACATCAGTGCAGGGCTAGACCAGAAAGATCAAGCCCGATAAGAGTCTATTCTACTGGCAAGCACCCTAGATTAGATAGTGTGTCAGATATCTACTTATGGCACTGTAGGCTAGGTCATATAAACAAGAACAGAATAAACATGTTGACTCAAGAGGGAATCCTCGAAGTCAGTGATTGTGAATCACTTCCAACCTGTGAGTCCTGTCTTCTTGGTAAAATGACCAAGTCACCTTTTATCGAAAAAGGTGAGAGAGCTACTGAGCTCTTGGGCCTAGTACATACTGATGTATGCGGGTCCATGAGCACCAGTGCTAGAGGTGGATATTTCTACTTCATAACTTTCACGGATGACCTATCTCGATATGGATATGTCTATCTGATGAAACATAAGTTGGATTCATTTGAAATATTCAAACGATTCTGAAGTGAAGTAGAAAAACAAACTGGGAAGAGTATTAAAACTCTTCGATCTGATCGAGGAGAGAATACCTTTCTAGTGAGTTTCTCACATATCTAGGAGAGAATGAGATTCTCTCCCAATGGACTCCTCCAAAAACACCACAGCATAATGGTGTGTCTGAAAGGAGGAATCGGACTCTGTTAGATATGGTCCGATCCATGATAGGTTTTGCTAGCTTGTCGATATCCTTCTGGGGATATGCACTCGAATCAGTCTGTTATCTGTTAAATAGGATTTCAAGTAAGTCTGTAATTAAGATTCCATGTGAGATATGGACAGGACGTAAGCCAGCACTTTCACACCTTAGGGTCTGGGGGTGCCCGGCCTATGTCAAACGATTAGTCACAGACAAACTTAGACCTAGGTCTGACAAATGCTCATTCATAGGGTACCCCAAAGAGATAAAAGAATATTTTTTCTACCATGCTGATGAACAAAAGGTGTTCGTCAGCCTTAAGGCAATTTTTTTAGAAAAAAGAGTTCCTTGGTGAAGGAACCATTGCCTCTAAGGTTGAACTTGATGAAGTTCAACAGATAGAAGGACCGACACCAATAGCTGAACCTGAGTCGGATATGATTAGATCAGATCCGGAGCCCAATGTACCTGCACCATTAAGGCGATCTGGTAGAGTACCGCGTCAGCCGGACAGATACTACAGTTTTTTGGTCCGGGACGGTGATCCCATCGAACTTGATGAGAATAATGAGGATACGATCACCTATATGGATGCAATGCAGAGACCTGATTGCGAGAAATGGCTTGAAGCCATGAAATCTGAAATGGAGTCCATGAAGGTCAACGATGTATGGACATTGGTTGACCCACCTGAAGGGGTTAAACCCATTGGGTGTAAATGGGTCTTCAAAAGGAAGAGGGGCGCAGACGGAAAGGTGGAGACCTATAAAGCCCGTCTTGTCGCCAAGGGGTATTATCAATATTATGGTATTGACTATGACGAGACATTTTTCCCTGTGGCAATACTCAAATCCTTTCGGATAATGCTTGCAATAGCTGCCCATCTGGATTATGAGATCTGGCAGATGGATGTAAAGATAGCTTTTCCTGAATGGAGAGCTGACCGAAGAGGTGTATATGATACAACCTGAGGGGTTTACATCCATAGATGAGTCCAAGGTGTGCAAGCTTCAGAGATCCATTTATGGATTGAAGCAAGCTTCTCGGAGTTGGAACATGCGTTTTGATAAGATGATCAAAATGTATGACTTCATTAAGAATGAAGAAGAGCCCTGCATCTATAAATGGGCAAATGGTTCAGTTGTGGTATTCCTTGTCTTGTACGTGGATGATATTCTCTTAATCGGGAATGACATCACCGCACTACAGGGAATAAAAGTTTGGTTGTCATCACAGTTCGCCATGAAGGACTTGGGTGAAGCATCCTACATCCTAGGGATGAAGATCTATAGGGATAGATCTAAAAGGATGCTTGGGTTATCCCAGTCCATGTACATAGACACTGTGTTGAATAGGTTGAGCATGGAGAATTCCAAGAAGGGCTATCTATCGATAGGCCATGGAATTTCTCTCTCTAAGAAAGATTATCCGACAACTCCTGAAGAGAGAGAGCGTATGAGTAGAGTCCCATATGCTTCAGCCGTGGGATCTATCGTGTACGCCATGACATGTACAAGACCAGATGTGGCATACTCACTAGGAGTAGTGAGTAGATTCCAATCTGATCCTGGAAAAAATCACTGGAAAGTGGTTAAAGCCATCCTTAAGTATTTGAGAAATACTAAGGATCAATGGTTGGTTTATGGCGAGTCAGATCTGAAACTTGTGGGGTTCACAGACTCTAGCTTTCAATCTGACCATGATGACAGCAGAAGCATGTCGGGTTATATCTTTACTCTGAATGGTGGAGCCATCTACTGGAAAGAGTTCCAAGTAGCATACTATGGCAGACTCTGTTTGTGAAGTGAGTACATCGCAGCATCGGATGCTGCGAAGGAAGCTGTGTGACTGAAGAAATTCATCAACGAGCTCGGAGTAGCACCCTCCCTCGATGGTCCGGTCCTGCTCTACTGCGACAGCACTGGTGCCATAGCTCAGGCGAAGGAACCCAAAGCACATCAGCAGATGAAGTAATCTTGCGCCGCTTCCACCTGATTCGGGAGATCGTGGATCGAGGTGATGTCGACCTTCAGAAGATCGACGGAAAGGAGAACCTGGCCGACCCCTTCACTAAAGCCCTGGCAACAAAGGAGTTCGACAACCACAAGTTGAAGATGGGTATTAGATACTGTGCCGAGTGGCTTTAGGACAAGTAGGAGTTGTTGGGAAATATGTCCCAAAAAAGTCAATCGTCAAGCTATTGATGGTTGAGCAACCAAGTATTGTAATTGATTTGTTAATAAATAAAATATATTTAGCATTTTCATCATAAGCTTTCATCTTCTAATGAACTCCGTTGTTATGATGAAGTCCTTAGGACTATTTAGATTCGATAAAGAGAGGATTTATCGATTAGTCCTTAAAACAGTTCACGACCAAATGATAGGCTGTTAATAAGGACAACAGCTTCTATCGAGCATAGGTCGCTGTAGGCCATATGGATTGGTTGTCCTCTTAACCAAAGAGTATGGAGACACTGGTATGGCATACAGGTGAGATGTACTGGTACATCATCATTGAACGTGACCAACTTTAGAGTATTCTACTGTCGAGAATATTTCTGATGGGATATAGGTTATAAGTATCTCTTAGACCTGAGATCGCCTCAGTGACTTGCAAGCAACTCACTGTGCTTTGGTACTGAACTAACTGAATTTCTAATTCAGGAACGGAAGGCTTCTGGGCATAGTCAAGTACTTGCGAAGTCAGAGTGTGATCGAGATGGGATTGACCACTCCAAGAGTTGGAGAAGAATGAGTCACTGTATTTCAATTTAGCAAAACCTTGGCCAGGGTAATCCATCAGATGGATTTGATAGTTTGAAATACAATGTGGACAACCTGATCAGAGTTAATAGTTGAACTCTGGGATGTCCTATGATCATTTTGGTCAAAGGGATGAATTATATGAAAACTATATCCGCATGGGTTCTAAGGATGTTGTTCTACACATGGGTTCTAAGGATGTTGTTCTACACATTCGACCTATCCGATCGTCGGGTACCATTGCTAGATGGTCACTTCGATTGGTATAAAAATTTATTCCTGTGCTATCAGCTTAGGTTCGGACCATGAGGTCACACATATTAGAGTTTATGATCCGATCGGATGGTTGATCAACGATTAAGAATCGTTCTAGGGTTAAATGATCAATACGATTGACATTTAACCCAGTGCAAGTGTTGCAGGAGGATCGATTAGCAATTCGATTGCTAATTGGCTTAATTTGATTAAGCCAATGGGCTGAGATTAAGTCTAATTAAATATGATTTAATTAGATTTGATTTGGGCTTGATTGGATCAAGTTCAATTGGTTTATTGGATAAGCCAAGTGCAAGGAAAAACTAGTCCTAGTTCAACTGGACTTGGATCAATCTAATTTCTAATTTGATTAGAAAATTAAATCAGATTTAAATCTAATTTAATATGATTAAAGTAGGTTCTTAATTGGGTTAAGACCTATTTTAATTGGGTTGATCTAATTTTGATTTGATTTGGTTTGAGAAACCAAATTAAAACAAGTTATAATATAGAATCCTAGTAAGACTAGGATTCCACCTTGCGCCACATAAGCCTTCCCCACGCCCTCTCTCTCATTTAACACCAATCTCCTCTTATTTTGTGCAAAAAAAGCCCTCTCCCAGGTCTCTCCCACGTTCACAAAAGGTTTCCTATTTTCTTTCTTACATGGAAGGTGGTTTGGATCAAATCAAAGAGGAATAAGTTTGGATTTCGAATTCTATGAGATAGAGTTTTAGAAATCCAAAACTCTTTCAATTTTGCCCCAAATTTATCCAAATTTTTTTTAAAATTTTCATGGTTTTTAGGGTACATATTGTGCACTCTTTGCTGGTGATCCATGCATGTAAATAAGGAGGAGGTGCTCAAGAGTTGGGCGCCCGTTATCTTGCCATGTTTGGATAAGCCTTGACTAGGTATTTGAGACTCTATCATATCTCTCTGTATAAAATGAGTTTCTTCATGAAATTTCTAGTGAAGATAGAGATTTGAGAGACCTTTGGGCCATTGAAAAATTAGAGAGAAAAACCTTTGGGTCGTGGAGATATAATAGACACAAGATAGGGTGTCTAGAGAGAGAAATGAGAAGAAGAAGAGGGTCTTCTTCTAGGGTTGTTTGTTTTCATCTCTTTCCTTCCTCCATCTTGAGTTTCCTGAGAGCGTCTTAGATCTGAAACTCCTCCTCCTACTTTCCACTTTTGGAAGAGTCCAAATCAAGAAGAAGGAGGCACCTAATCAACCATCAAAGAAGGATCAGCACAGTACTAGCATACTGTGCTGATTTCCTGAAGCAGGACTTCTGATCGAGATTCGTGGGTTCGTGTGGATGACTCCTAGAGGCCGGATGCATGTGCGGCTTGCAACATCATCCTCAAACCCGGATCAGCGAGGTTAGAATGTCTAACTTGCAAGGTAATAGATCTGATCTATTGTTTAATACATACATTAGATGTAGTATAGAAACATGTTGATATGATCAACATATAGTTCTTGCTGTATATATATATTTTAATTTCTGATTTAATGCTATGTAATAATCATATAATAGGATCTTAGATCTAGGGATTCTCTAATTTTAAAAAATAAATTTTGATTTATTTTAGTCTTCCGCTGTATGATCTTGAAAAAATTTCAAGATCTAACCCTAAAACTCTAGATCTGGTTCCTTCACCTACAGGGTCACACACATTAGGGGTTCCTATCTGATCTGATGGTTGGTGAAGAGTCCTACTGGACTGGGACTCTTTGACCAAGAGTTCTAATGCTAGGGGATTCTGAGTCCTACGTGTCTGGGACTCTGTGATTGAGAATCAGGATTCTCTGATCACGAGTTCCACACATTTTGGGTATCGGAGTCAAGAGTCCCACTGGTTTGAGACTCTTCGATCAAGATTTCATATCGATGGACTTTGATGCCCGATTGTCCATCGGATTTGGACTCAGTATTTATGAGAGATTTAATTAATAATTTGATCACTAATTAACTCAATTTGATTGAGTAATTATTTTTGGATCAAGTCCAATTGAATTGGATTCAGTTGGATTTGGCCCGATTAGGTTAAGAGTTGACCTAATCGTCGAGGTGGTTTGGTCCCTGATTTGATCAGGGGTTGGACTTAGTCAATTCCTGATTTGATTAAGATTTTATTGAGCCTAATTAAGCCTAATTGTGTTGGGTTTAACTTAGTCTAATTGTGTCTAACCTATTTTAATAAGGTTGGTTCAATTAGGTTGATTTAATATGTGAAACCACTTTGACTTATCTTCCTGCTCCACCTCACCTCATCTGCGCCTATTTGAATTCATGAGAAACGAGTTCTCATGAATTTTCTCCCACGCAGAAGTCTTCCCACGCCCCTCCTACATGCGCATGACTTTCTTAGAGAAAGGGTGGCGTGAGAAAGGGTCTCTGCATGAGAAAAGAAAAGAAAAAAAGAGAAAAGAAAAGAAGAGAGAAAGGGCGCAGGGTCATTTGTGAGTACCCTAGGATTTCTGCCTAGGGTTCAAAAAGTGAGAAGGTGAGCTACGAGTATCATGAGCCCACCAAACTTCAAGAAGAGCTTCATCAACCTCTCAAGCACCTTAGCTGACGATCCAGAGTGTTTGAGGAGTCGGCAGACACCGATCGAAGGAGTTCGATCAGCATCGACCGTCGAAAGGGTTCTGCAACGAACTAGCATTCGGGAGGAGCCGATCAGATCGGGAGCTTCGTGTGGATGATCCATGGAGGTCAGACATACTGTGTGGCTACATTACGATGATCAGACCATCCTGACGGTGATCAGACTGCGGCGATCGACTACCTGCATGAAGGTAATGTGTTCTGAACACATAACAGTAAAATATTTACTGTAGAATTCAAAATTTTAAATTTAAATACATACTATATATATCATATTTAGATCCTTATGTAGGGTTAAAACATGTTAATTAATTAGATTAATTAATAATTTTCACTGTAAAATTATAATTTTGAAAAAGTTTTAAAATTATCGTTTTACCCCTGCACTGAAATAACTACAAATGGTATCAAAGCAGGTTCTAAAATATGATATACATTTGCATGCATAGATTAAGTAGTAATCTAAAAGTTTAAATTTAAAATTTAAATTTAAAATTTAAAATTCAAAAATTAAAATTAAAATTTTAAATTTAAAATTCAAAATTCAAAAATTTGAAATTCAAAATTCAAAATTTAAAATTTATTTGAAATTTTAAATTTAAATTTAAAATTTAAAATTCAAAATTTAAAATTTAAAATTTAAATTTTAAAATTTGAAATTAGTATATTTAGATATACTTGATCCAAGTAGCAAGTAGTCTAATTAGATTGGTTGCCATTGTTGTTCGGTCATAGGAGAAAAGTAGGGTTTAAAGGCCCTCTCCTCCCATTCGATGGGGTTCTCCTATGATGGTAGGAGTGCCGAGCGATTATATCCCATGCAGATGAAGTAGTGAAAGGATTTAATTGTAAAGGTTCAATTGTAAAATTTATCATGAATGTATTAGATTAGATCTAAAGGAATATTCATGATTTATTTTGATTGAGTTATTTTCTATTATGTAATTAGCAATAGGATTGCTGTTTATGAAATGTGCTGATCCATTTGTGAAATGAGTCAACACATTTGGTGAACAGAAAATAAAACCTTTCAAATTTGAAAATTATTTTTGAAATACCAAACCCTGACCCATCAGCCCTAATACTTAATTAAAAGAATTAAGTGTTGTCTAGTTGGTCTAGAATTATGAATTAAGACCTAAGACAATTGCATAAACTTGTGGGTCAATGGGTTAGATGGATTAGGTCCATAATTAGGTTAGACCTAAGGTTAGCTTAAAGAAATAGACTAAATTAGAGTAATTGGTCAAATCTAATCAAAAGTTGAATTAGATTAGATCAAGAACACTCTAGACTCAACTCCAATAGTTGTAGTTGAATGGGATTAAGTCTGGGTCAAGGTCGAATCACATTTAGATGTGACTCGATCAAGTTAAGACCTAATTTGGTTCAGTGGTTAGAGTCTGGATTGTAGGCTAACCCAATTGATTCTGGTTCGATAATTTGGTGTCTAAGGTAAGTTGGGCAGATGCGACCGACTAGTTTTTAATTGAGAGCTACTCGACTCGAATACATTCTTGTCGAGTTAATGGCATATCCCTCCCACCGATCTCACTTACCTGGCCATATATATCGACTCAGTTCTGATTAGAGGTGGCTAACAATTCGAGCTAACCCATGCCACTAAGTTAGTCATAATTATTATGACTATGTCAAGTCAAGTTTAATGAGACCTAAATCAAATCTCCCTAAAAAATATTAAGTCTAGGTCTTCCACCATTGTGGATGTGCGAGCCCTTCTCGGGGTTGATTGTTCTCGACTGGTTACAGTGGCTCAATTGCACCGGAAAGATGCAATCATGTCTATTAGGCATTGGATGCTACGAATTAGAGGATGGGTAGGGCTCAATATTTCGGATACGGTGAGGGACCCAATCAGGAATCTAGTTCGTGCAAATGGTGGGTTTGGCTTAACTAAGGATTGGAGCAATATTCCAGATACGGTGAGCTTCATGAATTAGAGACCAAGTTTTGGGTGCACCATGATTAGAGAATCATTGGACAAGAGTTGTCCACTCATTGGTTGACCCATCACCAATAACTGTTAGGTGAGGTGATGAGCCAGTCGGTGAGACCGCACCACCCACTAGAAGTCACTGATCACGGAGATTTTCACATCTCTACCTAGGGAGTGTAGGGATCTGAGAAAATAGTGGGAGCCTAATTTGTTTAAAAATGAAACCCCTAAATAAATTGGTTAAGTCTGATTACAAAATCTAACTAGAAACTTTTGACTCTCTACAGGAAACATGTCTTCCTCAAACCCCCGACCAAAATACTAGACACCCACAGATTGACTGGACCCAATTTCAAGGACTAGTTGAGGAACTATAGAATTATTCTGGGTTTTAAAAAATTGGCTCATGTCTTGGACCAGGACCCACCTGCCATGCCAGCACGTCTGACTGCTGAACAGAGAGCGTCTCTGAAAAAGTGAACGGATGATGATAACAAAGCAAGGTACTACATGTTGGGTGCAATGTTTGATGACTTGCAGTGCCAGCATGAGAATATTTTGACTACCTGCCAAATGTTGGCTCACCTGCAAGAGTTGTTTGGTGAATAGAGTCGCACGGCCAAGTATCAAGTCTGTCAAAGACTTTTTAAGGCCAAGATGCGTGACGGGCAGTCAGTCCAAGATCATTGTTTGACAATGATCAAGGATCTTGAGGAGCTTGAGAAGCTCGATATCATCTTAGATAAAGATTTTCAGATTGATGTGATCCTTCAGTTCTTGTCCGATGCATATGGTCAGTTCATCATGAACTTCCATATGCATAAGATGCAGTGTACCTTGGCCGAGTTAATGAATATGCTGGTTACGGCTGAGCTTTCCATGAAGGGTTCAAAAGGCTCAGTTCTTACTATGGAGTGGACTTCTTCCAAGAGAAAGTCTTTTGAAAAGAAAAAGAAGTCTACGAAGAAGCAGAAGGTGGATGGCAAGAAGAAGAAGACAGAACCGAAGAAGAAGGCTGCTGATAAGGGAAAATATTTTCACTGCCAATCAGACGGTCATTGGAAGCGAAACTGTCCTCAGTATCTGGCCACCTTGAAGAACAAGAAGGATGGTCCTTCTGGAGGTATGCTCATTTTAGAATGGTTTTTTTTGCATCCAGTTGGGTGCTTGACTCTGGTTCTAGTGCTCATTTGTGCACTTCTATGCAGGATCTTGAGGAGAGTAGGAGGCTGAGGGATGGGGAGATGATCCTATGCGTCAGAAATGGAGCAAGAGTTGCTGCTGTGGCTGTAGAACCTACCCTCTGCGATTACCGTTAGGATTAGATTTAGTTTTAAAAGACTATTATTATATGCCTGCAGCAAGCAGAAATTTGATTTCTGTTTCATGTTTAGCACAAGAAGGCTATGTGATTAGCTTTCATAAGGACCATTGTAATATTTTTTATGAAAATAATAAAGTTGCAGATTGTTTTCTTATTAACGATCTCTATCAGCTACATATTGATGTATCTGTATTTAATATCGAGCAAAATGTGAATGCTATAGAAATTAAAAGGCCTAGAGATAATCTAAATGATAGGCATCTGTGGCACCTAAGGCTAGGTCATATAGCGAAAGACAGGGTTAACAAATTGGAGAAATCCAGGCTATTGAGTCCGTTGACTTTCAAGTCATATCTAGTTTGTGAATCATGCCTTCAAGGCAAAATGACTAAGCTTCCTTTTGTGGGATATGGGAAAAGGACCACAGACCTACTTGCCCTAGTACATACGGATGTGTGCGGTCCATTTGATGTGCAGGCTAGAGGCAACTACGTCTACTTCATTATCTTTACCGATGATATGTCCAGGTATGGATATGTGTTTCTAATAAAACACAAGTCTGAAGCCTTTGAAAGGTTCAAAGAATTCAGACATGAAGTAGAAAAACAAACAGAAAAGCCCATTAAGGTTCTTCGATTAGATCGAGGAGGTGAATACTTTAGTCGGGAGTTTCTAGACTATCTTAAGGACAATGGTATAGTCTCTCAATGGACTCCACCTGGAACGCCTCAACTCAACTGGGTTTCAGAATGGAGAAATCGGACCCTATTAGATATGGTCCGTTCTATGATGAGCTTCACGGACCTCCCTGAATTTCTTTGGGGACATTGTCTCATGACAGCAATTTATGTATTGAATAGGGTTCCCTCTAAAACCGTTCCTACCACACCGTATGAGATATGGTATGGTAAGAAGTCAAGTCTGAATCATCTTAGAATTTGGGGTTATCTGGCTCATGTCAAGAGGCAGCAGATGGACAAGTTAGAGTTCAGATCTTTTAGAGCTCGATTCATAGGATATCCTAAAGAGTCATTAGGATACTATTTTTATATTCCGAAAGACCACAATGTGATTGTGAGTTGAAATGCTATTTTTCTTGAAAAATAGTTTATTCAAGATGGTGGCATCGGAAGAATAATTAAGCTCCAGGAGAATGTCTTCCAAGAGCAACGAGCTAAAGAACCTGAGGAATCAAATCAATCAGAACCAGTCCTAATACAACCTCTTCCACCTCGTAGATTGACTAGGATTTTTCGTCCTCCTGAAAGGTACTTAGGTACCATACAAGAGGATGTAGAGAAAATATTCCTCACGAAAAATGGGGTTCATGGTGATGATCCCAAGACCTATAATGAGGTGATATCAGATATCGACTCTGAGAAATGGTTAGAGACAATGAGATCAGAAATTGACTCGATGCACTCAAACCAAGTCTGGACCTTGGTAGATCCACCTGAAGGTATTGTACCTATTGGGTGTAAATGGATCTTCAAGAGAAAGATAGGTGCAGATGGGAATGTGGAGACATTCAAGGCTAGGCTCGTAGCGAAAGGTTATAGTCAGTGCGAAGGCATTGACTATCAGGATACCTTTTCGCCCGTAGCCATGCTAAAATCCATCCGCACATTACTTGCTGTTGCAGTCTATTTCGATTATGAAATATGACAGATGGACGTGAAAATGGCATTCTTAAATGGACATCTTGAGGAAGATATCTATATAGAACAGCCGCTTGGTTTCACATCCAGTGATGATGATCACAGGATCTGCAAGCTGCAAAGATCCATTTATGGACTTAAGCAATCATCTCAGAGCTGGAATACTCATTTCAATGATGTGATCAAAATGTTTGGTTTCATCAAGAATGAGGAGGAACCATATGTGTTCAAAAAGGTCAGTGGGAGTGCAATTGTCTTCCTCATATTGTACGTAGATGACATCTCCTAATTGGGAATGACATTCCCATGTTGACCTCGTCAAAGTATGGTTGTCTAAGGAGTTCTCTATGAAAGATCTAGGAGAGGCATCCTTTATACTGGGTATTAAGGTCTATAGAGATAGACCAAATAGGATGCTGGGACTTTCACAGAAGATGTACATAGAGAAGGTGCTAAAAAGGTTTAGCATGGAAAACTCCAAAAGAGGTTTAGTACCTTTTAGATATGGCATTCATCTCTCTAAGAAGATATGCCCCAGCACACCTGAGGAGATTGAACGCATAAGCAAGATCTCTTATGCTTCGGTAATAGGGAGCCTCATGTATGCCATGCTATGTACACGACCTGATATAGCCCATGCTGTGAGTATCCCAAGCAGATATCAGTCGAATCCAGGCGAAGAGCACTGAACTTCTGTGAAATGTATCATTAAGTACTTGAGAAGGACTAAGGATATGTTTCTAATCTTTGGGAATGGAGAACTCCAGATTCAGGGATATACAGACTCAGACTTTATGTCTGATATAGATGATCGAAAGTCGACATCTGTTCATTTGCAATGGTGGTGCAGTTAGCTGGAAGAGTTTCAAACAGACGGTGATTGCTGATTCCACCATGGAGGCAGAGTACATTGCTGCATCGAAAGCTGCGAAGGAGGCATTCTGGTACAAAAAGTTTGCCGCAGAGCTTGGAGTGATGTCATCAGATGCCATACCTCTTTACTGCGATAATAATGATGCCATAGCCATAGCTAAGGAGCCAAGGTCTCACCAGAAGTCCAAGCACATCGAGCGGCGATTCCATCTGATCCATGATTACCTCAAAAAGGGTTATGTCGAGGTCAAGAGAGTTGACTCCACAAATAATGTGGCAGACCCGTTGACTAAGCCATTGGACCAGCAAAAGATCGAAGCCCACCTTGAGAAGATGGGACTTAGATATGTAGCCAATTGGCATTAGGTCAAGTGGGAGTTTGTTAGATGTGTGCCCTAGATGCCAGATTGGCTGACACATTCCTATACAAATCTAAGGGTAAAATTATAATTTTGACTATAAATTAATAAATGAGTTATTCTTCTATCACATTGTGTACATTGTATCTGTGATACATCCTTTGAATTAGTAGGAATGTCAATTCATATTTTCATGAGTTGAAAATTTAAGGCATGAATTTACATAACTAACTCATAAACAGCTCCTGACCATAAGATCATCACGAGGATTGTGATCGATCCAGAAGATTGGTATACAATCGCTTCCTTAGAATAGATGTGTCTTAAATCTACAGTGTGGAGACATCAGATTGAGAGTACAGGTATTTGTTGAAAATGAGAGTACTGAGCATGACTACCTCGAGCAGTCATAAGGAAGTCTACCTTCTCGTTGATGACTAGCTCGATGCTGCAATTGTGTGTCTAGTTCTTTGACCTGAGGTGCATCAACAGTTCATTTTGAGTGTGTTATAGTTTGACTGCACCATAACTCGATCTCCTAGCCATTCGGAACCCTGAGGTGTATGTTGGCTGTAGCATATTCATTGTAGGAACTAGATCGCACCAAGATGGGATCTATCAACCTTGGTAGATGAGAGGAGTAGTCCTATGATGATCGAAAGATCGAGTCCTTAAGCCCATGGCCATGGCAGAGTGAAATAATAAAAAAAGAGTTTTCCATTGGGGTTTCACATAGGACTTGAATCGATCGATTGATTCATATGACTGATGTTGGGTTTGACGAGTTCACCTTAACCCTAATTCAGTCGGGACTCATGATAGAGAAACTCAATCACACAGGTAGCTGCATCGAGAGGTTCATCTTCAATTCTGATGGATTGCCACCACATACTGCTAGGTGTCACTGGTGAATTTTGGGAGCAATTAGAATGATATTGATGATCGATCATTCTAATTGTCTGAATCAGAAGAGTTTTGGTCCATCGAAAGGAGTTTCGATGATGTCGATGATGAGATCATGACATGTCTCATTACTATACAGAATTGAACCTAATTGGGTCACACAAACAAGGATTAGGATCTGGATGTCATCAATTGGGCTAACCCAATTGATTTGGATTAGATCCAATTAGGTTCAAGGAAATTGTGCTAGCACTCGATTGAGCCTAACTTTCTCCTCGTATAATCTTTTCTATCTCTACTGAGTCAAATGTGATTTGACTCATCCAAAGAACTTTGAGAAGATTTCTCTCAATCTAAATAAAGCTTGTCCAGCTCAGAAAAGATTTGTCTTAATTCATGAGATGAATTTAAGACAAGCACCTACTAATTCCTATCACCTGCCAATTTCATTTTAGGACATCTATCAAATGTTGACATATGGATCTTAAACTGAAGAGAGCTCATTGGAGGATTTTTGTGGAGTGTCCACATGCCTTAACCATATCAAATTGGGTTCCATAATTAGATTATGGTGTGAGCCCAATTGGATTAAAGTGGGCACCCCAAATGGATAAGAATGAAAGAGTCCTGATAAACATGGACTCTTTGGCGCCACCTTGCTTGTGCTTATCCAAAGTTGGTGCCAACATAGGAGAGAGGGTGGGGCTTCTTATCTGATATGATCAGATGACATCACTCCACCAATCAAAATTTTCAAAATTTATTGAAATTTTTTGATTGGTCGAATGATTGGGCACTGCGCAGCATACAGGGTCTATAAAATCCCTATCTGCACCTAGGGTTTGTAAGTTTCTACTCAATACCCAGCCAAAATGAGAATCCTCTCCTCTTCTCCACATCCTCCCTGCTCTCCTCCCTCTCCTTTTCACGTCCAAGGAGTTGGACGTCCATCTGGCAATGGTCCAAGGTGTGGTGACACCTGGAACAGGAAGGCTACAGGACATCTTCGACAGGCTGCTGCTCTAACTTCAGAAGGAGTTCTGAAGTACTTCCAAATTAGATAGAGATCTAATTTTTGGAACATAGATTTATGAGGAGAAGACATTCTAGGTCCTACTTGAGTGGATACCGATAGAGGCCAGACGCTTGTGTGGCTATATCAGAACCTCGGGCTGTGCTGAGATCATCTACAGGGTAATCAGATTACCCTTAAGGTATTACTTATTTTCTCATCCCTTTTAGATTTATTTTAGACTTAATATCTGATATGAAGATTAGATCTAGAGACTTAGATCTAAAATAAAAGTAAGATAATTTTTTTTTTAAATTATTCTACCCCATATTTGATGAAATCTGGAAGATCCTACAAAGAAAAAAGATGATTTTTTCTTCAGATTTATCCATGACCTACCATCTAGTCGGGACTCACAATAGAGGGACTGAATCATATGTTAATTACACCTTGAGGTTCATTTTCGATTCTTCTGGGTTGTCACTACATACTGCTAGGTTCACTGGTAGATTGTGAGAGCTCATTAGAATTACTCAGGATCGATAATCCTTGATTAGTTAGAATGAAATTATTTCGACCCATTGAAAAGAGTTTCAATGATACAATGATAGAGATCATTGTATATCTTACTACCAAATAGAATTGAACCTATGAGGTTACACAACAAAAAGATTAGACCTGAAATAAACAATTGGGCTTATGAAGTTTCAATTGAGTTTAGAGAAACCTTATTGGGTTCAGGATAATCTTGCTAGCATATGGTTGGACCCAATTTTTTCTTTATATTTGAATTTCTTATTTGATAAGATTAATTTAAACTAAATTATTTGCTAATAATCTAAATGAATTAGAATCATCGAGCTCCAATTATTGGATGCCTAAGGTTTCTGGATCAAATGAATTAAGGGTGCAAGTCCTTAATTAATTTTTTTGATAGTTTTGATTGGGTGCCACTTGATTTGATCAAGTTGGACGTGCCCATCTATTAGAGGGTGTGTGGATCCTTTATGGGGTGTCCCATGGGTGCAAAGTGGGGTGTGATTTTGTGGGTGTAAGGGCTCCAATAGTTGGTGCCTAATTGATTTCCTAAAGGAAGTCAAATAACTAAAGGAATAAGGAAACATAATGTAAGTAGGACTTGTATTAAGTGCTTGTTTGACTTTGAATAGGATTCAAACCTTATGCCTGTTTAAAGGGACCTCCCTTAAGGTCTCTAAACACTTCAACCAGCAGCCCCATGCCCCCTTAGGAGAGCTCCATGCCCCTCTCTTCTTCTCTCCCTCTCTTCTCCCTTGGAGCATCAACGCCCCAAGCTTGGGCGTTCTCTTTCTTCCATGCCTAAGGGCTGTTGGGTGTCCCTCTTATTTGCTGCTTTATAGTTTTTAGTTGCTCCATAATCTAAAGAAAAAAAAAAAAGAGAAGAAGAGAAAAAAAAGATCAAGGAAAGGATCAAAGAGTTGATCGTGATCCAGGCTTCGTTCAGATTCGCAGGCTGATTTTTTTTGGGAAAGAAAAATCAATTTTAAGATAGCGGTTTCAAGCTGATCCTGAGTGGATACCCATAGAGGCCGGATACTTGCATAGCTAAGAGAGAGTCTCTTCTCTTTCAGATCTAGATTTGAAAAAAGAAATTATGAAATAGGTATGTGATTCGATCACATATTCAATTTCAGTATATGTTCAATTTCAGCATATGAAGTAGATCCTAGTGGTTTATATTTTATGCATGCATGATATAGATTAAAAAGAGTTTTAATCTTCTATTCTACTGTCATATTTAAAAAAAAAAATTGAAACATACATGCATGCCCCAACTAAGAAATTCCAACACTTCTAGCTTCCTAAATTGATTGGGTTTCAATTTTGGTTTGATTTGAATCCAATTCAAATCAAATTTGAAAAGGCTATCAATATTGATTTAATTAGAATTGAAATCCAAATCCTACTTGGATTATTAAACTCAATTAGTCTTAAATTAAGTCAAGCCCAATTAAATTAAATCTGATTTAAATTAATTAAGACTTGATTCATTATTTAATTAGGCCCAATTATATTGTAACACTTGCAATTAAGTCTCGCATGCTAATAATTAGTAGTTTCCAAATTTGTAACTCTTTACAAATTGATCTAAACCATCAATCTAATTGATAAATTCAAGCATTTGATCAACATGAGCTCTTTTTGTGTATGACACCCTCAGATTCTATTCTATCTAATAGTGAGATATATCATGATCTCTATCATAGTATCATAGAAATTTTTTTCAATGAGTTGAAATAATTTTAACTCATCTCAACAAGAATCGTTGATTCAAAAATGATCTCAGTGAGTTCTTACAATCCACCAGTGATGGCATATAGTGGTAATCTAACAGAGCAGAAAAATGAACCCCTAGGTATAGTTACTGTGTAATCAAGTTCTTCTAACGAGAGTTCCGACAGGATGTAGGTTATGGAACCTCATTAAATCCTAGGCATCTGTCATATACCAGACTTAATTAGTTTGAGTCCAATCGTGAATCCCATGAAATTTTCTTTTCACAATTATGTTGCTGTGGCCACAGGCTTATAAACTCAGCCTCTTAGGTCGTATAAGACTACTTCTCAACTACTAAGGCTGATAGATCCTCTATAAGTGCACTCCTACTCTTACAGTGAATCTACTGCAGCCAACATCCACTACAAAGATCCATATGGCCAGAGATCATATTTATGTATGGTCAAACTGCAGCAACCCCATTATGAGCAATCGAGGCACCGCAGGCAAAGAACAACTCACACAACTACAGCATCGAAAAATCACTGACGAGTGAGTAGGCATTCATGTGATTTTTCATTCTTCGTCATGCTCAGTACCATTATTCTCTAACAACCATCTGTATACTCACTCCAGTGTCCCTACACTGTAGACTCAAGATCTGTTTATCCAAAGAAAAGTAATCCATACACCAGTCTGTCAGATTAATCACCATCCCCATGATGATCATCGATTAGGAGTAGTTTAAGAATTAATCTATAATGACACAGGTCATAAATTCTTAACTCTTGAGAATATGTATTATCGATCATTAACTTCTTAGACGATTTTAGGACACATTAGTCTAGAATGAAAATAATTGCTCATAATTTTTAATTTTAATAAATCAAGTACAAACTTGTGTTCTGAAAAATTATAATGTATCAGTCAATAATTGACTTTCTAGATCACACATCTAGCAATCTTCTACTTGACCTAAAGTCAATCTATCGTAAATCTAAGTCCCATCTTCTCAAGATGGACTTCAATCTTTAGTTGGCAAAATAGATTAGTCAATGGGTCGACCACATTTCTATGGGGTCTACTCTCTTCACCTTGACATCTTCCATGTTGAGATAGATGTGTATTATTAAAAGTCTGCTTTTCCATATGCTGGGTATTCTGGTGAGACCAAAGCTCCATTCGCTAAGGGCTATGATGCCAATATTGTCACTGTGATGACATCTCATGACATCAATTGCAACAAAGATACTTTGACCAGAAGATCTTACCTATTACCTTTAGAAATAGTGACTAACTTAGCTTTTTGCAATGATTGGTTATTTGAAACTCTTTCAATCTACCAATTTTCACATTGCACACATCTGATGTCGACTTTCTACTATCAATGTTAGATACAAAATCTGAGCATGTACACCCACAAACCCCGCAACTCAAAATTTTTCTCCAAAAATCAAGAACAAATCCTTAGTGCTTCTCAAGTACTTAAGAATTTATTTTTCACAGCTATCTAGTATTGTATACCTAGATTTGATTGATTTCTACTTGTGACACTCGCAGCAAGATCAAGTCAAATGCATTGCATGGCATTCATGAGGCTTCCTATAGCTGAAGCATAAGGGATCTAGCTTATGAGCTAAATCTTCTCAGATGTGTTTAGACATATCTCCTTGGAGAGATACATACCTTGCCTAAGAGACAGAAGTTCCTCTTAGAGTTTTCATGCTGAACCTCTTCAGTACCTCCTTTATGTATTTCTCCTATGAAGGGCCTAGCATCCTATCAGAACTGACTCTACAAACCTTCATTCCTAGATACTTTCTTTTGATCTTTCCAGAGGACCCTTTGAACAATCAACTTTTGATCGAAATCAGTATAGAAATAACTTTTCCAATCAAGAGAATCTCATCCTTCCACTGTTTCTTTTGAAAACTCAAAGTTTCTCCTTATTTTTGATGAAATTAAACTATTTGATTGTATCAATCTAACTCTGAAATACTTGCGTTAATCCAAAAATAGATCCATGCAGCTTATAGATCTTGTGATCTCCATTACCGAAAGTGAAACCCATTAGGTTGCTTCAGATAGATATCTTTTCAAAATATCCATTAAGAAAAAGTTTTCACATCCGTCTACATCTAATTCCCTTTCGTAGATCCAAATACACCCAATGGGTATAATACCCTGGGGTGGATATGAAAGAATAATATCCTATAAGTCAATCGTATATGGGATGTGATCGTATATTTTTTATAATTTATCTTTCAAACTCATGTAATTGACATTGTTATTTAAATAAAATAAGCTTCTCGATTCATTAAATGCTGCATCTTATTATTATTTTAAGATTATAATGAACCCATAGGTCTGGGCAATGATTTTAGGATCGTGATGAGATCACGTCAGTGAGACCTAAATCTTTGATAGCCATGATCTAAAATATTTTCAATCATTGGTTCATTGAGTCAGAGATCAATGATACCGGTAAGACTGACACATCCTATGTATGCTCAGTAGTGAGGGTGGTTAATCTCATAACTTTTTGTGTCGTGACACTAATACAAGGATGTGGATGCTCATTAAAGAATGAGTTTACTGAATAGACCTGTGAGAGAACATCTAATAGAGTCTTATCTACATGTCAGCTGATGATTCTCTAGTAAGAGTTGTGTAAGTGATCCTTTGATCTGAGATCACCATGGTACCTTGTGTACATGAATCCATATTTTGGTTCACTTCCTAACTTGATTCTTTGATCTTTATGTGGGGTGTTCTGGATGTGGTGAAGTGTATATGGAGATTGTGAGTGATCAATAAGGGATCAATCACTACTGATAAGGGGAGAAAATATCCTATTTGATTTCATAGGTTGATGATTCTAAAAATCTTTGACCAAAGCAAGATGATAATTAGAAAGAGATTTCTAATGTATCATCAATTGAATCATCATCTTCTAATTGAGATATATTTAGATAAGTAATTGAGTTTGATATGATTCCATGCCCACAGCTCATTTGGGATATCGTTTGACTGAAAGATTGAATTACACAGTAATTTACTACTGAAGGATATTTTGATAATTTTTATCAAAATTTTATTTTTTTGGATAGTCATGACATATTACTAGACATCAATATTGACTTGTGGATTCATCAAAATTAAAAAAATTAATTCAAGAATTAATTAGGAAGAGTCCTAGTTGATTGAAACTCTTGAGCTGACCTAATTTAATCGGATTAGGGTTAGGTCAAGAATTTGTATCCACTACTGGCTAAATTTGAAACTCAATGGGTCACACAGTTTGGAATTTGATCTTGGTCAAATTTAATTAGGATTTAATATAAATTTTAGGGGTTGATTTTTGATATGCTAGCACATTGTGTTAACTCAAGTTTCCAATTAGGCTAAGTTCAAAGTGTTTGAGCTAAACTGAACCTGTTGCCTTTGACCTGATTGGATTGGATCTATTTTAATTGGACTCTTATCTAACTTGAAACTATATTTCAAATATGGAAGGAGATCTCCACACCTGCCAGATTCCATGCCAAAAATAAATTGCCACCCATCTTTTTTAGCGTTGAGAAGTGGAAGAGTCCTTCTTCATTAAGACTCTTATCCATCTCATCAATTTTCTATTCATTTTTTAATTATCACACATTAGATTTTAAGATGAGATTTATAGGGCATAGAAGAGGAGGAGTCCTTCTATGTGAAACCTCTTTTGTGCCACTTATTGCTATGAAGAATTAATTCTCCACATGAAGAAGTGGAGCGCCAAGAGTTGGCACCCCTTGGGGCTTCTTCACATCCTTTCCTAACCTATTTATATGGAGCATCTCATATGGTTTGGATGCTGGATTTTGGTTGAAAATTAGAGATATTTGGCATGTGACAAGAGAGAAAAAATCTAAAAAGAATTTGAGGAAAAGATAAGAAAAAAATTGAGAGAAAAAATAGAAAGAAGGGTGGTGAGAAAAATAGCAAGTCTTGTGAGCTTGTCCTAGGGTTTGATATTTCTATGTATTAGAGCACAAAATTAAATCCTAGATTGTGAGACTTTTGAAGAGAATTTTTTTGGTGTGATCCTAGTAGTGAAATCGAAGGCAACTAGATGTTGGTGCGATCATTCTTCAAGTTCGAAACTGACAGTATTTTTATGAAGAAAAGGCTGCGATAGCGCACCGGTTGGGAAGGACTTTGACCAACTTTCATGAGGATCACTATTAGAGAATTTTTATTTTGAAATTTTGTGAAGATCACCTTCTTATGATACTGCTCATTTGAGAAAATATAAGATTCTTTCTCTTTGCATGCTGGATTTTGTTTTCTTCGACATCTACAAGATGATTCTAAGATTTAGATTTTGATTCGATAGTTTTAATTGTTAAAGCTTTTGATATATATGTTTAAAATTTTTAAAATTTTTATTCTATTACGTAATCAAAACCCAATAGTGGTATTAGAGCCATCCTTATTAGATTCGATCAAACAAGTACAAAAGTTATAATATAGAATTGTTTTAGTTCATATTTTGCCAAAAAAAAAGTTACATCGATTTCTAGCATTGATCTTAAAATCAAAAATTATTTTTGACTTTATTTGAACCATAGATTTAAATTTTAGTTATTAAAATTTTAAATTTATGATAATATAAAATTTATTGATTCATGGTTGCTTGATGCTTAAATCATTTTTTTTTTTGATTAAGAGTGTAATGCATGCCTAATTTGATTAGGATTTTTTTTCAATATTGACTAAACTTGTTATATGTTAAGTCATTTGTACACCCTTATATGATTATTGTAATCATTTTTGGCATGTTAATATGAATGATATTATAACTTAGAAAGGCATGTTGATTTGCATAATATGTATGTTATATTTTATTTAGTAGTTAAGATGTATCGAGATCAGTTCAAAGATCCTCTATAAAAGTTATATTAAGTTGTAATGTCAGGATTCACTTACAAATCAAATATCGAATTCATTTGATCAATTGGTATCTAGGTAAGTGTTGAAGGTGATTTTCTAATTAGATCCGTATGTTGGTCTGGCCAACTTTGTTGGTGTCTAAAAAAAGCTACAGGGAGCCTCCCACCTACTGACCTGGTGAATTTGGTCTTATTGAGTTTCAAACTTAGATTGATTAGTGATGTAGACACTGCAAAGGCATTTCTTCATGCTTGGTCAATAAGGTATGTTAAGATCTTAGTGAGTTTGTTGTACTATCCACAAGGCTTACTATATAAATTGATATGATGTTGACTAGGTGAATATTGATGTTTATGGCTTATTGGACTAGTATTATCTTATTGTACTATCCACAAAGACAACATTGTTTAAGTATGACTGTATAGGATTGAAGGGTTAACTTAACTAGAACACTATAGTTTGTTGTGTTATCTACAAGACTATGAGTAATCTAGAGACAAGAGAGAAAAATATTAAGAATTGTATGAAGTACAATTGGTAAAGAGTTACCTACTCTTGAACTCATGAATACTTGTTGTGCTATCTACAAAGTATTTGTCAGAAATAGGGATCTCAACTCCACTTAAAAATATAAGGATGTTTCTCATTTTTTATACTTGAGGGCTATGAAATTTTTTAAAATAGTGGGAGACATAATTAGTCAAAAATCCTAATCTAATTATGTATGTCATCATGAGTTATCTGCTTATATTGTGTTTTTATTATTGTAGATTAACTGCATATATGGCATCCTCACTATCACAGCGAGGCATATTAGATGCTAACAAATTGATTGGATCAAATTATGTCGATTGATTGAGAAATTTAAGAATAGTTCTCACACAGGAAAAAATTTTTTATATATTGGATTCACCTGCATCCAATACGATCGGAGAAGATGCATCTGAGGAGGAAAGAGCCACATATAAAATGTGAAAGGATGAAAGTGTGACTGTCAAATATATTATGCTTGCCTCGATAAACAATGAGCTTCAGAGGTAGCATGAGGACATGGATGTTCTTTCTATACTCCTTAATCTTAAGATATCTATGCAGTTGTTCCATGCCCGTATGATAAACTCAGTCCTTAAGATGATTGATTTGATCACTCATCTGGGATAGTTTAGTTTTGCTATGGATGGTGAATTTAGCCTAGATTTGATTTTGCAGTCACTCTTCGATTTTTTCTTTCAGTTTGTCATTAACTACCATATGAACAAACTGAATATCAGCTTGTCTGAACTGCTGAATATGCTCAAAATAGTAGAGAGCTATTTCAAAAGTGAAAAAGACTCCAGTTCTTCTTGTTGATAAGATCAACAAGAAGAAAGGCAAGAAGGGTTTCAAGAAAAAATTACACCCTAAGGCTGTCATCTCCAAGAAGAAGGCGAAGAAGATCTCCGCCAAAGGTACTTACTAAAGATTTGAAACTGTGAAATATAAAGAATACCTTGTAACTGTGAAATATAAAGAAGCAAGTGTTGCTAAAGATTTGTATATGATACAACAAACTTATCATTAAGTACTTCAATTTTAGATTCTTGAATATTGAATACCGTCTGTGGCTCACATCTTTGCAAATCATTGCAGGATCTACAGAAAATGAGGAGTTTGAATAAAGGTGACTTCGAGCTGTTTGGTACTAGTGGAGAGTCCATTTAGGCCAAAGTTATGGGAACCAAAATTTTGAAGTTGTCTTCGGGCTAGGTATTGAAACTGAAGTTTTGTTATTATATTTTTAAAGTTGTTAGAAATATTATTTCTATACCCTTGTTATTAGAACAAAGTTTTGAAATAAAAGCTAAGAACAATGGTTGTTCTATCTATTTTTCTAATGAATTTTATGAAAATACTTTTGTTGATAATGGTCTTCTATTCCTATCACTTAATGATAATGTACTTCATGTTGATAATATGAAGAAAAGAAAGAGAAAGGATGTGAATGTTACATACCTCTAGCATTACTGACTTGGTCATATAAATAAGTCAAGAATTAACAAGTTACAATTCTTTGATCCTTATGATTTTGATCATATAGAACTTGTGAATCTTGTCTCATGGGTAAAATGACCAAGACTCTATTTACTGGATATGGAGAAAGGACGAGTGACATTTTGGACCTTGTACATACTGATGTTTATAGTCCAATATTGACTCAAATCAAAAGTGGATACTCCTACTTCATCATATTTACTGATGATATGTCTAGGTTTGGATATGTGTATTTAATGAAATATAAATCCAAAACCTTTGATAAATTTAAAGAGTATCAAAGAATGATTGAAAAATAAACTGGTAAAAGTATTAAAGCTCTTTGATCTGATCGAAGAGGAGAATACTTGACTAGTGAGTTTTTCGATCATTTAAAACAAAATGATATACTCTCTCAGTGGACACCTCCTTACACTCCATAATTGAATGGTATTGCAGAAAGGAGGAATTGCACCTTATTAGATATGGTGCGGTCCATGATGTGTTTTACGAATCTTTCGATCTCTTTTTGGGGATATGCTCTTGAGGCCGCAGCGTATGTTTTGAATAAAGTGCCATCAAAGTCTGTCTCTAGCACTTCATATGAGATATGAAAAGGAAAGAGATCCAGTCTTAAACATCTTAAGATTTGGGGTTATCCTGCTTATGTGAAAAATATTGATGAACATAAGCTTAGTGCTAGATCAAAAAAATACAAATTTGTGGGTTATCCCAAGGAGAGTATAGGATACTGCTTCTACTACCCTACTCAACAAAAGGTATTTATTGGTAGACATACTATTTTCTTGGAGAAAGAGTTCATCCAAGAAGGGGGCAGTGGGAGGTTTGTTAAACTTGAGAAAGTTCAAAATCTACAACCTATCCAGAATTCATAAGCTAATTCTCAACCAAATGTGCCCATTATTGAGGCACAGTCACTACACACACCTCCTCTCTCCGAAAGTCAAGTAGAATGCATAATGTACCACTCAGGTATGGATTTATCATTGAGAATGACATACATCCCACATCATTACGAATGATGATCCTACAATCGATTCAAAAGCTGTCATGAGTAGTGACTCTAATAAATGACTTAATGTCATGAAATCCGAAATAGACTTCATGTATACCAACCAAGTTTGGACTTTGGTTGATGTGCTTGAGGGTGTGACCCCAATAGGCTGCAAATGAATCTTCAAGAAGAAGATTGGAGCAGATAGCTAGATAGAGACCTATAAGGCCAAACTGTTGGTAAAAGATTTCAGATAAAAATGAGGTGTTGATTATGAAGAAACCTTTTCATCTGTAGTCATGCTTAAGTCTATTCGAATTATGCTTGCTATTGCTGCATACCATGACTATGAGATTTTAGCAAATGGATGTCAAGACTGCTTTTCTCAATAAAAATCTTGAGGAAGAAGTCTATATGACTCAGTCAGAGGGATTTATCTCTAGTGGGAGAGCAAATTAAGTATGCAAGCTAAATAGTTCTATTTATGGATTAAAGCAAGCATTGAGGTGTTGAAACATCCGTTTTGGTGAGACAGTTAAATCATTTGGCTTTATCAAAAATATGGATGAACCTTGTGTATGCAAGAAGACTGTGAGAATGCTATTGTCTTCTTGGTCTTGTATGTGGATGACATACTGCTCATTGGGAATGATATCCCTATATTATAATCAGTCAAGACATGGCTATCATAAAAGTTTTTCATGAAAGACTTAGGTGAAGCATCCTATATACTTGGTATAAGGATCTATAGGGATAGATCAAAGAGGATGTTTGGCTTGTCCCAATTTAAGTACATAGATCTTGTGTTGAAAAGGTTCAACATGGAGAGAAGTAAAAAGGTTTACTTCTCCATGGGTCATGGCATACAACTCTCTAAGAAGATGTCTCCTAAGACATCTGAAAAGAGAAATAGAATGAGTTCTATTCCTTATGCTTCGGTTGCAGGATCAATAATATATACTATACTGTGTACCAGACCTGATGTAGCTTTTACCTTGGACATTATAAGTAGATTTCTGGTTGATCCCAAGGAGGATCATTGAAAAGCTGTGAAAAATATACTCAAGTACTTGAGAAGGACTAGAGATGTTTTTCTTATATATGGTGGATCTGATTTAAAACTAGAAGATTATACTGACTCTAGTTTTTAATCTGATCTGGATGATAATAAATCCATATCTGGGTATGTGTTCACCCTGTATGGTGGAGCAGTAAGTTGGAAGAGTTTCAAACAACAAACTGTTGTTGACTCAGTCCTTGAGGCTGAGTACATTGCTGCTAGTGAGACTGCTAAGGAGGCCATTTGGATGAAGAAATTCATCTCAGAATTGGGTGTGATTCTGGGGATTGAACAATCAGTGCTCCTTTATTGTGACAATACTGGGGTAGTTGCTCAAGCCAAGGAACCAAGGTCTCATCAAAAATCCAAGTACATCTTCAGACAGTTTCACCTCATTCGAGAGATAGTCGAAAGATGCAATGTGATTGTAGAATGAGTTGATACCAAAAATAATATAGCGGACCTATTCACTAAGGCCTTGTCATTGTAGCAATTTGACCACCACCTTGATTGTATGGGCATCAATTATAGAGGCGATTGACTTTAGTGCAAGTGGGAGATTGAAAGAATAATGCCCTACAAGTCAATCGCATATAGGATGTGATCGAGTATTTTCTGTAATTTATCTTTCAAACTCATGTAATTGATATTATTATTTAAATAAAATAGACTTTTCGATTCATTATATGCTGTATCTTATTATTGTTTTAAGATTATAATGAACCTCATAGGTCTAGGCAATAGTTTTAGGGTTGTGATGAGATCACGCCAGTGAGACCTAAATCCTTGATAGCCATGACCTAAAATATTCTCAATCATTGATTCATTGAGTTGGAGATCAATGATATCGATAAGATTGGCACATCCTATATATGCTCAGCAATGAGGGTGACTGATTTTACAACCTCTTGTATAGTGACGCTAATATAAGGATGTAGGTACTCATTAGAGAATGAGTTCACTGAATAGACCTGTGAGAGAATATCTGATGGAGTCTTATTTATATGTCAGCTAATGATTCTCTAGTGGGAGTTGTGTAAGTGATCATTTGATCTGAGATCATCATGGTATCTTGTGTATATGAATCTAAGTTTTGGTTCACTTCCTAACTTGGTTCTCTGATCCTTGTGTGGGGTGTTCTGGATGTGGTAAAGTATGCATGGAGGTTGTGAGTAATCAATAAGGAATCAATCACTCTTAATAAGGAGAGAAAACATCCTATATGATTTCATAGGTTGATGATTCTAAAAGTCTTTAACCAAAGCAGGATGATAATTAGAAAGGAGTTTCTAATGTATCATCAACTGAATCATCATCTTTTGATCGAGATACATTAGATAAGTAATTGGATTTGACATAATTTTATCCCACAGCTCATCTGGGATGTTGTATGACTGAAGGATTGAATTACATGATAACTTATCATTGAAGGATATTTTGATAATTTTAATCAAAATTTTATTTTTTTTGGATAGTCATGACATGTTGCTAGACATCAATCTTGACTTATGGACTCATCAAAATTAAAAGAGTTTAATTCAAAAATTAATTAAAAAAGTCCTAATTGATTGGGACTCTTGAGCTGATATAATCTGATCAGATTAGGGTTAGGTCAAGAGTTTGTATCCACTACTGGCTAGATTTAAAATCTAATGGATCACACACTTTAAAATTTTATCTTAGTCTCATTTAATTAAAATTTAATATAAATCTTAGGGATTAATTTGATATGCTAGCACATTGTGTTAATCCAAGTTTCCAATTCGGGTAAGTTCAAAGTGTTTGAGCTAAACTGAACCTGTTGCCTTTGACCTGATTGGATTGAGTCTATTTTAATTGGACTCTTATCCAACTTAGAAGTGTTTCAAGTGTAGAAGGAGACCTCCATGCCCATCAGGTTTCACACCAAAAATAAATTACTGCCCACCTTTTTTAGCATTGAGAAGTGGAAGAGTCCTTCTTCGTTAAGACTCTTATCCATCTCATCAATTTCCTATTTTTTCTTAATTATCACACACCAAATTTTAAGATGGGATTTGTGGGGCACAGAAGAAGAGGAGTCTTTCTATGTGAAGCCTCTTCTGTGCCACTTATTGCTATGGAGAATTAATTCTTTGTATGAAGAAGTGGAGCGCCAAGAGTTGGTGCCCCTTGGGGCTTCTTCATGTCCTTTCCTAACCTATTTATATGAGACATCCCATATGGATTGGGTGCTAGATTTTGGCTAAAAATTAGAGGTATTTGGTATGCGATAAAAGAGAAAAAATTTGGAAAAAATTTGAGAAAAAAATAAGAAAAAAATTGGGAGGAAAAAAGAAAGAAGGGTGGTGAGAAAAATAGCAAGTCTTGCGAGCTTGTCCTAGGGTTTGATTTTTTCATATGTTGGAGCACAAAATCAAATCCTAGGTTGTGAGATTTTTGGAGAAAATTCTCTTGATATTGTCCTAGTGGCAAAATCAAAGGCAACTAGATGTTGGTGCGATCGTTCTTTAAGTTCGAAGCCGACAGTATTCTTGTGAAGAAAAGGCTACGACAGCGCAACGGTTGGGAAGGATCTTGACCAACTTTTGTGTGAATCACCATTGGAGGACTTCTATTTTGGAGTCTCATAGAGATTACCTTCTTACTATACTGCTTATTTGAGGAAGTATAAGATTCTATCTCTTTGCATGCTTGATTTTGTTTTGTTCGACATCTACAAGGTGATCTAGGATTTGGGTTTCAGTTTGACAGTTTTAATTGTTAAAGCTTTCGATATGTATGTTTAAAAATTTTTAAAATTCTCATTCCACTACATGACCAGAATCCAATAAGATCCACTAAGGTCATACTTGACTGGAATGCATCAGGTCAACATTTGACTTTATTGCTTCCATCTACTTCTCAGAATCGATGCGCATATCGCCTCGTCATAGGTCTTAGGATCAACTTCTTGATCCCTATCTCCCACAAGGAACATTTCCTCTACATCCTCTGAAAGTATACTTATGTACTCTTCATGAGGATGGGAGATCTTACTAGATCTATAAGGTGGTGGAGGTCCTACACTAATTGGCTCAGAATGAATAGGTACAACCAAAACTCCAACTTATTGCTCCATAGAGACTTTTCCTTCGAGCTTAATTTCCTCCCACTACCATTATCTTAGGTAAACTTTTTCCTAGAGTGTGGTATAACAGATCACAATCACATTGTGGTCTGTTGTAAAGTACAATTACTATCTTATTCAATAGATTAAAGTATGTCTCTAAAAGAGTAAAGGTAAGTGAGAGAACCTCATTATGGATCAGACTATATCCTATTGGGTCTTAATTCTCCTTTCTGATATCTCGTTAAGCTGAGGCGAATCAGGAAGAGTCCACAGTGAGACTATACCATTTCCATGAGATAATCTCAAAATTTTCACTAAGGTATACACCTCCTCGATCCAATCGAAGAACCTTAAGAGATTTTCCATCAAATGGGTCTGTATGTAGTGGTCCTCTCCCCATGTCCCACAAGAGATAGTTTGATCAATTTTTCTTAAAGGTAGGATCCACAAACTCAAAATTTATGTGTCAAGAAGATGATCCCTTTTTAAGTTTGTATATCCTGTCCTCTTCAAATGACCTTGCCTGAGGTACCATATATACTTAGGTTTATCTTATCCATAGATCTCTCAGATCCTATGGCATACTCACTGTCTGAATACATTAACATGCAAATAGATCTGACATACCTTTAGGTTATCCAGGTAGGATGACAATTTTCATCTAAGTGGCTATCAATACTGCAGCAAAAATATTTTCCTTTGACGGACGTCTTCTCCTTGAGAAGATCCTTCCTTGGCTCATTCTCCCGTGGACCTCTTATTCTAAAAGACTCTCTCCTAAAACCAGATTTTTCATAGTAAGAACACAGCCCCTTGAACTTTTCAAGATCTTCTTAGTGATTACCAACATATTCATCAATTTCGATAATGTGTTATCATTCTCATTCACATGGCAGTTTACTATAAACTGATCAAATGAATCATTAAGGGATTGCTAGATCAAATCCACTTAGTTCCTCATGTATGGTCATCTTGAGCTCATAAGGTCCTTAACCATTGTCAAACAATGATCATGGATAGACTACTCAATGTGCAGTCTAACTCTACTCACCATATAACTATTGTAAGTGAGTTATCATAGCCCTGAATTCTTGATGTCCTCATCCTGGCACTGAGGCCAAGATATAGCGCTTAATGTAATTGATATCATCCATCCATTTCTCAAGCGCTGAATATTTCAGCGGTTGGATGGTTTGGTGACCCAAGAAAATTTTGGTCTAAAACATACCCTAATCTTTTGCATAGTTCAGAACCATTATGAAGTTTCTAAGCTAGTTGTTTGTAGTTTATCTCAGTCAATCAGTTAAATCTTAGACTTGATCAATTAAACTAGATTTGGGTTTCAAAATAAGTCAAACACTTACAAGTCCAATCCAATTAGACTAATGAAACCCAGTTTGAGTCAAACTCAAACTTGAATCCAATCAAATTAAATCTGATTTAACTTGATCAAAGCCCAATCCCCTTATTTGATCATATCAAATAATTTAGCAACTATTGTAATTTGAAAGAGTCCCAATCCAGTGGGACTCAGTTCAGGCTGTGGGATTTGAAGCTAAGTAGAGAAGAGGATTTTAATTAGACATTTGTACTAGATTTTTAAAATTTATTCCAGAGACTTTAAGAAACAAATTCAACTTTCACTATGTCTTCGGATCCTAACACTCCTCGGATTGGAAAGTAGAAGCTCCTACGTGAATTAAGATTCCTAGTGGATACTGTGGTCCCACCGATTGGCACATCACCTCACCTGATAGATCTTGGTGAATGTGTCAACCAATGGATGGACAACTCTTACCCAATACTTAAGCAAATTATAGCAGACTTGATCTCTAAGTTCTGAGATCTCACCTGATAGATCTTGACCTCATTTCTAAATTAAGTCAAACCCACCATTGAGCATGAGTGAAGCCACCATTGGATCCTCATCTGGTAGATCTTGGGCCCAACCCCATCTCCAACTCGCATATAGAGTGGTTGTTTCTCCTCTGATGCAATTGAACCACTATATCCAATCGAGAACAATCAACATCGAAGAGAACATGACACTCTACAATGATAAAAGACCTCTCGACTCAATATTATTGAGGAGGTTTTAATTTAGGTCTCTTCTACATAGTCATATACATCTCATATAAATGACTAGTCTGGTTTAGGTTAGCACATCTTATGACTAACTAATCTAGTTTGGATCAGCACATCTCATGTTTGATCTAACTTAGTTTAGATCAGTACATCTCATGTTTGATCTAACCTAGTCGGCATGGGTGAACTCGAATGTTCAAGCAACCTTATTCAAGACTTAATCGATCAAGTTGGTCAGGTAACTGAGATCGGTGAAAGGGTCTGCCGATGCTTGCCTTAGACACCAATAAATTAGCCAGATAAGTGTGCTCCCAATTTAAAACTATCAGTCAAAATATTAAATTTACTTTAGACACCAATTGATCAATCAGAATTGAATAGATCAGTCTAGTTAATCGGGCTCAATCCACTAAGCCAAATTTGATCTTGAGTTAATCGACTCACATCAAATGTGAATCAATGTGACCAACTACAACTAAAATCAATTTTGAGCCTCTTTGACCTAATCTTGATCAACTATTGATCAGGTTTGATCAACTGCTCAAATTGCCATGGGTTCTAACCTGATTTAATCAAAGAATCCAATTGTAGTCCATCACTAGATCTAAATTATTCAACCCACACCCAAAATCTCATGTATTATGCATTGAATTTTAGATCTTAAATTCTCAATTTTAGATCTTTTAAATTAATGTCTTAATTCTCAATTAAGTACATTATGATCATGGGTTTAGTTTAGAAATCAAAATAATTTCAGATCTAAATAATTTATATTTTATATCTCATACAAAATTTTCTATCCATAGTAATGAGTCGACTCATCATAGTGACGAATAGAAAATTCTAAAGCCTTAGTCTGCATAACTGAGTCGACTCACCTACAAACTGAGCTGACTCATCAGGGTCTTGAGTTGACTCAAACAAAATTGAGTCGACTCAACTGGCTGAACCGCTACAGATTCAAGAAATTCAATCCGATTATCAATCTGACTTATATGTGATTAAATTATTTTATGTATTATATGATTTTAATTTTGATTAATGGTCGATCTAGTCTTATCCTAGGATAATCATACAGCATAACACAAATTATGCCAGAGCAACCTTATACCAGAATGATTCTAGATTAACCCTAAAGACTATGGTATACATAATAGATCTAATCTACAACCATTAATTAAAACATCTAACATAAACATGAATTAATCAAGATCATACACCATACATCATATGTATTTTAAATCTAAACATCTCATGCTTCACATAAAAATCAGATTGTAATCATAATTTTCAGATCTATGCATCTCATGCAATAATAGGATCCAATACATCTCATATATTATTAATTAGATTTAATCTAATTTTATAATCTAATTTTTTAGATTTAAAATAAAAAATTTATTCTATGCATGTTAAAAATGATGTGGCTCTGATACCACTGGAGAGAATTCTAGGTGATAGAGCATGCAAAAATTCATCTCATGAACATGGCACAGCGAAAAGCATATATGAAAACCTTTTTCATACAAAAGCATGTGGATCTAATCGATATCACCTAAAGATAGATTAACATGCATAAATAAATTTTAAACATGATCTAAAATCAAAAAAAGAGGGAGTGAAGATCGATTATCTTAATCACTTTTTCATCTTCTTTTTGGATCGAATCTTGTGGATGCTCGGGGTTTTGTCGGAGCTACGCATGTACCCAACCTTTACTAGTATCCGCACGGAGATAATCTGATCAAAGCAGCAAAGCCACCGAAGTGCTAGCACCTTGTAGGCCTTGCTCCTTGCTTGGATCTGGATCCTCTTCTAAAACTCAAAGAAAAATCCTGCTGCATGAACCTTCATGCTAGTTTCTGAGGACTATTCTAGGATGATAAGAAGAGAAGAAGAAGAATAACCCTTCTTCTTCTCTTCTTATTTCTCTGATCTCTTTCTAGATTTGATCTAAAAGCTAGTGTGAGGCATAAAGATGGGAGAAAAGAAAGGAGAGTGGCGTTCAGAAGAACCTACAGCCAGAAGAAAAACACCATCACAAAAAATCGCAAGCACGTCTCTCTTCTTAATTTTGTCACACAAAAATATGGGGTGTAGTCCCCTTTTTCCTTAGTTTCCATGCCTAACTTCCAGATATGGATTATCTCTATTTGAATCAAATTCAAATATATATAAAGATCTGGATGAGAGAGAGTCCCAGATAAGTGGGGTGCCAACTATTGGCGCCCCCTTATCTTTTCACACATGCAAACGAGGAAGTTGCATGCCCTCTCCCTTTCTATGTGAAACAAGAGAGAGAAACCCAATTGGGCTTCTGGCTTCCTAAATTGATAGGATTTCAATTTTGGTTTGATTCGAATCCAATTCAAATCAAATTCGAAAAGACCATCAATCTTGATTTAATCAAGATTGAAATCCAAGTCTTACCTGGATTATTAAACTAATTAGCCTTAAATTAAGTCAAATATAATTAAATTAAATTTGATTTAAATTAATTAAGACTTGATCTATAATTTAATCAGGCTTACTTACATTGCAACACTTGCAATTAGGTCCTGTATGCTAATAATGATCCAGTCCGAGATCTGATCCAAGATTCAGATCTAGGTTGGGATCCGATCCGAGATCCGATCTGGGTCCGAGTCATGATCCGAGTTGGATCGAGGTCGAGATTCAGGTTGGGATCCGATTAGGATCCGAGTCAGGATCCAAATCGAGATTTGGTCTGGATCCGGATCGGGATTCGATCTGGATTCGGGTCAGGATTCGAGTACATCTCTTTATTTTCATAGAGAGATCCATGGTAGTGATTTAATGCATGCATTGATCTAACCTTAGACTCCTACTCAAGAGTCGATCATAGGATCCCTAAAATGAATTCTGTGAATGGCTCTTGAATGTCCCGATTTGGATAGTTCAGAAATACATCAATTTTTTTATTATTGTCATAGCGTTCTTTGTTCTATTATAAAAAATTTCATCGCAGTTATCTCGTTTGTTCTTTGGATACATATTAGATGTGGTTAAAATATGATCCATTTATATCGTGTACTTGGAGAACTACAGGGAGATGCTATCAGATTTTTTTTGGATATGAAATAAAGAACAGAGCTGTGGCAACAATACAAATGATGTATTTTTGAAAGAGATAGGGCCACACCTATTAGGAAGGAGTTGGTGGAGTTAGGATTCATCTTAAAACTTGTAAGGGATGCATGAGATCTGGTCAGGATCCGATCTGGATTCAGGTTGGGACTCGGTCCGAGATCTGGGTCGGGATCCGATCTGAGATCCGATTTAGGATCCTGTTTGGGATCCGAGTTAGAATCTGATTCGGATGAATGGCAAAGATATTTTCTTTGTTGTTAATTGGTTTTTTTGTTGTCAGATGGATATCGATAAAAGTTGGATGAATACTAGGGGTATTTTTTTGTCTGAATACTAAGCGGATGCTCGAAATTTTTTTGAGTTTGCACGGCATAAGGCTGATAGTGCCAGTAGAATGAAGTATCCATGTAAGAGATATGTCAATATGGTATATCATCACATGTCACTTGTTGAGGAATATCTGCTATGTTATGGTATAATCAAATTGCTTCATTTTAAAATCATGAACCGATGGAGTTAGAAGTCATTTGACCAAAATTTGGCATTGATTAAAGCAGTTCTTCCTGATGGAGAGAGACTTTCGAAATCATATTTTGAAGTAAACATACGAAAATTGAGACTTGGCTATATTCCTATACATGCCTACAAAAATGATTGTATATTATTTTATAAGGAGAATGAATAAGCAAGTGAATGTTCGAAATGCGGTGAGCCTAGGTACAGAATTAATAATAGAAAAGAAAAGAAGATACCTCATAAGGTTTTGAAGTATTTTTCATTGATTCCAAGACTTCAAAGATTGTATATGTCCACAAAGACAGCTGAAGAAATGAGATGGCATCATGACTAGTGACTTTCGGAGGAGAATATACTTAGCCATCCGATCGACTCTGTAGTGTGAAAAGACTTCGATGCAAAGCATCCACACTTTGTGAGTGACCCACGTAATATCCAGCTTGATCTAATGATGAATGGATTTAATCCCTTTGGTAATTTGAGTACTTCCTATAGTATGTGGCCTGTGATGCTAATATCATATAATGTATCACCTTGGAAGTGCATGAAAGAACCATTTATTTTTATATCACTATTGATTCTGGGTCTGAAAGCATCAGGTAATGAAATTGATGTATATCTATGATCCTTAATTGATGATCTGAAGGAGCTATGAAAAAATAGAGTACAGACATATGATTCTATCAGTTGAAGAAATTTTAAGTTGCATACTATAATTTTATGGACCATCAATAATTTTTCTGTGTATGGAAACATATCTGGTTGGAGTACCAAAGGATATCTGGCATATCCAATATGTAATAAGGATACCTCTTCCTTACATTCAAAGCATGGAAAGAAAATTTGCTTCATAGGTCATCGGTGGTTTCTACCTGCTAATCACTCTTGGAGGACCTATTATAACCAATACTTTGATGATAAATCCGACCGACATCTGCCACCTAAGGAGCTAAGTGGAGTAGAAGTTTTAGAACAACTTGAAGCCATTGAAAATGTGAAATTTGAAAAAACATTACGTACTTGCAAGTGGAAGTGTACTGAAGCTTAACTGAATTAGATGAAGTGAAGCATATTTTTGAAACTACCATATTGAAAGCAGTGACTACATCATAATCTAGATGTAATGTACATTAAGAAGAATATTAGTGATAATATCATCGATACAATGTTGAACATCACAGAAAAAATAAAAGATAATTTAACAGCTCATCTTGATTTGCAAGAAATGAAAATCCTGTCGGAGTTGCATTTAGTTCGCTAAGGTGATAAATTTTTTATATCACCTGTATGTTATTCACTATTTGGTGAGAAGAAAAAGAGTTTTTATGAATGGTTCAAAGCCGTAAAATTTTTTGATGCTTATGCTTCAAATATATCGCAGTGTGTTAGCAATAACGATAGTAATATCTCTGGCATGAAAAGTCATAACTCCCATGTGATAATGCAATGCTTGCTTTCTGTGGTCATGTGTGGCTTTCTGAGTGGTGATGTTCTAGCTGCATTGATTAAGTTGGGAGTATTTTTCTGAGAACTGTATTATCAAAAATTGAAGATTAACTTAAAAAGTTTGAGAAGGATATTGTGTTTATTCTTTGTAAGTTAGAAAAAATTTTTCCACCATCATTTTTTAATGTTATGGTGCATCTGGCTATTTATCTCTTAAAGAAAGTACTTTTGGCCTGATCGATACATTATCGATGGATGTATCTTATTGAAAGATAAAAAAATCATAATTTCTTTGTGATATTAGTTATAGGATGTAAATATACTAGTTAAATTTAAATTTATTTTTATTTACAGATTCTTGTGTATCCTAAAAAAATATGCGCAATAAGGCACGACCTGAAGAGTCTATAGTAGAAGCATACATAGCTACGGAGTGTGTTGTATTCTTCTCGATGTATCTTGATGATATCGAAACAAATGATTCGCTTCATGGGTGAAAGAAGATATAAGTTTATGGATATGAATAAGCTATCCAAGGCACACTTCTATATTCTAAATAATTATGAAGAAATTAAAGATTTCATTGAGTAAGTACCATTTTAGCATACTTTTTAGTATTCTAACTAATTTTTTCATGTTGATGTAAAAATCATGACTTGTTGTAGTGAGCACAAAAGGATACTATTTAGAAAGAATAATACAGATGTTGATGATCGACATAGGAGAAAATTTACAAAATAGTTTGGAGACCATGTAGTTCCATTAGTATTATGTTATATTTTAATAATTATAAATTAATTATTTGAACCAACATAATTTTTTATGTTATGTTGTAGATAAAATATAAGTATTTCAATAAAGAATAAGATGCGATCGATGAGTTATATGATTTAGCATGTGGCCCCGATCAAAGGATTAACCACTATGCATTCTGTATCATTGAAGGAATGAGATTTCATATAGGACAGCTTGAGATGCAAAGACAGACCTAGAACAGTAGGATTGCTATGATAAGATATGAAGGAGAAGAGAAGATTGAATATCTTGGTGTATTAATAGATATCATAGAACTGAAGTATAGGTCCAATAATTCGGTATTTTTGTTTCAGTGTGTATGGTGGGATATTAGCAATAAGAAGATCAGTATTTATATCGATGCACACTTTATCAGTATAAATTTTATATGAACATGATACCAAATGAGCCATATATATTAGCAACTCAAGCGAAATAAATAATATATTTGAAAGATCCAAAGTATCGAGGTGATTGGCATGTCATACAAAGAATAATACCTAAAGATGTACATAACATACCAATCTAACTAGAGATAGATGAAAATTTAGATCTATATGAAGAGAAAGCTTTTCAAGAGGAAGAACAAACATTGATCGGGCTCCTTATTGATGAAGAACTTGTGACAACTCCTTTGAATAGGGCTGATCTACTGTCCAACGAAGTTGAAGCTGATTTTATATTTAATCTTGATGATTTGAAAGGTGATAATCGATTCATAAATAATGATGAGATAGAAGATGATAAATTAGTCGATTATTATGATTCGAAGGAGGACCTACAAATCGAAGAGGATACGGATATTGATGAGTAGATCTATATTCTTTGTTAAATCTTTTCTTGCAATAACGGTATGCAATACAATTCTATTTATTAATATTTATATATTTTTTACTATTATTATTCATTATTACATTCATTTATATGTTAAGTTAGTTATATGCATGATTTGAGCATTGCAGGTATGACACCAAGAGGAAGATGACCACGTCTGAGTTTCCAGCCTCCCCATGAGGATGAGCCTTCCCCCATTTCCTCTGCCGCATCATTGGAGCTGCCAGAGGGTACTGCAGAGGCGGATTCGAGTGGTATTATACTATTTTTTTACATAATATAATTTGATTTTAATTGTATCTATTAAATTTATAGATAGCTATCATACTAATGATTTATTCATTATTATTTCAGGCCATTCAGTGCAGATGGTGAGACAAGGATGAGGTCTATCGAAGAATCTCATCCTAGAGCATTAGAGATGTGAGCACAGGGATAGCATCTCTATATCAAGATTCCATCTGACTACACCATGCCCATTAGGGGATGGTGTGAGCCATGACGGACTGAGCTGGGCATCATATGCCGCAACTATGCCCTTATGATGCTCTCTAATTGGTGTCACATTACATTGGCTCAATAGGAGATCTTCTATAGCCACTTATAGGTAAAATAATATTTAGTAAAATATTTAATTAGCACTGTATTCTTATAATATTTGTTATTGGCAGGCTATATTTGATATTATTGATTTTGAGCATGATTACATACAGCGAGCTGTGGATGGTCATCTATGCTCATATTTCAAGAATTATTGACATCGCATTCATCACCATTGATATGCTGTAGTGCAGATCAGGGATGAGGGCAGTGCGACAGCGGCCATATGACAGCATCAGTATCAAGGATTAGGTTGTTATATACCACGGATATGAGGATCTGGCATATCAGGTTAAGCATCCAATTTTTTTTAGAGTTTAATAATTAAATCATTTATTCTTAAATTCAGTTAGTTACTTACTAATTTGACTATTAACTATACAAGATCGATGTGCTCGAAATACCATCAATCGGATGAGACAAACCGTCGTGCACTGTGGAGGTTCGAGGCCATTCACTTACCATATAGAGAAAATGGTAAGTAATTTTTATTTAACATATTTTAACTTTTTAACTATTTAAAAAATTTTTATTAATTATTCTCAAATTACAAAGAGATGTAGAGAGTGGCAAGCTTCTTGATAGGATCGAGATCTACTAGCAGACCTACCAGCAACAGTTAGGAGAGTAGACAGCGGGGAGCCAGAAGTTTTATGTAAGTTTTTTTAACTATTTTTTATTGGCATTTTAATTTTCAGTACAAACTCAGAATAGTTATAACTTTAATTTTCAGGATCGTATGATAGAGATTAGATTCCAGCCTACCCCTGAGGGCTCAACCGCACCCATAAAAGATGAGATTTGTGATCAGGTGCTTGGTATGAGACCCTACTATGTTTGAGAGCTAGGGTATGGGATTAGTGCTCTCCCATCCTCATGCTCATCCAAGACTGACGTCCATGCTGCCTGTGATGCCCGACTAGTGGAGATACAGAGATAGACTGCTAAAGATCGATAGTGGGTTGATGATGATCGATAGTTGATGAGGCAAATGATAGAGCGGATGATACAGATAGAGCAGATGATGTTGCTGATAAAGCAGTAGCAAGTCGGTCCGAGCTCCTCCACCCATTCTCCTTCTTCAGATGCTGATGCTTGATGGCCAGCAGCTTGTTTCTGTATTTTTTATTTTTATTTTGGATCTCGTATAATTATTAAATTTATTTTTTATAATTATATTTTAATATAATAAAATTATCAAATTTATTTATAAATTTGTTGCATAAATTTTTTATTTTTATTTTATAGATTATAAATATAAAATATTAAAAATATAAATTAAAAATTATATATTTTTTAATGTTTTTTTAAAATATTATATTTTAATTAGTGATGAAATTATTTATGATGAAATATCCATCACAAATAAAATTATTTATGATGGAACTATTCCATCATAAATAATTTATTTTTTAAAATTTAAAACTTCTTTTTAAAATTATTTATGATGGAATATTATCATTGTAAATAAATTTTTTTGGTGATGAAACTATTTACGACAAAATTTTTCATCGTAAAGAAGTAATTTAATTTTTTTTTAATATTAAATTTATTTATTAAATTATTGATGATGGAAAATTTTCATCATAAATAATCTTATTTATATTAAAAAATAAATTATTTATGATAAAATTTATTTCATTGTAAATAATTTAAAAAATAAAAAAATTTGTAATGCAAATAGTTCGTTGCAAAAAAATGATTATCAGTGATGAAAATTTTGTTTCTATCATAAAATTTTATCTGCAACTATATTTTTAGTAATGCAGTATTAGCGATGAAATTTTTATTGCAAATAAGTATTTGCAATGGAAATTTAGTATTTGCGATGCTTTTTTTGTGTCACAAATATTCTTTTCTGTTGTAATGCCAAGTCCAATCCTATTAGACAAATGAAACTCAATCTGAGTCAAATTTAAACTTGAATCTAATCAAATTAAATCTGATTTAATTTGATCAGGATCCAATCCCATTATTTGATCAAATCAAATAATTAATCAAATAATTTAGCAAAACCTTGGCTAGGGTAGTCCTTGTGAGGAGTCACAGGACTGTTTGAGTTGAGTACGATTCGGATGATCTGATCAGGGTTGACAGTTTAACCCTGAGTCGTCCTAAACACAGGGGTCAAAAGGATGAATTATACAGTAACCATATTCATGTAGGTTCTGAGTGTTGTGATTGTGACTCTTCGACCTATCCGAACGTCGGGTACCATTGCTAGATGGTCACTTCGATTAGTACAGGAATTGGTTCCTGTGCTACCGACTTAGGTTCGAACCTGCGGGGTCACACACATTAGAGGTTCCTATCTGATCTGATGGCTAATATAGAATCCTACATGTTTGGGACTCAGTGATCGAGAATCAAGATTCTCTGATCACGAGTTCCACACATTATAGGTATCGAGGTCAAGAGTCTCACTGGTTGGGACTTTTCAATCAGGGTTACATATCGATAAATTCTGATGCCTGATTGTCCATCGGATTTGGACTCAATATTTATGAGAGGTTTAATTAGTGATTTGATCGCTAATTAACTTAATTTGATTGAGTAATTATTTTTGGATCAAATCCAATTGAATTAGATTCTGTTGGGTTTGACCGATTAGGTTAAGAGTTGACCTAATCGTCGAGATGGTTTGGTCCCTGATTTGATCAGGGGTTGGGCTTAGTCAATTCCTGATTTGATTAGGATTTTATTGAGCCTAATTAAGCCTAATTAAGTTGGGTTTAAATTAGTCTAATTGGACCTAACTTATTTGGTTCAATTAGGTTGGTTTAAATAATTAAACTACCTTGACCCAATCTCCATGCGCCACCTCACTTCTATTGCACCCATTTGAATTCATGAGAAGGAACTTCTCATGAATTTTTTCCTCATGCCAAGCCCTCTCCACACCCCACTTTAATGTGTCAAATGAATGGATAAGGATGATTGGTTGGCCATTCAAATTCAAAATAAAGTTTGAATTTGAATGGGCAATCAATCTTTGCACCTTATCCCTTTTTTTACACCCCATTTTTTACATAAGAAAAGGTTTCTCATGAAATCACTCAATGCACAATTTAAGCCATGCCTCACACCTTTAGTGGATAAGGGATGAGTTGGTGTCCATTTGAATTCAAAATTTGATTTGAATTCAAATGTGCAATTACTCATCTTTATCCTTTCTTTTGGATAAGACGTTTGATGTTGTTATAAAAGGAGGAGAAGAGTGGGGTGTGCAAGAAGAAGATTTTTTGGAGAAAAATTTTGGAGCATGAGAAGTCTTGTGCATGAGAAGGAAGTCCATATCCTTCCAAGAGAAAAAGAAAGAAAAGAAAGAAAAGTGGGTGCAAGGTTTCGGTGAGTTCCCTAGAGTTTTAGCCTGGGGTTCGGGAAGTGAGAAAGTGAGCTACGAGTGTCGTGAGCCCACAAAATCTTAAGAAGATCTTCAACATCCTCTTAAACACGTCTGTTGATGATCTAGAGTATCTGAAGAATCGACAGACATCGATCGAAGTAGTTCGATCAGCATCGACTATCAAAAGAGCTCTAACACGAGCTAGCACTCGTGAGGAGTCGATCAGATCGGGAGCTTCGTGTGGATGATCCACAGAGGCTAGATACGCTGTATGACTGCATCACGATGATCAGACTCTTTTGATGGTGATCAAATTGCGGCGATCTACTACCCACATAAAAGTATTGTGTTCTGAACACATTACAGTAAAGTGTTTACTGTTCGAATTTGAATTTTAAATTAAATACATGCATACTATTTATCATATCTAGATCTTAGTGTAGGGTAAATTCATATTAATTAATTAGATTAATTAATATTTTTTCACTATAAAATCATAATTTTAAAAAATTTTAAAATTACCATTTTACCCCTGTACTGAATTTTTTCTCCACAAATCGTATCAGAGCGGGTTCTTAGATATGATATATATATTTGCATGCATAGATTATGTTGTAATCTAAAAGTTTAAATTTAAAATTTGAAATTTAAAATTTAAAATTTAATTTTGAAAGTTGTTCGAAATTCAAATTCAAAAAATTGAAATTCAAAATTTGAAATTTGAATTTTGAAATTTGAAATTCAAAATTTAAAATTCAAAAATTTGAAATTCAAAATTCAAAATTTGAAATTTAAAATTTGGTTAAAATTTTAAATTTGAAATTCAAAATTTAAAATTCAAAATTTGAAATTCAAAATTCAAAATTCAAAATTTGAAATTTGTTTGAAATTTGAAATTCAAAATTTAAAATTTAAAATTTAAAATTTAAATTTTGAAATTGGTATATTTAGATATACTTGATCCAAGTAGCAAGTAATCGAATTGGGTTGGTTGCCATGGCCATCCGGTCATAGGAGAAAAGCAGGGTTTAAAGGCCCTCTCCTCCCATTCGATGGGGTCTCCTATGGCGGTAGGGGTGCCGCTGTAATTATATCCCATGCAGATGAAGCAGCGAAAAAAATTAATTATAAAGGTTCTATTGTAAAATTTATCATGAATGTGTTAGATTAGATCTAAAGGAATATTCATGATTTATTTTGATTGAGTTATTTTCTGTTATGTAATTAGCAATAGGATTGCTATTTATGAAATGTGCTGTTTTATTTGTGAAATGAGTCAACATATTTGGTAAACAGAAAATAAAACCTTTCAAATTTGAAAATTATTTTCGAAATGTCAAACCCTGACCCATCAGCCAAATACTTAATTAAAAGAATTAAGTGTTGTCTAGTAGGTCTAGAATTGTGAATTAAGACATAAGACAATTGCATAAACTTGTGGGTCAATGGGTTAGATGGATTAAGTTCATAATTAGGTTAGACCTAAGGTTAGCTTAAAGAAATGGACTAAATTAGAGTAATTGGTCAAATCTAATCAAAAGTTGAATTAGATTAGGTCAAGGATACTCTAGACTCAACTCCAATAGTTGTAGTTGAATGGGTCCATATCTTTAACTAGACCAAGATAGACTTAATTCATGGCTTCGCGGTGGAACCCTATTTAATAAGTTGATCAAATTAAAACTAATGAATCGGTTGGTGTCTAAGGTAAGTTTGGAATTTTGACTAGTGGTTTTTAAGTGGGAGCTACTCGTAGTGATTCGATCTCTGACGAGTTAATGGCTTATCCCCACCACTGATCTCACTTATCTGGCCAACCTGGTGAATTAGGTTTTGATTAGATCACTTGGTGATTAGGGCTCACCCATGTCATTAGGTAAATCAGTTTGACTGATTTAGGTGCTCCTAATGCCAGCTTTAATTAAATTCTTTTTAATCTGACTTGGTGAAGTCAGTGGGAGGATTGAAATTGGTTGGATATTTTCTTCTCATCTATCTTTTAATAAAATCCTCAAAAATTATTAAGTCCTAAAAATAATTAAGTTATATTAATAACTAAGTCATAGCCTCCCATTAAGTGAGTGATAATGAGTCCATTAGTTTAATAATTGTTGGGTATAAAATACCCACAGCCGAAACCCTCGGCGGAACCGACATGAACTACGGGTAAGCTCCGACCGGACTCCTACGGGAGCCGGGCTCCGCCTCCGGCATCAATTGCAGCACAGCTCCGCCCGGACTCCTACAGGAGCCGGGCTCCGCCTCCGGCATCAATCGCAGCACAGCTCCGCCCGGACTCCTACGGGGGCCGGGCTCCGCCTCCGGCATCAATTGCAGCACAGCTCCGCCCGGACTCCTACGGGAGCCGGGCTCCGCCTCCGGCATCAATTGCAGCACAGCTCCGCCCGGACTCCTACGGGAGCCGGGCTCCGCCTCTGACATGAACTATGGGTAAGCTCCGACCGGACTCCTACGGGAGCCGGGCTCCGCCTCCGGCATCAATTGCAGCACAGCTCCGCCCGGACTCCTACGGGAGCCGGGCTCCGCCTCCGGCATCAATTGCAGCACAGCTCCGCCCAGACTCCTACGGGAGCCGGGCTCCGCCTCCGGCATCAATTGCAGCACAGCTCCGCCCGGACTCCTACGGGAGCCGGGCTCCGCCCACGACCCTGCTCCACTTCCAATGGCAGACTCCGCGCAGTTCCATCATTCCCTGACAGGCCGCAGTAGCCATCGCCACCCTGCTCCACTTCTTGTGGCAGATTCTGCACAGCTCCACTACCTCCTGGCAGGCCGCAATAACGGCCACGAACCTGCTCCACCTCCTGCGACGGATTCCATACGATTCTCCCATCTGCCGGGGAGTCACGACAACGGACGCTGCTCCACCCCGCGTAACAGATTCCATGTGGCAAGCCACAGTGATGGCCACGCATCTACTCCACTATCCTTTGCAATCAATTCCCCTGACCGTGGACAGCCCACTACCAGACGGTTACAAACGTCACCATCAATCCGTTGCCTCCCCCGCCTATAAAAGGGGGATCCAGATACGTTATTCTCTAAGCTCATTTTCTTATCTCAAAACTCTGCTAAATTCTCCGTTCGAGCACTCCATTCTTGTTGAGGCAGAGAACTGACTTGAGCGTCGGAGGGTCTTGCCGGAGCAACCCCACCTCCGGTTTAGACTTCCCTTGCAGGTCCCGACGGCGACCGCGGCTTCCCCGACTCCAGCTTCTCCGGCGCAAGCAAATTTTTGCACCAACAGGATTGGCGCTAGAGGAAGGGCCTGTGCCTTCGCAACACCCTTGTTCTTAAAGGAGTGTTCAACGGAGCCATCTCCGACCGTCTCTCCGTCACCCACTCCCAATCTTCCCCCACGGGATCAGCACTCGATGCCTCCGCGCAAGGCATCCACCCGGCGGTCTACAGCCTCCGCGGCCAGATCTCAGGCTCCGGCCTCCCCTCCAGTTTCTCAGCCTCCTCCTCCTCCCCCTCCGACGACGGCGGTCGGTGCGGAGCAATTCGACTTGCTGGTGCAGCAGGTCAGGGGACTCGTCGAAGCCGTACAAGCGATGCAGCAGCAGCAACCGCAGGCGTCGGTGCATCCGGAGGGGGCATCTCCGGAATGCCAGAACCCGACGGCGGGGCGAGCCACCTAGGCCAGCCGCCCCGTCCTTCCCGGGAAGGCGAATCCGAGAGTAGAGAGCCCTCCGTCGGATCACGACTCCACCCCTGGAAGATCCCTGCCCCCGTTCTGCTAAAGGACCCTCGAGACTCGAAGTCGAGAGGATTTCCTGGACCGGAGGCTCCAGGAGATGAACCGGCGGATCGAAGAACTCCGCCACGCGCCTCCCGCTTATGGTGAGGATATTTGCACTGACCCTCCTTTCTCCCAAATGATTATGCAGGAATCAATCCTGCCGAACTTCAAGCTTCCCCAGTTCGAAAGCTACGACGGGATGTCGGACCCAGTTGATCATCTGGAGGCCTTCCGAACGATGATGCTGCTTCACGGTGCTCCTGACGCCATCTTGTGCCGGGCTTTCTCATCTACTTTGAAGGGAGCAGCAAGGAACTGGTACTCTGCTCTGAAGTCGGGTACCATATTTTCTTTCGATCAAATGAGCCACCAATTTGTGGCCCATTTTGTCAGCAGCCGGCGTCCCCGGAAGGGTTCGGAGTCCCTCATCAACATCAAGCAGAGGGAAGGGGAGTCCATACGGGCCTACGTCAACCGCTTCAACATCGCGGCGTTGGAGGTCCGGAATTTGGACCAGTCAGTTGCCATGGCCGCCCTGAAAGGCGGCCTTCAGAAGAATGATCTTTTGTACTCTCTGGAGAAGAAGTACCCCAGGGATTTTGCTGATTTACTGGCTCGGGCTGAAGGATACGCCCGAGCGGAAGAAGCCTTCAAGATGAAGGACGAAGAGACAGCGAGGGAGCGTCAGGCGGGAGATTCGAGTAAACCCGCAGTTGAGAAGAGGCCAAAAGAAGCCCGGCCTCGCTCCCGATCCCCTCCTGGGCATAAGCGCGCCCACACTCCACCCCGGGCACGCAGGCAGAGAAGCCCGGACAACAGGTTTCGGCGGGGTTCCCCACCAGGGAAATTCCGCAACAATGCCCCCCTCAATGCCTCGAAGACCCAGGTACTGATGGAGGTCAGGGAGCAGCTCCCTAGGCCAGAGAGGATGCGCACACACCCCGGAAAGTGCAACCCCAACATGTTCTGTCTCTACCACCGCGACCACGGCCACGACATCGAAGAATGCATCAAGCTCCAGGACGAGATCGAGGAGCTCATCCGGCGAGGTCGACTCGACAGATTCATCCACCGCAGGCCTGAGGGTAGAGGAGACCGGCCAAGAGCCCTCCCACCGCCCGAACCGCAGAAAAGGGAGGAGCAGCCTGGGGACCGACCTCCCATCGGGACCATCGACTCCATCGCCGGAGGGCCTCAAGGAGGAGCGGGAAAGCTATAAATATGTCATTTACTATTTCGTTCTGAATCTACTTTTCTTTCTAGCTAACGTGCCCCTCCCACCTAGTGTGGATGTATTATGATTGGGTAGGATCCCACCAAAAACGCAGCCATGCCAGGGACAGGAGGAGAACCTCGTCCTGGCATGAGCAAAGTCGAAGGTCCGGTTCTTTTAGACCAGATGGGGGGAGAGGCCTTACAACGCCCTAATGTGCCCCCACAGCCCTGTTAGGGACAGGAGGAAAATCTCGCCCTAACTTGAGCAAAGTCGAAGGCCCGGTTCTTTTAGACCGGATGGGGGAGAGGCCTTACAACGCCCTAATGTGCCCCCACAACCCTGTTAGGGACAGGAGGAAAACCTCGCCCTAACTTGAGCAAAGTCAAAGGCCCGGTTCTTCTAGACTGGATGGGGGAGAGGCCTTGCAACGCCCTGATGTGCCCCCACAGCCATGTCAGGAACAGGAGGAGAACCTCGTCCTGACATGAGCAAAGTTGAAGGCCCAGTTCTTTTAGACCGGAGGGGGGAGAGGCCTTATAGCGCCCTAATGCGCCCCCACAAGCCAGGCTGGTAACGAGAGGAGAACCTCGCGCCGGCTCAAGCAAAATGTGAGGTCCGGACTCCTACGGGAGCCGGGTTCCGCCGCCAAGGAAGACTTCACCCGGACTCCTACGGGAGTCGGGTTCCGCCGCCAAGAAAGACTTCACCCGGCTCCTACGGGAGTCGGGTTTCGCCGTCAAGAAAGACTTCACCCGGACTCCTACGGGAGCCGGGTTCCGCCGCCAAGAAAGACTTCACCCGGACTCCTACGGGAGTCGGGTTCCGCCGCCAAGGAAGACTTCACCCGGACTCCTACGGGAGCCGGGTTTCGCCGCCAATGAAGACTTCACCCGGACTCCTACGGGAGCCGGGTTCCGCCGCCAAGGAAGACTTCACCCGGACTCCTACGGGAGTCAGGTTTCGCCGCCAAGGAAGACTTCACCCGGACTCCTACGGGAGCCGGGTTCCGCCGCCACGAAAGACTTCACCCGGACTCCTACGGGAGCCGGGTTCCGCCGCCAAGGAAGACTTCACCCGGACTCCTACGGGAGCCGGGTTCTGCCGCCACGAAAGACTTCACCCGGACTCCTGCGGGAGCTGGGTTCCACCGCCAAGGAAGACTTCACCCGGACTCCTACGGGAGCCGGGTTCCGCCGCCACGAAAGACTTCACCCGGACTCCTACGGGAGCCGGGTTCCACCGCCAGGAAAGACTTCACCCGGGCTCCTACGGGAGCCGGGCTCCAATCGCCACTTCTGCAGCAAGGGTCAACGATGGTGGCGAAACTCGGCCGCATGACAAGATCAGATGAAAGGAAAGAGCCCCCCCCCACGGCGACATCTACGTCAAACTAGCCAAATGACAAGAAAGGTTCAACAAATGACAATATCAGCGCTACACGTAAACAAGGTAACACAAAGCGCTCCTTTTTCCATTCTCGATATACGCACTACAAAGCCAGAATGGCCAGAGAAAGAAGGACGAAACGACAAAAAGAAAATAACTACACAAAGACAAAGGGGCTCTAAGGAGGCCCTGCATCCTCCGACCTAGAGTTACCACTTCCATCCCTCAACCAGGACTGCCTCAGGCTCTCCACCGTTTCTTCTAGTTCTTCCTTCTTTCGCAGCGTATCCTGGAGCGCCTGACGAAGTTGCTGGCTCTCAGCCTCTGCTTCTCGATGCCACTTCCGCAAAACTTCGGACTCCGCCTTTGCGTCCGCGATGGCCTTCCGCTCAAGCGCCAGTTGGATTTTTACTTGTTGCAGCTCGGCTGTCTTCTCCCCAAGGGAGACAGAAATCCCCTCGACGGTGCCTCTCAGGGCTTGGAGCTCTTCGGTATCTTGGGCGTTAGTAAGCTACGCCCTAGTAACCAGCTGCCTCTGGAGATGAACGACCTCGTCCGCCGCCTGTCGGAATCTCCCTTTGTACTCTTCTACTTGCCGGCGCCAGCTGGCCCGCTGCACGTCGTGGCTCATCTCAGCGTCTTGAAGCTGCTTCTGGAGGTCGGAGACCTTCTGCGACCATTTTTGTTCATCATCAACCCGTGCCGGGGGCCGGGATGAGTTTCCTTCCAGCTGGCCGATCCTCCTCTTCGCAGCTGATAGCTCCACCTTAAGGGCGCTGATCCTGGCTTCTTGAGCCC
>NC_025996.2:113112409-113202618 GCF_000442705.2 Elaeis guineensis
TGATGATCGACATAGGAGAAAATTTACAAAATAGTTTGGAGACCATGTAGTTTCCATTAGTATATGATTTATATTTTAATAATTATAAAAATTAATTATTTGAACCAACATAATTTTTATGTTATGTTGTAGATAAAATATAAGTATTTCAATAAAGAATAAGATGCGATCGATGAGTTATATGATTTAGCATGTGGCCCCGATCAAAGATTAACCACTATGCATTCTGTATCATTGAAGGAATGAGATTTCATATAGACAGCTTGAGATGCAAAGACAGACCTAGAATAGTAGGATTGCTATGATAAGATATGAAGGAGAAGAGAAGATTGAATATCTTGGTGTATTAATAGATATCATAGAACTGAAGTTAAGGTCCAATAATCGGTATTTGTTTCAGTGTGTATGGTGGGATATTAGCAATAAGAAGATCGGTATTTATCGATGCACACTTTATCAGTATAAATTTTATATGAACATGATACCAAATGAGCCATATAATATTAGCAACTCAAGCGAAATAAATAATATATTTGAAAGATCCAAAGTATCGAGGTGATTGGCATGTCATACAAAGAATAATACCTAAAGATGTACATAACATACCAATCTAACTAGAGATAGATGAAAATTTAGATCTATAGAAGAGAAAGCTTTTCAAGAGGAAGAACAAACATTGATCGGGCTCCTTATTGATGAAGAACTTGTGACAACTCCTTTGAAATAGGGCTGATCTACTGTCCAACGAAGTTGAAGCTGATTTTATATTTAATCTTGATGATTTGAAAGGTGATAATCGATTCATAAATAATGATGAGATAGAAGATGATAAATTAGTCGATTATTATGATTCGAAGGAGGACCTACAAATCGAAGAGGATACGGATATTGATGAGTAGATCTATATTCTTTGTTAAATCTTTTCTTGCAATAACGGTATGCAATACAATTCTATTTATTAATATTTATATATTTTTACTATTATTATTCATTATTACATTCATTTATATGTTAAGATTAGTTATATGCATGATTTGAGCATTGCACGGTATGACACCAAGAGGAAGATGACCACGTCTGAGTTTCCAGCCTCCCCATGAGGATGAGCCTTCCCCCATTTCCTCTGCCGGCATCATTGGAGCTGCCAGAGGGTACTGCAGAGGCGGATTCGAGTGGTATTATACTATTTTTTTACATAATATAATTTGATTTTAATTGTATCTATTAAATTTATAGATAGCTATCATACTAATGATTTATTCATTATATTTCAGGCCATTCAGTGCAGATGGTGAGACAAGGATGAGGTCTATCGAAGAATCTCATCCTAGAGCATTAGAGATTGTGAGCACAAGGGATAGCATCTCTATTATCAAGATTCCATCTGACTACACCATGCCCATTAGGGGATGGTGTGAGCCATGACGGACTGAGCTGGGCATCATATGCCGCAACTATGCCCTTATGATGCTCTCTAATTGGTGTCACATTACATTGGCTCAATAGGAGATCTTCTATAGCCACTTATAGGTAAAATAATATTTAGTAAAATATTTAATTAGCACTGTATTCTTATAATATTTGTTATTGGCAGGCTATATTTGATATTATTGATTTTGAGCATGATTACATACAGCGAGCTGTGGATGGTCATCTATGCTCATATTTCAAGAATTATTGACATCGCATTCATCACCATTGATATGCTGTAGTGCGAGATCAGGGGATGAGGGCAGTGCGACAGCGGCCATATGACAGCATCAGTATCAAGGATTAGGTTGTTATATACCATGGATATGAGGATCTGGCATATCAGGTTAAGCATCCAATTTTTTTTTAGAGTTTAATAATTAAATCATTTATTCTTAAATTCAGTTAGTTACTTACTAATTTGACTATTAACTATACAAGATCGATGTGCTCGAAATACCATCAATCGGATGAGACAAACCGTCGTGCACTGTGGAGGTTCGAGGCCATTCACTTACCATATAGAGAAAATGGTAAGTAATTTTTATTTAACATATTTTAACTTTTTAACTATTTAAAAAATTTTTATTAATTATTCTCAAATTACAAAGAGATGTAGAGAGTGGCAAGCTTCTTGATAGGATCGAGATCTACTAGCAGACCACCAGCAACAGTCAGGAGAGTAGACAGCGGGAGCCAGAAGTTTTATGTAAGTTTTTTAACTATTTTTTTATTGGCATTTTAATTTTCAGTACAAACTCAGAATAGTTATAACTTTAATTTTCAGGATCGTATGATAGAGATTAGATTCCAGCCTACCCCTGAGGGCTCAACCGCACCCATAAAAGATGAGATTTGTGATCAGGTGCTTGGTATGAGACCCTACTATGTTTGAGAGCTAGGGTATGGATTAGTGCTCTCCCATCCTCATGCTCATCCAAGACTGACGTCCATGCTGCCTGTGATGCCCGACTAGTGGAGATACAGAGATAGACTGCTAAAGATCGATAGTGGGTTGATGATGATCGATAGTTGATGAGGCAAATGATAGAGCGGATGATACAGATAGAGCAGATGATGTTGCTGATAAAGCAGTAGCAAGTCGGTCCGAGCTCCTCCACCCATTCTCTTCTTCAGATGCTGATGCTTGATGGCCAGCAGCTTGTTTCTGTATTTTTGATTTTATTTTGGATCTCGTATAATTATTAAATTTATTTTTTATAATTATATTTTAATATAATAAAATTATCAAATTTATTTATAAATTTGTTGAATAAATTTTTTATTTTTATTTTATAGATTATAAATATAAAATATTAAAAATATAAATTAAAAATTATATATTTTTCTAATGTTTTTTTAAAATATTATATTTAATTAGTGATGAAATTATTTATGATGAAATATCCATCACAAATAAAATTATTTATGATGGAACTATTCCATCATAAATAATTTATTTTTAAAATTTAAAACTTCTTTTTAAAATTATTTATGATGGAATATTATCATTGTAAATAAATTTTTTTGGTGATGAAACTATTTACGACAAAATTTTTCATCGTAAAGAAGTAATTTAATTTTTTTTTAATATTAAATTTATTTATTAAATTATTGATGATGGAAAATTTTCATCATAAATAATCTTATTTATATTAAAAAATAAATTATTTATGATAAAATTTATTTCATTGTAAATAATTTAAAAAATAAAAAAATTTGTAATGCAAATAGTTCGTTGCAAAAAAATGATTATCAGTGATGAAAATTTTGTTTCTATCATAAAATTTTATCTGCAACTATATTTTAGTAATGCAGTATTAGCGATGAAATTTTTATTGCAAATAAGTATTTGCAATGGAAATTTAGTATTTGCGATGCTTTTTTTGTGTCACAAATATTCTTTTCTGTTGTAATGCCAAGTCCAATCCTATTAGACAAATGAAACTCAATCTGAGTCAAATTTAAACTTGAATCTAATCAAATTAAATCTGATTTAATTTGATCAGGATCCAATCCCATTATTGATCAAATCAAATAATTAATCAAATAATTTAGCAAAACCTTGGCTAGGGTAGTCCTTGTGAGGAGTCACAGGACTGTTTGAGTTGAGTACGATTCGGATGATCTGATCAGGGTTGACAGTTTAACCCTGAGTCATCCTAAACACAGGGGTCAAAAGGATGAATTATACAGTAACCATATTCATGTAGGTTCTGAGTGTTGTGATTGTGACTCTTCAACCTATCCGAACGTCGGGTACCATTGCTAGATGGTCACTTCGATTAGTACAGGAATTGGTTCCTGTGCTACCGACTTAGGTTCGAACCTGCGGGGTCACACACATTAGAGGTTCCTATCTGATCTGATGGCTAATATAGAATCCTACATGTTTGGGACTCAGTGATCGAGAATCAAGATTCTCTGATCATGAGTTCCACACATTATAGGTATCGAGGTCAAGAGTCTCACTGGTTGGGACTTTTCAATCAGGGTTACATATCGATAAATTCTGATGCCTGATTGCCCATCGGATTTGGACTCAATATTTATGAGAGGTTTAATTAGTGATTTGATCGCTAATTAACTTAATTTGATTGAGTAATTATTTTTGGATCAAATCCAATTGAATTAGATTCTGTTGGGTTTGACCCGATTAGGTTAAGAGTTGACCTAATCGTCGAGATGGTTTGGTCCCTGATTTGATCAGGGGTTGGGCTTAGTCAATTCCTGATTTGATTAGGATTTTATTGAGCTTAATTAAGCCTAATTAAGTTGGGTTTAAATTAGTCTAATTGGACCTAACTTATTTGGTTCAATTAGGTTGGTTTAAATAATTAAACCACCTTGACCCAATCTCCATGCGCCACCTCACTTCTATTGCACCCATTTGAATTCATGAGAAGGAACTTCTCATGAATTTTTTCCTCATGCCAAGCCCTCTCCACGCCCCACTTTAATGTGTCAAATGAATGGATAAGGATGATTGGTTGGCCATTCAAATTCAAAATAAAGTTTGAATTTGAATGGGCAATCAATCTTTGCACCTTATCCCTTTTTTTACACCCCATTTTTTACATGAGAAAAGGTTTCTCATGAAATCACTCAATGCACAATTTAAGCCATGCCTCACGCCTTTAGTGGATAAGGGATGAGTTGGTGTCCATTTGAATTCAAAATTTGATTTGAATTCAAATGTGCAATTACTCATCTTTATCCTTTCTTTTGGATAAGACGTTTGACGTTGTTATAAAAGGAGGAGAAGAGTGGGGTGTGCAAGAAGAAGATTTTTTGGAGAAAAATTTTGGAGCATGAGAAGTCTTGTGCATGAGAAGGAAGTCCATATCCTTCCAAGAGAAAAAGAAAGAAAAGAAAGAAAAGTGGGTGCAAGGTTTCGGTGAGTTCCCTAGAGTTTTAGTCTGGGGTTCGGGAAGTGAGAAAGTGAGCTACGAGTGTCGTGAGCCCACAAAATCTTAAGAAGATCTTCAACATCCTCTTAAACACGTCTGTTGATGATCTAGAGCATCTGAAGAATCGACAGACATCGATCGAAGTAGTTCGATCAGCATCGACTATCAAAAGAGCTCTAACACGAGCTAGCACTCGTGAGGAGTCGATCAGATCGGGAGCTTCGTGTGGATGATCCACAGAGGCTAGATACGCTGTATGGCTGCATCACGATGATCAGACTCTTTTGATGGTGATCAAATTGCGGCGATCTACTACCCACATAAAAGTATTGTGTTCTGAACACATTACAGTAAAGTGTTTACTGTTCGAATTTGAATTTTAAATTAAATACATGCATACTATTTATCATATCTAGATCCTAGTGTAGGGTAAATTCATATTAATTAATTAGATTAATTAATATTTTTTCACTATAAATCATAATTTTAAAAAAATTTTAAAATTACCATTTTACCCCTGTACTGAATTTTTTCTCCACAAATCGTATCAGAGCGGGTTCTTAGATATGATATATATATTTGCATGCATAGATTATGTTGTAATCTAAAAGTTTAAATTTAAAATTTGAAATTTAAAATTTAAAATTTGAATTTTGAAAGTTGTTCAAAATTTAAATTTCAAAAAATTGAAATTCAAAATTTGAAATTTGAATTTTGAAATTTGAAATTCAAAATTCAAAATTCAAAAATTTGAAATTCAAAATTCAAAATTTGAAATTTAAAATTTGGTTGAAATTTTAAATTTGAAATTCAAAATTTAAAATTCAAAATTTGAAATTCAAAATTCAAAATTCAAAATTTGAAATTTGTTTGAAATTTGAAATTCAAAATTTAAAATTTAAAATTTAAAATTTAAATTTTGAAATTGGTATATTTAGATATACTTGATCCAAGTAGCAAGTAATCGAATTGGGTTGGTTGCCATGGCCATCCGGTCATAGGAGAAAAGCAGGGTTTAAAGGCCCTCTCCTCCCATTCGATGGGGTCTCCTATGGCGGTAGGGGTGCCGCTGTAATTATATCCCATGCAGATGAAGCAGCGAAAAAAATTAATTATAAAGGTTCAATTGTAAAATTTATCATGAATGTGTTAGATTAGATCTAAAGGAATATTCATGATTTATTTTGATTGAGTTATTTTCTGTTATGTAATTAGCAATAGGATTGCTATTTATGAAATGTGCTGTTTTATTTGTGAAATGAGTCAACATATTTGGTAAACAGAAAATAAAACCTTTCAAATTTCAAAATTATTTTCGAAATGTCAAACCCTGACCCATCAGCACAAATACTTAATTAAAAGAATTAAGTGTTGTCTAGTAGGTCTAGAATTGTGAATTAAGACATAAGACAATTGCATAAACTTGTGGGTCAATGGGTTAGATGGATTAAGTTCATAATTAGGTTAGACCTAAGGTTAGCTTAAAGAAATGGACTAAATTAGAGTAATTGGTCAAATCTAATCAAAAGTTGAATTAGATTAGGTCAAGGATACTCTAGACTCAACTCCAATAGTTGTAGTTGAATGGGTCCATATCTTTAACTAGACCAAGATAGACTTAATTCATGGCTTCGCGGTGGAACCCTATTTAATAAGTTGATCAAATTAAAACTAATGAATCTGTTGGTGTCTAAGGTAAGTTTGGAATTTTGACTAGTGGTTTTTAAGTGGGAGCTACTCGTAGTGATTCGATCTCTGACGAGTTAATGGCTTATCCCCACCACTGATCTCACTTATCTGGCCAACCTGGTGAATTAGGTTTTGATTAGATCACTTGGTGATTAGGGCTCACCCATGTCATTAGGTAAATCAGTTTGACTGATTTAGGTGCTCCTAATGCCAGCTTTAATTAAATTCTTTTTAATCTGACTTGGTGAAGTCAGTGGGAGGATTGAAATTGGTTGGATATTTTCTTCTCATCTATCTTTTAATAAAATCCTCAAAAATTATTAAGTCCTAAAAATAATTAAGTTATATTAATAACTAAGTCATAGCCTCCCATTAAGTGAGTGATAATGAGTCCATTAGTTTAATAATTGTTGGGTATAAAATACCCACAGCCGAAACCCTCGGCGGAACCGACATGAACTACGGGTAAGCTCCGACCGGACTCCTACGGGAGCCGGGCTTCACCTCTAACTTCAATTGCAGCACAGCTCCGCCCGGACTCCGACGGGAGCCGGGCTCCGCCTTTGGCATCAATTGCAGCACAGCTCCGCCCGGACTCCTACGGGAGCCGGGCTCCGCCTCCGGCATCAATTGCAGCACAGCTCCGCCCGGACTCCTACGGGAGCCGGGCTCCGCCTCCGGCATCAATCGCAGCACAGCTCTGCCCGGACTCCTGCGGGAGCCGGGCTCCGCCTCCGGCATCAATTGCCGCACAGCTCCGCCCGGACTCCTACGGGAGCCGGGCTCCGCCTCCGACATGAACTACGGGTAAGCTCCGACCGGACTCCTATGGGAGCCGGGCTCCGCCTCCGGCATCAATTGCAGCACAGCTCCGCCCGGACTCCTACGGGAGCCGGGCTCCGCCTCCGGCATCAATCGCAGCACAGCTCCGCCCGGACTCCTACGGGAGCCGGGCTCCGCCTCCGGCATCAATTGCAGCACAGCTCCGCCCGGACTCCTACGGGAGTCGGGCTCCGCCTCCGGCATCAATTGCAGCACAGCTCCGCCCGAAATCCTACGGGAGCCGGGCTCCGCCTCCGACATGAACTACGGGTAAGCTCCGACCGGACTCCTACGGGAGCCGGGCTCTGCCTCCGGCATCAATTGCAGCACAGCTCCGCCCGGACTCCTACGGGAGCCGGGCTGCGCCTCCGGCTTCAATCGCAGCACAGCTCCGCCCGGACTCCTACGGGAGTCGGGCTCCACCTCCGGCATCAATTGCAGCACAGCTCCGCCCGGACTCCTACGGGAGCCGGGCTCCGCCTCCGGCATCAATTGCGGCACAGCTCCGCCCGGACTCCTACGGGAGCCGGGCTCCGCCTCTGGCATCAATTGCAGCACAGCTCCGCCCGGACTCCTACGGGAGCCGGGCTCCGCCTCCGACATGAACTACGGGTAAGCTCCGACCGGACTCCTACGGGAGCCGGGCTCCGCCTCCAGCATCAATTGCAGCACAGCTCTGCCCGGACTCCTACGGGAGCCGGGCTCCGCCTCCGGCATCAATCGCAGCACAGCTCCGCCCGGACTCCTACGGGGGCCGGGCTCCGCCTCCGGCATCAATTGCAGCACAGCTCCGCCCGGACTCCTACGGGAGCCGGGCTCCGCCTCCGGCATCAATTGCAGCACAGCTCCGCCCGGACTCCTACGGGAGCCGGGCTCCGCCTCTGACATGAACTACGGGTAAGCTCCGACCGGACTCCTACGGGAGCCGGGCTCCGCCTCCGGCATCAATTGCAGCACAGCTCCGCCCGGACTCCTACGGGAGCCGGGCTCCGCCTCCGGCATCAATTGCAGCACAGCTCCGCCCGGACTCCTACGGGAGCCGGGCTCCGCCCACGACCCTGCTCCACTTCCAATGGCAGACTCCGCACAGTTCCATCATTCCCTGACAGGCCGCAGTAGCCATCGCCACCCTGCTCCACTTCTTGTGGTAGATTCCGCACAGCTCCACTACCTCCTGGCAGGCCGCAATAATGGCCACGAACCTGCTCCACCTCCTACGACGGATTCCATACGATTCTCCCATCTGCCGGCGAGTCACGACAACGGACGCTGCTCCACCCCGCGTAACAGATTCCACGTGGCAAGCCACAGTGATGGCCACGCATCTACTCCACTATCCTTTGCAATCAATTCCCCTGACCGTGGACAGCCCACTACCAGACGGTTACAAACGTCGCCATCAATCCGTTGCCTCCCCCGCCTATAAAAGGGGGATCCAAATACGTTATTCTCTAAGCTCATTTTCTTATCTCAAAACTCTGCTAAATTCTCCGTTCGAGCACTCCATTCTTGTTGAGGCAGAGAACTGACTTGAGCGTCGGAGGGTCTTGCCGGAGCAACCCCACCTCCGGTTTAGACTTCCCTTGCAGGTCCCGCGGCGACCGCGGCTTCCCCGACTCCAGCTTCTCCGGCGCAAGCAAATTTTTGCACCAACAGGATTGGCGCTAGAGGAAGGGCCTGTGCCTTCGCAACACCCTTGTTCTTAAAGGAGTGTTCAACGGAGCCATCTCCGACCGTCTCTCCGTCACCCACTCCCAATCTTCCCCCACGGGATCAGCACTCGATGCCTCCGCGCAAGGCATCCACCCGGCGGTCTACAGCCTCCGCGGCCAGATCTCAGGCTCCGGCCTCCCCTCCAGTTTCTCAGCCTCCTCCTCCTCCCCCTCCGACGACGGCGGTCGGTGCGGAGCAATTCGACTTGCTGGTGCAGCAGGTCAGGGGACTCGTCGAAGCCGTACAAGCGATGCAGTAGCAGCAACCGCAGGCGTCGGTGCATCCGGAGGGGGCATCTCCGGAATGCCAGAACCCGACGGCGGGGTGAGCCACCTAGGCCAGCCGCCCCATCCTTCCCGGGAAGGCGAATCTGAGAGTAGAGAGCCCTCCGTCGGATCACGACTCCACCCCTGGAAGATCCCTGCCCCCGTTCTGCTAAAGGACCCTCGAGACTCGAAGTCGAGAGGATTTCCTGGACCGGAGGCTCCAGGAGATGAACCGGTGGATCGAAGAACTCCGCCACGCGCCTCCCACTTATGGTGAGGATATTTGCACTGACCCTCCTTTCTCCCAAATGATTATGCAGGAATCAATCCTGCCGAACTTCAAGCTTCCCCAGTTCGAAAGCTACGACGGGATGTCGGACCCAGTTGATCATCTGGAGGCCTTCCGAACGATGATGCTGCTTCACGGTGCTCCTGACGCCATCTTGTGCCGGGCTTTCTCATCTACTTTGAAGGGAGCAGCAAGGAACTGGTACTCTGCTCTGAAGTCGGGTACCATATTTTCTTTCGATCAAATGAGCCACCAATTTGTGGCCCATTTTGTCAGCAGCCGGCGTCCCCGGAAGGGTTCGGAGTCCCTCATCAACATCAAGCAGAGGGAAGGGGAGTCCATACGGGCCTACGTCAACCGCTTCAACATCGCGGCGTTGGAGGTCCGAAATTTGGACCAGTCAGTTGCCATGGCCGCCCTGAAAGGCGGCCTTCAGAAGAATGATCTTTTGTACTCTCTGGAGAAGAAGTACCCCAGGGATTTTGCTGATTTACTGGCTCGGGCTGAAGGATACGCCCGAGCGAAAGAAGCCTTCAAGATGAAGGACGAAGAGACAGCGAGGGAGCGTCAGGCGGGAGATTCGAGTAAATCCGCAGTTGAGAAGAGGCCAAAAGAAGCCCGGCCTCGCTCCCGATCCCCTCCTGGGCATAAGCACGCCCACACTCCACCCCGGGCACGCAGGCAGAGAAGCCCGGACAACAGGTTTCGGCGGGGTTCCCCACCAGGGAAATTCCGCAACAACGCCCCCCTCAATGCCTCGAAGACCCAGGTACTGATGGAGGTCAGGGAGCAGCTCCCTAGGCCAGAGAGGATGCGCACACACCCCGAAAGTGCAACCCCAACAAGTTCTGTCTCTACCACCGCGACCACGGCCACGACATCAAGAATGCATCAAGCTCCAGGACGAGATCGAGGAGCTCATCCGGCGAGGTCGACTCGACAGATTCATCCACCGCAGGCCTGAGGGTAGAGGAGACCGGCCAAGAGCCCTCCCACCGCCCGAACCGCAGAAAAGGGAGGAGCAGCCGGGGACCGGACCTCCCATCGGGACCATCGACTCCATCGCCGGAGGGCCTCAAGGAGGAGCGGGAAAGCTATAAATATGTCATTTACTATTTCGTTCTGAATCTACTTTTCTTTCTAGCTAACGTGCCCCTCCCACCTAGCGTGGATGTATTATGATTGGGTAGGATCCCGCCAAAAACGCAGCCATGCCAGGGACAGGAGGAGAACCTCGTCCTGGCATGAGCAAAGTCGAAGGTCCGGTTCTTTTAGACCAGATGGGGGGAGAGGCCTTACAACGCCCTAATGTGCCCCACAGCCCTGTTAGGGACAGGAGGAAAATCTCGCCCTAACTTGAGCAAAGTCGAAGGCCCGGTTCTTTTAGACCGGATGGGGGAGAGGCCTTACAACGCCCTAATGTGCCCCCACAACCCTGTTAGGGACAGGAGGAAAACCTCGCCCTAACTTGAGCAAAGTCAAAGGCCCGGTTCTTCTAGACTGGATGGGGGGAGAGGCCTTGCAACGCCCTGATGTGCCCCCACAGCCATGTCAGGAACAGGAGGAGAACCTCGTCCTGACATGAGCAAAGTTGAAGGCCCAGTTCTTTTAGACCGGAGGGGGGAGAGGCCTTATAGCGCCCTAATGCGCCCCCACAAGCCAGGCTGGTAACGAGAGGAGAACCTCGCGTCGGCTCAAGCAAAATGTGAGGTCCGGACTCCTACGGGAGCCGGGTTCCGCCGCCAAGGAAGACTTCACCCGGACTCCTACGGGAGTCGGGTTCCGCCGCCAAGAAAGACTTCACCCGGCCTCCTACGGGAGTCGGGTTTCGCCGTCAAGAAAGACTTCACCCGGACTCCTACGGGAGCCGGGTTCCACCGCCAAGAAAGACTTCACCCGGACTCCTACGGGAGTCGGGTTCCGCCGCCAAGGAAGACTTCACCCGGACTCCTACGGGAGCCGGGTTTCGCCGCCAATGAAGACTTCACTCGGACTCCTACGGGAGCCGGGTTCCGCCGCCAAGGAAGACTTCACCCGGACTCCTACGGGAGCCGGGTTTCGCCACCACGAAAGACTTCACCCAGACTCCTACGGGAGCCGGGTTCCGCCGCCAAGGAAGACTTCACCCGGACTCCTACGGGAGTCGGGTTCCGCCGCCACGAAAGACTTCACCCGGACTCCTGCGGGAGCTGGGTTCCGCCGCCAAGGAAGACTTCACCCGGACTCCTACGGGAGCCGGGTTCCGCCGCCACGAAAGACTTCACCCGGACTCCTACGGGAGCCGGGTTCCGTCGCCAGGAAAGACTTCACCCGGGCTCCTACGGGAGCCGGGCTCCAATCGCCACTTCTACAGCAAGGGTCAACGATGGTGGCGAAACTCAGCCGCGTGACAAGATCGGATGAAAGGAAAGAGCCCCCCCCCACGGCGACATCTACGTCAAACTAGCCAAATGACAAGAAAGGTTCAACAAACGACAATATCAGCGCTACACGTAAACAAGGTAACACAAAGCGCTCCTTTTTCCATTCTCGATATACGCACTACAAAGCCAGAACGGCCAGAGAAAGAAGGACGAAACGACAAAAAGAAAATAACTACATAAAGACAAAGGGGCTCTAAGGAGGCCCTGCATCCTCCGACCTAGAGTTACCACCTCCATCCCTCAACCAGGACTGCCTCAGGCTCTCCACCGTTTCTTCTAGTTCTTCCTTCTTTCGCAGCGTATCCTGGAGTGCCTGACGAAGTTGCCGGCTCTCAGCCTCTGCTTCTCGATGCCACTTCCGCAAAACTTCGACTCCGCCTTTGCGTCCGCGACGGCCTTCCGCTCAAGCGCCAGTTGGATTTTTACTTGTTGCAGCTCGGCTGTCTTCTCCCCAAGGGAGACAGAAATCCCCTCGACGGTGCCTCTCAGGGTTGGAGCTCTTCGGTATCTTGGGCGTTAGTAAGCTGCGCCCTAGTAACCAGCTGCCTCTGGAGATGAACGACCTCGTCCGCCGCCTGCCGGAATCTCCCTTTGTACTCTTCTACTTGCCGGCGCCAGCTGGCCCGCTGCACGTCGTGGCTCATCTCAGCGTCTTGAAGCTGCTTCTGGAGGTCGGAGACCTTCTGCGACCATTTTTGTTCATCATCAACCCGTGCCGGGGGCCGGGATGAGTTTCCTTCCAGCTGGCCGATCCTCCTCTTCGCAGCTGATAGCTCCACCTTAAGGGCGCTGATCCTGGCTTCTTGAGCCCAAGTTCGATCGCTGGCGCTCTTCTTACATTCCTCGAGCTCCTTTGTGAAGTTGCCTTCCTCCGGTTGTAATCCATGATCGCCTTCACTTGGAGACTCCTGAAGTGGGCGGCCTCAGCGGCAGCTTCAGAATGGCATTTTTTCGACTTGCGGAGCTCGCTCTCCGACTTCTTCAACTTCTTCGTCAGGTGGAGGACCTCCTTTTTCAGCCACTGGATAGTTGACTTCAGCGGGACCCCCAGGGGCAAGGGAAGTGCTTCAGCAGGGCACTGCCATAGGGAGGTGCAAACGTCAAAGACCGGCTCATTTCATGAAGAAAGGCGAAAAGGAGGAGGAGGGGGAAGGAGAGACCATCCACAACAAGAAATTCAACTTTATTGATTAATTTTGAAGACAAACAGAAAGGAAATATGGCGACAAAATAAAGATACAAGATCGGAGGTCTCAGACCTCAGGAGCAGGAGGCGGAGAGCTCGGCGCGGGGGGTGCGACCGCAGTAGCGGCGGACGAAGGGCCAGCCTCATCTTCAGACTCCTCAAGAAAGCCGAGATCGAGGTCAGGGTATCTACTGGCCACCTTCTCTTGACAGAGCTCGAACCCCTTGGTAAACACCTCCTGGCCGAACTGGACGTTCAGTTCCCTCATCTCCGTGGAGACCTTGAACTCCTCCACCGCAAGAGCCCTGGCCTCCGAGACCAGAATCGGAGTTTGCTCAACCAAATGGGCGACCTCGGCCTCCGCCTTCCTCGCCGACTCTTCCAAGATTCATCTCTCCTCCTCCCGGGCTTGTCTCTCTTCTTCTCGGGCCCGCCTCTCTCTCTCCAGGGCCTCCTGGAAGGTGGTTACTTCGGCCGTCTTCGCTTGGAGGCGAGCAACCTCGGCCTGGTAGCATTCCTCCGCCTGAAGGAGGTCCCTTCTCATGCGGCTCGTCGCCTCGACATAGGCAAAGAGCTGGTGCCCAATCTGCAAGGACGGATCGAGAATTACAACAAAGGCCGAGTAACCATGCAAATAAACATCCCCTTACCTCAAGGAAGGACCCCAAAGAATCCAAGCCCGCTGCTCGAGATCGGCGCAGTCGATCCTCTCCACGACGTCGGACAGAATGCAGCCATCAAGCAGCCGCCTGATCAGGTCCTTGTCGTTGAAGGGGTTCTCTGATCCCCCCTCGGAGCAGACGGACTCGTCTGCAGCAGCTCGGTGGCTGCTCACCCTGCGAGCCACCGATTTCCTCCTCCTCCCCGCGGCGGGCGCCTCGTGGGGCGGGCCCCCGGAACGGGGGCCCCGGTCGGCGGACTCCTTGAGGAAGCCCGGGGGGCCGCTAGCTCGGCATCCGAAGGAATGTCGATGGCCGGGGTCGCCTGGACGGGCGCAGCCAAGCTCGTATCCTCCGCCCTGGCCCTCTTCGCCGATCCAGAGGCCGTCGCACCCTTCCTCTTCTGAGCTCTCATGCCCTTGGCAAGCATCCGCGTGGCTTCGACGTCCATTGCTAAAAAAAAAAAAAAAAAAAAAAGAGAGAAAAAAGAAGAGAAGAAGAAGAAGAAGCGACACCGATCAGTCCAGAGTTAAAAAAAAAAAAAAAAAAAAGGGGGATAGAAAAAGAAAAGAAAAGAAAAGAAGAAAGAAAGAAAGAGGAAGAAAAGAGAGGGAAGGAAAAAATAAAGAGAAGAAGAAGAAGGCAAGAAAAGAAAAGATAAGTACTTGCTGGATCCTGAGGGCTCAGGCCGATGTTGAAAAGAAGCTGCTCCCTCAGAAGATTAGGAAGGGAAGGAGCGGGATAACTGAGAAGCTTTTGGGCGGCCTGGAGGTCGTCCTCTTCCAGGCTGGGAGCCCGATGGATGGAATCCCTCAGAGACCCCCAAGGGGGCAGGCCCAGTTCTAGGGTCGGGCAGTAGACAAAGTGAAATTTCCCCTTCCAATTGTGAATCGAAGAAGGGGCGCCCTTCAGCAACCCCTTCTTGCGAACTGGGGGGAGAAATACCACCAGTCCTTCGCTGAAGGATGGCATTTGAAGGTGTAAAAATGCCTGAACAAGGAAAGGGATGGTTGGACCTCGGCTATGTGGCAGAGAGACAGAAACCCTATCAGGAACCTAAAGGAATTTGGGGCCACGGAGGCGAGAGAAATGTCTAAGAAACGGAAGAAGGCGGCAACGAAGACAGGAAACGGAAGCCGGAGTCCGGCACGGAATGCCTCCTGATACAGACAGAAGCGACCAGGAGGAGGAGCGCTGGCCCGGTCAGAGGGGCCAGGCAGCTCCAGGTCGTACTTCGGAGGAACCCCATACCGAACCCTTATCAGAAGGAGTTCATCCGGAGTCGACGAGCATGGAATTGCGCCCGGTGTGAAAATCGGGCGGGACCCAGCCCCGGACGCGGGCTCATCCGCAGAGACAGGGGCCTGGGGGTTTGAAGCAGAGGAACTCTCGGAACTGTTGGGAGCAGAAGAATCAGAGGACATTCTGAACAGTTTCGGAGGGAGAGCCTAAGGGACCCTAAGAAGACAAGACCGAAAGGGGAATGAGACGCCGAAGGCTAACTCGGAGGGAAGCACAAAAGTAATGAAGAGAGGAGAAGCCCCTAGGTGGAGAGAAGAAGGTTGCACTAACCTATGTTGCTCTGGGCGACCTAGGGGACGAGGAACGGGAGGCGCCTACGGCTCGAGAGGACGTTCACTAGAGCAAGACTCTTCAAGGGAAGGCAGACACCAGCGAAAACTCAGAAATGGAATAGGGCGCCTGAAGGGAAGAGGACGGGTTTAAATAGACCCTGGGATCCGGTGCCATAATGATCGCGAATCCCCCCCGGCCAATCCACATCCAACACGTGTCCCACTCCCCCTCGCAGGCAGCTAAAAGTGGCTGGCAGTTGGTAGGGCCATAATTGCGCCGTTCCTAGGCCAGTGTACCTGCGGGATTCTCGAAGCGTCCCCTTGTACCGCTCCAATTCGAAAAGACTCCAGCACGCGCTCATTTAATGCCAAAATATCTGGGGGCGGCATTGCGCAGGATTTGAAGGGACGGTTTCGGCTGTGTCTCTCTCTCTGTACTTCCTTCGTTTGAAATTCAAACTCGGAAGTAGGGGGACTGGTGTTGGGTATAAAATACCCACAGCTGAAACCCTCGGCGGAACCGACATGAACTACGGGTAAGCTCCGACCGGACTCCTACGGGAGCCGGGCTTCACCACTAACTTCAATTGCAGCACAGCTCCGCCCGGACTCCTACGGGAGCCGGGCTCCGCCTCCGACATGAACTACGGGTAAGCTCCGACCGGACTCCTACGGGAGCCGGGCTCCGCCTCCGGCATCAATTGCAGCACAGCTCCGCCCGGACTCCTACGGGAGTCGGGCTCCACCTCCGGCATCAATCGCAGCACAGCTCCGCCCGGACTCCACCTCCGGCATCAATTGCAGCACAGCTCCGCTCGGACTCCTACGGGAGCCGGGCTCCGCCTCCGACATGAACTACGGGTAAGCTCCGACCGGACTCCTACGGGAGCCGGGCTCCGCCTCCGGCATCAATTGCAGCACAGCTCCGCCCGGACTCCTATGGGAGCCGGGCTCGCCTCCGGCATGAATCGCAGCACAGCTCCGCCCGGACTCCTACGGGAGCCGGGCTCCGCCTCCGGCATCAATTGCAGCACAGCTCCGCCCGGACTCCTACGGGAGCCGGGCTCCACCTCCGGCATCAATTGCAGCACAGCTCCGCCCGGACTCCTACGGGAGCCGGGCTCGCCTCCGACATGAACTACGGGTAAGCTCCGACCGGACTCCTACGGGAGCCGGGCTTCGCCTCCGGCATCAATTGCAGCACAGCTCCGCCCAGACTCCTACGGGAGTCAGGCTCCGCCTCCGGCATCAATCGCAGCACAGCTCCGCCCGGACTCCTACGGGAGCCGGGCTCCGCTCCGGCATCAATTGCAGCACAGCTCCGCCCGGACTCCTACGGGAGCCTGGCTCCGCCTCCGACATGAACTATGGGTAAGCTCCGACCGGACTCCTACGGGAGCCGGGCTCCGCCTCCGGCATCAATTGCAGCACAGCTCCGCCCGGACTCCTACTGGAGCCGGGCTCCGCCTCCGGCATCAATCGCAGCACAGCTCCGCCCGGACTCCTACGGGAGCTGGGCTCCGCCTCCGGCATCAATTGCGGCACAGCTCTGCCCGGACTCCTACGGGAGCCAGGCTCCGCCTCCGGCATCAATTGCAGCACAGCTCCGCCCGGACTCCTACGGGAGCCGGGCTCCGCCTCCGACATGAACTACGGGTAAGCTCCGACCGGACTCCTATGGGAGCCGGGCTCCACCTCCGGCATCAATTGCAGCACAGCTCCGCCCGGACTCCTACGGGAGCCGGGCTTCGCCTCCGGCATCAATCGCAGCACAGCTCCGCCCGGACTCCTACGGGGGCCGGGCTCCGCCTCCGGCATCAATTGCAGCACAGCTCCGCCCGGACTCCTACTGGAGCCGGGCTCCGCCTCCGGCATCAATTGCAGCACAGCTCCGCCCGGACTCCTACGGGAGCCGGGCTCCGCCTCCGACATGAACTACGGGTAAGCTCCGACCGGACTCCTACGGGAGCCGGGCTCCGCCTCCAGCATCAATTGCAGCACAGCTCCGCCCAGACTCCTACGGGAGCCGGGCTCCACCTCCGGCATCAATTGCAGCACAGCTCCGCCCGGACTCCTACGGGAGCCGGGCTCCGCCCACGACCCTGCTCCACTTCCAATGGCGGACTCCGCGCAGTTCCATCATTCCCTGACAGGCCGCAGTAGCCATCGCCACCCTGCTCCACTTCTTGTGGCAGATTCCGCACAGCTCCACTACCTCCTGGCAGGCCGCAATAACGGCCACGAACCTGCTCCACCTCCTGCGACGGATTCCATACGATTCTCCCATCTGCCGGCGAGTCACGACAACGGACGCTACTCCACCCCGCATAACAGATTCCACGTGGCAAGCCACAGTGATGGCCACGCGTCTACTCCACTATCCTTTGCAATCAATTCCCCTGACCGTGGACAGCCCACTACCAGACGGTTACAAACGTCGCCATCAATCCGTTGCCTCCCCCGCCTATAAAAGGGGGACCCAGATACGTTATTCTCTAAGCTCATTTTCTTATCTCAAAACTCTGCTAAATTCTTCGTTCGAGCACTCCATTCTTGTTGAGGCAGAGAACTGACTTGAGCATCGGAGGGTCTTGCCGGAGCAACCCCACCTCCGATTTAGACTTCCCTTGCAGGTCCCGGCGGCGACCGCGGCTTCCCCGACTCCAGCTTCTCCGACGCAAGCAGATTTTTGCACCAACAATAATCATTGGAGGCCCAAAGGCCTGGTGCTTATTGATTAATAGAATTATCATTCATAATATGATAATTTGGTTTGAGTCTTTCTGATGGTGATTAGGTTGGCCAGCCAAAGTCGGGCCTGATCATTTATTGGTCCGATTCACCAAATCAAATCATGTTAATGGTTGGATCTAACCAGATCTTTTCAGTGGAGGCCAAAGCCTATTGATTAGGTTCTGGGGCAAAATCAATTACTAGAAGTTATTTAGAGAAACAACTGATGATGAACCTACCCATAGATGCACATGGGTTGACCAACCAAAGTTGGGCTCATGTGTAGTCTGTGTGGATTCTAGTACCCACTAAGGAATTAAAGTAATTCCTTGAATTGGAGGTTGAGGCTACCAGTTCGTAAAAATACTGGAAGAAACTTTAGACTAAAGTCCAAGTCTTTAGTATTTATAATTTATGTACTAATAGAGGTCTGATTTTCCTTTATGCAGCTATGGCCACTACCCTGTCCCTCCGGTCATTATTAGATAATGACAAGCTCATGGGACCTAATTTTGATAGCTGGTATCGAAAATTAAAAATCATCCTTGAGCATGAGCGGATCCTTTATGTAGTAACGGATCCGGCACCTGAGGAGCCAACCCCGAATGTTAGAGGGACGGTCCGAGACACTTATCAAAAGTGGCTCAACGACCACACCACCGTTCGGTGCATTATGCTGGCGGCAATGAATGATGAGTTCAGCCGCAGGTTCGAGAATGCCCAACCACAGGAGATGCTTCAAATATTGAATGAATCCTTTGGCACGCCTGATGACGTTGAATGACACAAAACTAGTTGTGCCATTTTCAATGCTCGAATGAGGGATGGAGCCTCAATCACTGATCATGTACTGTACATGATCGAAATGATTGAGCGCCTAAGTAAACTGGGCTTTCCCCTGCATGAGCAGCTCGGTAAGGATGCGATCTTTAATTCTCTGCCCAAGTCCTACCTTCCCTTTCTTACTCATTTTTGAATGACAAAACCTGCAGTGAACTACCACGGCTTGTTGGGGTTGCTGCAGAACATTGAGAAGGACCACCAGCTCCATAAGGAGTCGGTAAATATTGTGGGAGGGTCTTCTTCTGGTCGTCGACCCTTTAAGAAAGAGAAGAAGAACAAGAAGAAAAAGAATAAAAAGGTACAACCGCATGCTGGAATGTCTGCACATGGTCAGACTAAGAAGTGCAAGCCCGACCAGAGCTAGGCAGAGTGCTTCTTTTGCAAGAAGCAGGGACACTGGAAGAGGAATTGTCCTCTATACATTGCCTCCTTGGACCCGAACAGGCCGAAGAAGAAGCAAGGTACTTATATGATAACACCTTGCAACTTTTTTATTTGTGATACTACTGTCTGGGTATTGGATACCGGAAGCCCTTATCATATTTGCAATTCGATGCAGGGTCTGCAGGTCAGTAGGAGATTTGATGAAGGTGATAGATTCCTGAACATTGGAGATGGAAGCAAAGTTCCAGTTCTAGCATTAGGAATCATGAACCTTGTAATCAATTCTCGAAATATAATTCTGAGTGAATGTCACTATTGTCCAAGCTTTTTATTAAATATTATTTCTGTAGGCCTTTTGGCCATGAACAGTTATCAATTTTTAATAAAAGGAAATGTTTGCAATATCATTTTGAATGATGTTACAATGTTTGTTAGATAACTTAATAATGGAATTTACTTTCTATCACAACCTGTTAATATGGTTCAAACCTCCGGTAAACGCCCTAGAATAGATAATATGTCAGAAGTCTACCTTTGGCACTGTAGGCTAGGTCATATCAATAAGAATAGGATAAACAGGTTGGCTCAAGAAGGAATTCTTGAAGTAGGTGATTGTGAATCACTTCCAACCTGTGAGTCCTGTCTTCTTGGTAAAATGACTAAATCACCTTTTACTGGAAAAGGTGAGCGAGCCAGTGAACTCTTGGGTTTGGTACATTTTGATGTATGTGGACCCATGAGCTCAAGTGCAAGAGGTGGGTATTTCTACTTCATAACCTTCACAGACGACCTATCGAGGTATGGGTATGTCTATTTAATGAAATATAAATCGGAGTCGTTTGAAATGTTCAAACTATTCCGAAATGAGGTAGAAAAATAAACTGGAAAGTGTATTAAAACTCTTCGATCTAATCGAGGAGTTGAATACCCTTCTAATAATTTTCTGACATATCTTGGGGAGAATGGGATTCTCTCTCAGTGGACTCCTCCTAGAACACCACAACATAATGGTGTATCTGAAAGGAGGAATCAGACCTTATTGGACATGGTTCGATCCATGATAGGGTTTGCTGGTCTGTCGATCTTCCTCTGGGGATATGCGCTCGAATCAGCTTGTTACCTTCTAAATAGAGTTCCAAGTAAGTCTGTAACCAAAACGCCATATGAGATATGGATAGGACGTAAGCCAGTACTCTCGCACCTTAGGGTTTGGAGGTGTCCGACTTATGTTAAACGTTTAATTACGGACAAGCTTGGACCTAGGTCTGACAAGTGTAATTTTATAGGATACCCAAAAGAGACCAAAGGGTATTACTTCTACCTAGCTGATGAGCAAAAAATGTTTGTCAGCCTTAAGGCAATTTTTTTGGAAAAGAAGTTCCTTGGTGAAGGGATTGTTGCCTCTAATGTCGAACTTGACGAAGCTCGGCAGGTAGAAAAACCGACACAAGTTGCTGAACCTGAACCGAATTTGGTTAGATCAGATCCGGAGCCCATTGTTCAAGCACCATTAAGGCGATCTGGTAGAGTACCACATCAACCGGACAGATACTATGGTTTCTTGGTCCGGGACAGCGATCCTATCGAACTTGATGAAAATGATGAGGATCCGATCATCTACATGGATGCAATGTAGAGATTCGACTCTGAGAAATGGCTGGAGGCCATGAAATTCGAAATGGAGTCCATGAAGGTCAACGATGTATGGACATTGGTTGACCCACCCGAAGGAGTAAAACCCATAGGGTGTAAATGGGTCTTTAAGAGGAAGAGAGGCGCAGATGGAAAGGTGGAAACCTATAAAGCCCGTCTGGTTGCTAAGGGATATCGTCAACGTTATGGTATAGACTATGACGAGACGTTTTCTCCATGGCAATACTCAAATCCATTCGGATTATGCTTGCAATAGCTGTCCATCTGGACTATGAAATCTGGCAGATGGATATGAAGACAGCTTTTCTTAACGAAGAGCTGGATGAAGAGGTGTATATGATACAACCTGAAGGATTCACAGCCACAGATGAGTCTAAGGTGTGCAAGCTACAGAGGTCCATTTATGGACTTAAGTAGGCATCACGGAGTTGGAACATACATTTTGATAAGACGATCAAGACGTATGGCTTCGTTAAGAACGGAGAAGAGCCATGCATTTATAAATGGGCTAATGGTCCAGTAGTAGTATTTTTGTATTATATGTGGATGATATTCTCTTAATCGAGAATGATGTCCCTACATTACAGGGAATAAAGATTTGGCTATCGTCATAGTTCTCCATGAAGGATCTGGGAGAAGCTTCCTACATCCTAGGGATGAGAATCTATAGGGATAGATCTAAAAGGTTGCTTGGTTTATCTCAGTCCACGTACATTGATACTATGCTGAAGAGGTTCAGCATGGAGAATTCTAAGAAAGGCTATCTTTCGATAGGCCATAGAATTTCTCTCTCGAAGAGGGATTGTCCGATAACACCTCAAGAGAGAGAGCTATGGGTAGGATTCCATATGCTTCGGCAGTGGGATCTATCATATACTCCATGATATGTACACGATCAGATGTGGCATACTCACTAGGGGTAATGAGTAGATACCAATCTGATCCAGGAGAGAATCACTGAAGGTTGTTAAAACTATCCTGAAGTATTTAAGAAATACTAAGGACCAGTGGCTTGTTTATGGTGAATCAGACTTGAGACTTATAGGATTTACAGACTCTAGTTTCCAGTCTGATCACGATGACAGCAAAAGTGTATCGGGATTTATTTTTATCCTTAATGGTGGGGCTATCTACTGGAAAAGTTCCAAGCAGTACATAGTGGCTGATTCAGTTTGCGAGGTGGAGTATGTCGCCGCATCAGATGCTGCCAAAGAAGCGGTGTGGCTAAGAAAATTCATCATCAAGCTCAGAGTAGCACCCTCCCTTGTTGGTCCAGTTCTGCTCTACTGTGACAGCTCTGGAGCCGTTGCTCAGGCGAAGGAACCAAAGGCACACTAGCGGACGAAGCATATTCTGTGCCGCTACCATCTCATCCGGAAAATTGTGGATTGAGGTGACGTCGATGTTCAGAAGATCGACGGAAAGGAGAACCTGGCCGACCCATTCACTAAAGCCATTGCGGTGAAGGAGTTTGATGATTACAAGTCGAAGATGGGTATTAGATACTGCACCGATTGGCTTTAAGCCAAATGAGAGATTGTTGGGAATAGTGTCCCAAAGCCAATCGTCAGTCTGTTGATGGTTTTGCTCATTTTTGTATATGTACATGAATTATGAATTAATAAAAATTATTTTGATATTTTTCATCACAAAATATTTCATCTTCTAATGAACTCCTATGTTGTGGTGAAGTCCTTAGGACTATTTAGACTCGACAAAGGAGGATTTGTCGTTTAGTCCTTAAATCTGTTCGTGATCAAATGATAAGTTGTTACTAAGGATGACAATGTTTATCAAGCATAGGTCATTATGTGCCATATAGGTTGGTTGTCCTCTTAACCAATGAGTGTAGAGACACTGGTATGGTATACAGGTGAGATGTAAGGGTACATCTGCACTGAACGTGACCAACTCCGGAGCTATTTCTGCTGTCAAGATTTGCTACCGATGGAATATGGTATAAATATCTCTCCGACCTGAGATCGCCACGGTGACTTGCAAGCAACTCACTGCACTTAGGCACTGGACTACCTGAATTTTTAATTCAGTGACGGAAGGCTGTTGGGTATAGTCAAGTACTTGACTTGTCGGTGCGTGTGTCAAGATGGGATTGACCACTCCAGTTTAAGAGTTGTGTACAGTCATTTTTCAATTTAGTAAAACCTTGGCCAGGGTAGTCCTTGTGAGGAGTCACAGGACTGTTTGAGTTGAGCACGATTCGGATGATCTGATCAGGGTTGACAGTTTAACCCTGAGTCATTTTAAACACAGGGGTCAAAAGGATGAATTATACAGTAACCATATTCATGTAGATTCTGAGTGTTGCGATTGTGACTCTTCGACCTATCCAGACGTCGGGTACCATTGCTAGATGGTCACTTCGATTAGTACAGGAATTGGTTCCTGTGCTACCGGCTTAGGTTCGAACCTGCGGGGTCACACACATTAGAGGTTCCTATCTGATCTGATGGCTGATATAGAATTCTACATGTTTGAGACTCAGTGATTAAGAATCAGGATTCTCTGATCATGAGTTTCACACATTATGGGTACCGGGGTCAAGAGTCCCACTGGTTGGGACTTTTCGATCAGGATTACATATCGATGAATTCTGATGCCTGATTGCCCATCAAATTTGGACTCAGTATTTATGAGAGGTTTAGTTAGTATTTGATTGCTAATTAACTCAATTTGATTGAGTAATTATTTTTGGATAAAGTCCAATTGAATTGGATTCAGTTGGGTTTGACCCGATTAGGTTAAGAGTTGACCTAATCGTCGAGATGGTTTGGTCACTGATTTGATCAGGGGTTGGGCTTAGTCAATTCCTGATTTGATTAGGATTTTATTGAGCCTAATTAAGCCTAATTAAGTTAGGTTTAAATTAGTCTAATTGGACCTAACTTATTTGGTTCAATTAGGTTGGTTTAAATAATTAAACCACCTTGACCCAATCTCCATGCGCCACCTCACTTCCATTGCACCCATTTGAATTCATGAGAAGGAACTTCTCATGAATTTTTTTCTCACACCAAGCCCTCTCCATGCCCACTTTAATATGCCAAATGAATGGATAAGGATGCTTGGTTGGCCATTCAAATTCAAAATAAAGTTTGAATTTGAATGGGCAATCAATCTTTGCACCTTATCCCTTTTTTTACGCCCCATTTATTACATGAGAAAAGATTTCTTATGAAATCACTCCATGCACAATTTAAGCCATGCCTCACTTCTTTAGTGGATAAGGGATGAGTTAGTGTCCATTTGAATTCAAAATTTGATTTGAATTCAAATGTGCAATTATTCATCTTTATCCTTTCTTTTGGATAAGACGTTTGACGTTGTTATAAAAGGAGGAGAAGAGTGGGGCGTGCAAGAAGAAGATTTTTTGGAAAAAAAATTCTGGGGCGTGAGAAGTCTTGTGCATGAGAAGGAAGTCCATATCCTTCCAAGAGAAAAAGAAAGAAAAGAAAGAAAAGTGGGTGCAAGGTTTCCGGTGAGTTTCCTAAAGTTTTAGCTTGGGGTTTGGGAAGTGAGAAAGTGAGCTACGAGTGTCGTGAGCCCACAAAATCTTAGAAAGATCTTCAACATCCTCTCAAGTACGTCTGTTGATGATTCGGAGCATCTGAAGAATTGATAGACATCGATCGAAGGAGTTCGATCAGCATCGACCGTCAAAAGGGCTCTAACACGAGCTAGCATCCGTGAGGAGTCGATCAGACCGGGAGCTTCATGTGGATGATCCACAGAGGCCAGATATACTGTGTGGCTACATCACGATGATCAGACTCTTCCGACGGTGATCAAATTGTGGCGATCTACTACCCACACAAAGTTTTGTATTCTGAACACATTACAGTAAAGTGTTTACTGTTCGAAGTTAAATTTCAAATTAAATGCATGCATGCTATTTATCATATTTAGATTCTAGTGTAGGGTAAATTTATATTAATTAATTAGATTGATTAATATTTTTCTACTGTAAAATCATAATTTTGAAAAATTTTAAAATTACCATTTTACCCCTGCACTGAATTTTTTTTCCCACAGATGAGATGTAGGAGTACATCATCACTGAATGTGACCAACTACAGAGCACTTTGCTGTCAAGAGTGGCTTGCGAAGGGTATGGATATAAGTGTCCCTCCAACCTGAGATCACTACGGTGACTTGTAAGCAACTTATTATACTTTGGTGTCAGACTTTCTGAATTTCTAGTTCAGTAACGGAAGATTTTTGGGTACAGTCAAATATTTATCAAGTGGATACGTGAGTCAAGATGGGATTGACCCCTCTGAATTAATAGAAGCTAATATATTAATATATTTCAATTTAGTAAAATCTGAATCTGGATAATCCATATGATAGATTTGAAAGATTGAAATACAAAGTGGATGACTATTATATGGTTGACAGTCAAATTCTGGGTCTCCTTGGGTATTAGGATCAAAGGAATGAATTATATGGTAACCATACGCAGTAGGTTCTTGAATGTTGCTTCGCCACCATTCGACCTATCCGAACATTGGGTCTCATTGCTAGATAGTTACATCGATTGATTCAAAAATTTATTTCTATACTATCGACTTAAATTTGAACCTATGGGATCATACTCAAAAATTTTTTTTGACTGATCATGTGATGGATCAATGATTAAGAATCGTTCAAAGGTTTAATCGTCAATTTAATTGATGGTTAACCTTATGCAAAAGTTGTAATAAATTTATTCATTGAGTGTTAGTAAGTTAATGAAGAATTAATTAGCAATTAAATTACTAATTAGCTTAATTTAATTGAATAAAGAGGATTAGATAAAAATTAATTTAATTAGATTTAATTAGGTTTGATCCGATTAGGTTATGAGATGATCTAATCACTAAGGGAGAATTATCCCTGATTTGATCAAGACTTTGGTTCAATCAATTCCTAATTTGATTAAAATTTGATTAAAAAATTATGAACCTAATTAGATTGGGTTTCATCTATTTATTTGGGCTTAACCAAATGTGATTTGGTTTGGAGTCAAATAAAGAAACCAAGAGTCCATAAAAGAATAGACTCTTCTTCTCTTTGCACCACCCTATTTTTGATGCCACAATTCCTCATGCCAAAAGGTATTTTGCTTGAGGTTTCTTCATGCTAATAACATCTGATGTTTCTCCTTTCTCAATGCCAAAGTTGGTTGGATTTTGATAAAAGAAAAGATTTGAAATTGGATTTCAAAATATTCCTTATCAAGAAGAATTTGTTTTCATCCAAATCACTCCACACGCCATATCTTTTATTCCCTTTCCTTTATGCGACAAAAAGGAAGAATTTTTTATGTGGGAAATTAGATAGAGATCTGATTTACCTTGAAAAATAATTGGTTGGGGTGTGGTTTCATGGCGTGAAAAATAGAGGAGAGTCCTCTTCTTTTTGGTGAGTGCAAAATCTAGATTTCTAGGGTTTGATCCTAAGAGTTTGGGAAGAGAGAAAAAGAAGAGAAAAGAGTGTCTCCTCTCTATATTTCTTCCATATCCTCATCTCCTCTAGATGTCCTTCTTCAATCTTTGAAAAGGTTCGAGAGATTTCAAGAAAGGATCCAGATCAGCCAACAATCAGATCAGGGCTTCGAGTGGATTTTTCGTAGAGGCTGGACACATGTGCGGCTACGAGCAACCAGCAGGAATTCTCTTTATTACATTCATCAACAGCGATGATCATTGACCCATGCTCAGATATCAAATTCTGAATTCAGATAGATATAGATTTGATCTACTGTTCACATGTATGCATACAGATTTTTTTTTTTGATTTTTTAAATTTTATATGCAATATATCATATCATAGATCTTAGAGTAGATTGATTTGATGATTAAATCATATGCATGTTAGGTTCATATGATTAATCTAGTTGCTTTTTACTATGATTTATTTTAAAAATTTTTAAAATACATGTATAAAATTATCTATATTTTCTAACAGTGATATCAGAGCTTAGGTTCATTATGATATATTATATATGCATATTAAATCTAAAATTTAATTTTATATAGATCTGATATATGATATCTTAAATTTGAATTTAATTAATGAAAGATCACATAAACTGAAATAAGGTTGTCCTGTGGTATGGTTTATCCCTTATAATGAACAGGTTATCCTAGTTTGTACTGATCATTAATAAAATCTGATTTTATATGTTACATATGATATTTATGATCCAATTTAGATGTGATCTAAGGTTGTGATCAGATTTAATATAATTTAGATTAAATCTAAATTCAAGCATATATGATATGTGATTAGATTAGATGATCCGATTAGCAAGTATTTGGATTGGATTGATCACCAAGTCATCCGATCATAGGAGCGAAAAGGGTTTAAAGACCCTCTCTTTCTATTCGATGGAGTACTCTTATAGCATGTAGGGTGCTATGTGATTAAACCCCACAAAGAAGAACATGAAAGGAAGAACTTACTTTTCTGCTAAATTTTAGATCTTGAAATCCTAGATTTATTGTCTGTAATACAAAGTTGTATGAAAAGTAAAACATCTAATCTATATGATTATAATTATTTTAATCATACAAAAATAAAATTTAAAATCATAAAAAATTTAGATATGATCTAAAAAGATGTTTATGATTGATTTTATTTTAGAATTATGCAAAATTTTTTTAGATCTGAAACTCTTTGAAATGTGCTCGCACAATTACTGAGCCAACCTAGTTTTGAATTGAGTTAGCCCAGTCTTTTTGTGTAGCTGGCTCAATGTTGATTGAGTCGATCCAGTTTCAAAATAGAAAGTCTTTGTATAAAATTTATTATAAATTATTTATAAAATAAAAAATTAAAATTGTTCAAATCTTAACCTAAACTCATATTGATGCAGAAACTTAATTAAAAATTAAAGTAGAATCGATTTGATCTAGAATTGTGATTTAAGATCTATTGACATTGCATAAAATATGGGAGTATGGGTTAGCTCAAATCAGATCCTCTTTATTGGGTTAGACCTAAAGTTAGAATCAAAGAGTTAATGGATCATGTAGAAAAATTGATTAAATCTGATCAAATATTGAATTAGATTAAATCAGAATTTCTCTAGAATCAGTACAATAGTTGTAGATGGTCAAGTCCATATCTTTAATTAGACCAATAGATCTTGATTGTGGCTCAATGGTTAAATCCAAATCATTAGGCTAATCAAATCGAAACTAATTAACCAATTGGTGTCTAAGATAAGTTTAGCATTTTGATCGGTAGTTTTTAATTGGCAGTAGCTTACCTGATCATTTTGATAGTGTCTAAGGTAAGCTTATTCTCCCATCGATCTCACTTACCTGGCCAATTTGATAGATTATATCTTGATTAGACCATTAAGAGATTCAAGTTAATCCATGCCATTAAGGTTGATCGGTGTGACTGATTTAGGTGTCATTTCAACCAGCATGACCCTAATCCAATTCAATGACTTGGTGAAGTCAGTGAAAAGATTGTGGTTTATTGATTGATCTCTTTTTTTTAATTTATAAATTAAATTTTTTAAATTATTAGATTTTTAAAATGAGATAGTTATGGTGATAACTAAATCATAGCCTCTCATTAAGTTGGATGATAATGGGTCCATTAATATGATGATCATTGAAGGCCCAAATGCTTGGTGTTCATCTACTATTAGAATTATCATTCATAATATGATGACTCAGTCAAGTCTCTCTAACAAGTGGTCAGATTAGCCAGCCAAAGTCAAGCCTAATCATTTGGTAGCTGAATTCCTAAGTATGATCATATTAATGGTGGGACCTAACCAGGGCTTGCAGAGAAGATCAAAGTCAACTGAAAAGTTATCTGGGGCTAAATCAATTACTAAAAATTATTTATTAAAATAATTGGTTAAGAATCTATCCATAAATGTACATGGGTGAGCCGATCAAAGTCGGGCTCATGTGCAGTCTATGTGGATTCTAGTACCTGCTAAAAAATTAAGGTAATTCTTCGAATTATAGATAGAGTCTACCAATTTGACTAAAATAGTGGAAGAACCTTTAGACTAAAGTTCAAATTTTTAGTTTAATCAATTCATAAAAATAGAGGTCCTGTATTTTTCTTTCAGTTATGGCTAGATGTCCGTTGCTCCGTTCACTATTTGATTGTGACTTATTTATAGGACCCAACTTCGATAGATGGCATCGGAAGTTGTAAATTAGTTCTAGAGCATGAATCAATCCGATATATGATTATGGATCCAGCACCTGATGTTTCTACGTCAAACACATATGATGCGACCAAAGGCACTTATCAGAAGTGACCAAATGATCGTATCACCATGTGGTGTATTTTGAGAGTAGCGAAGAATATGAATTTAGTTGTAACTTCGATGATGCTCAGTGGGAGGAAATCTTTCAAATATTGAAGGAGTTCTTTTGCTCCTCTGAAGATGTATTTTCAATAGGTCAACAATCTTTTGAGAAAAAAAAAAAGGAAGGTGCAAAAGAGTCATGCTTGGGTTGAGAAGTCCGAACTGATAAAAGAGTCCAAGGAAAACCTAGTCTAGCAGTCCCTTAATCCGAATAAGCCAAAGAAGAGAAATCAGCAAAGGATTGCTGGATAAGGTACTTATATGATAACACCTTGTGATTTCTCTATCTGTGACACTACTACTTAAGTATTGGATATCAGAAGTCTATGCAAATTATTGCAATGACTTCAGGTTAGTAGAAAGATTGAAAACAATAAAAGATTTCTAAATATTGGAGCTGAAAGTCATATTTCAGTTCTGACTTTAGGAATTCTCAAGCAAGTTTTTGATTCTAATAATGTCATTTTCAGTGATTGTCAGTAATATCCATTTTGATGAATATAATTTTCATAGGCCTTCTGACCAATGATGGATTTACATTGTCAACATAAAATAATTTTTATGATATCATTATAGATGATGTCAAAATTATGTATAGACAACTGAGAAATGGTATTTACGAATAGTCATAGCCTGTTAGTGTATAGTATACAACAAACAAGCACCCTAAAGTAGATTATGTCATGGATTTCTACCTTTGGCAAATTATGCTCGGTCATATAAATAAGAATAGGATCAACAAGAAATAATTTTTGAAGTCAATGATTATGAATCATTGTCAATCTGTCAATCCTATCTCCTTAGTAAGATGACCAAGTTACCTTTTGCTGAAAAAAATGAACGAGCCAATGATGTTCTGAGTCTGATACATATTGATGTATTGGATCTACAAATATGTTTGTCATAAATTTAAATTATTTGAAATATTCAAACAATTCTATAATAAGACAGAGAAACAAACTGAGAAGAGTATTAAAACTTTTCAGTCAGAGCAAGGAGGAGAATACCTTTTCAGTGAGTTTTTGACATATCTAAAAGAGAATAGAATTCTCTCTTATTGGAATCAATTTTGTTAGACATAGTTTGATCCATGATGGGGTTTACCAATTTGTAAGTCTCATTTTAGGGTTATGCTCTGGAGACACTTGTTATGTTCTCAACTGGATTTTGAATTAATCAGTCGCAAAGACTCCATATGAGATATGGACTAGACATAAGTTGATACTTTCTTACCTTAGGATTTGAAAGTATTTATTTTATGTCAAGCATTTACAGACCGATTAGCTTGGATCTTGATCCTATATGTATTATTTTGTAGGATATTTTCAAAGAATATAGGAGATATTATTTCTACTTTATTAAAGAACAAGAGTTGTTTGGCATTCTTTTTAAAAAAGAGAGTACTTTGGTGAAGGAACTGATGCCTCTAATGTGAAACTTATGAAGTTTGATAGATAGAAAAATCAATACAATCTAGTAAACTCATAGAATCAGATTGTATTAGTCAAACCTAGAACCCGTTGTAGAGGTACCATTAAAGAGATCCAGTAGAGTATTGCATCCATTGGATAGATACTTTGATTTCTAATTTCGAGACATTATCTTGTTGAACTCAATGAGAATAACAAAGATTTGATCACCTACATGAATGCGATGTAGAGGTCGACTCTGATTAGTAGCTTGGAGCCATAAAGTCCAAAATGGAGTCTATAATGGTCAACGGTGTATGGACACTTGTTGATCCACTCGAAAGGGCAAAGCCCATAGGGTGTAAGTGGATCTTCAATAGGATCAGAGGGCACAGACGAGAAGATGGAGACCTACAAAGCTGGTCTGGTTGCTTAAGGATATTGTCAATGTTATGGTATTGACCATAACGAGATATTTTTTTCTGTGGCAATGCTAGATATTTTGGAGTTGGAACATGCATTTTGATAAGTGATCAAAATGCATGGTTTCGTTAAGAATGAAGATGAACCCTGTAAATACAAATGGGTTAATAGTTCTGTGAGTGTATTTCTTGTTTGTATGTGAATAAATTTTTTTTAATTGAGAATGATATGCCTTATATTGTAGGAAATAAAGGTTTCGCTATTATCATTGTTCTCTATAAAGGACTTGAAAAAAGCATCCTTCATCTTAGGGATGAAGAGATAGATCTAAAAGGATGCTTGGATTATCCCAGTCCAACATACATAGGGTGTTTATGAGTATAATTTGTTCTATCATATGCACCATGTACGAGATAGGATATGGTATACTCACTAGGATAGTGAGTGGATACCTGCAAGATCTAGAAAAGAATCACTGGAAGATCATCCTTTAGTATTTGAGAAATATTGAGGACCAGTGACTCGATCGTGGAGAATCTACTTAAAACTTGTAAAGTATGACTCTAGTTTTTAGTTGGATATAATAATAGTAAGAACATGTCAGAATACATCCTTACCCTAAATAATGGAGCAATCTACTGAAAAAGTTCCAAGCAGAGCAATATAGCTAATTCAATTTGCGAGGTAGAATACATCGCAGCATCAGATGCTTTCAAAGAAGCTATGTGATTGTATATGTTCATTGGCAAGCTAGGAGTGGCACCCTCCAATGATGGTTCTACTGTATTATACAGCACTGGAGCCATAACTTATGTCAAGGAGCTGAAGTCTCATTAGCTTACCAAGTATTTTGCATCTTTACCATCTTATTCAAAAATCACGGATCGAGGTGATGTTGAACTTTAGAAAATTGACAAAAAGAAGAATCTGATCAATCCATTTACTAAAGCCTCAGTATCTAGAAGTTCTGAGATGATAAATCGAAGATCGGTATATGATACTATATTGATTGGTTTTAGTTCAAGTTGGAGTTGTTGGGAATTTGTCCTAAAGCCAATCGTATGACGATTGTGCTAATTATAAATATATATAAATTGATCAATAATAAAAATTATTTGATCATTTTCATCATAAAGTTACATCTTCTAACGAACTCTCATATTGTGATGAAGCCCTTAGGATTATTTTGATTGATAAAGGAGGATTTATCGTATAATCTTTATACTGGTTCGCGACCAAATAATACGTTATTACTAAGACGATAGCAATATCAAGTATAGATCATTGTATGCCATATGCGTTGGTTGTCCTTATAACCAAATGGTGTGGAGACACTAGTATAGCATACAGGTGAGATGTAGAAATATATCGTTATGAAACATGACCAACTGTAGAGCACTCTACTGTCAAGAGTGGCTGGCGAAGGGTATGGATATAAGTGTCCCTCTGACCTGAAATCACCACGGTGACTTATAAGCAACTCACTGTATTTTGATATCGGACTATCTGAATTTTTAATTCAATAACAAAAGATTTTTAGGTACAGTCAAGTACTTGTCAAGTCGATGCATTAGTCAAGATGGGATTGATCTTTCCAAATTAGTAGGAGTTAATATATTAATATATTTTAATTTAGTAAAATCTGAGCTCGGATAAACCATGTGATAGATTTGAAAGATTAAAATACAATATGGATGACTATTATAGGGTTGATAATCAAACCTTGGGTCTCTTTGAGCATTAGGGTCAAAGGGATGAATTATACGATAACCATACGCTAATAGGTTCTTGAATGTTGCTTCACCACTATTCGACCTATTCGGATGTCGCATTGCTAGATGGTTCATCGATTGATTTAAAAATTTATTTTTGTACTATTGATTTAGATTCGAACCTACGATGTCACACTCAAAAGAAGTTTCTGACTAATCATGTGGTTGATCAACGATTAAGAATCATTCAAGGGTTTAATCATCAATTCGATTGATGGTTAACTTTATGTAAAAGTTACAATAAATTTATTCACTGAGTATTAGTGAATTAATGAAGAATTAATAAGCAATTAGATTGCTAATTAGCTCAATTTAATTGAGCAAAGAGGATTATATAAAAACTAATTGAATTAGATTCAATTAGATTTGACTCGATTAGGTTATGAGATGACCTAATCACTAAAAGAAAATTATCCCTAATTTGATCAGAACATTGGTTCAATCAATTTTTAATTTGATTAGAATTTGATTAAAAAATTATGAACCTAATTAGATTGGGTTTTATCTATTTATTTGAGCTTAACTAGATATGATTTGGTTTGGAGTCAAATAAGGAAACCAAGAGTCCATGAAAGAATAGACTCTTCTTCTGTTTGCGCCACCCTATTTTTGACGCCACAATTCCTCATGCCAAAAGGTATTTTGCATGAGATTTCTCCATGCTAATAACATCTGATGTTGCTCCTTTCTTAATGCCAAAGTTGGTTGGATTTTGATAAAAGAAAAGGTTTGAAATTAGATTTCAAAATATTCCTTATCAAGAAGAATTTGTTTTCATCCAAATCACTCTACATGCCATACCTTTTATTCCCTTTCTTTTGTGTGACAAAAGGAGAAATTTTTTGCATGAGAAATCAGATGGAGATCTGATTCACCATGAAAAATAATTAGTTGGGGCATGGTTCCATGGCATGAAGAATAGAGGAGAGTCCTCTTCTCTTGGGTGAGCACAAAATCTAGATTTCTAGGGTTTGATCCTAAGAGTTTGGAAAGAGAGAAAAAGAAGAGAAAAGAGTTTCTCCTGTCTATATTTTTTTCACATCTTTATCTCCTCCAGATGTCCTTCTTCAACCTCTAGAAAGGTTTGAGAGGTTTGAAGAAAAGATCCAGATCAGTCAACAAGATGATCTTCGCATAAGCTAGCACTCCCGAGAAGATCGATTAGCTCGAGGCTTCGAGTGGACTTTCCGTAGAGGCCGAACATATGTGCAATTGCGAGCAATCAGCAAGGATTCTCTTTATCATGTTCATCATGAGCGGCGATCGTCAATCCATGCTCAGGTATCAAGTTCTGAACTCAGATAGATGTAGATTTGATCTACTGTTCACATGGATGCATATAGATTTTATCTTTTGATTTTTCAGATTTTATATGCAACATATCATATCATAGATCCTAGAGTAGATTGGTTTGATGATTAGATCATATGCATGTTAGGTTAATATGATTAATTTAGTTATTTTTTGCTATGATTTATTTCAAAAATTTTTGAAATACATGCATGAAATCGCCTATATTTTTTTCAACACGAGCTGCTCTTGATAGCAGAGTACTTGACAAATGATCAAGTTCAGTGCGAATGTACTCCTACATTGCACCTACATGCTATACCAGTGTCTCCACATTCTTTGATTAAAAGGACAATCAATTCATATGACACACAATGACCTATACTCGATATTGCTATTGTCCTATTAACAGCATATCATTCAGTCGCGAATACGTTTTAAGGACTCAACGACAAATCCTTCTTTGTCGATTAAATATAGTCCTAAGAACTTCATCACAACATTTGAGTTCAAATAAGATGGACAAAATATGATGAAAAAATTAAATAACTTTTATTAATAAAAATTCATATACAATTTATAAGTGTAAGCACAATCATCAACAAGCTGAGGATTGATTTTAGAACATAATTCCCAATAAAGAGCTAGGGCTAAAGGAGACTGGCACTGACCCTGCGATGATGTAGAGCGCCTAAGGAGGATATTCCAAAAAAAGAGATCAAGAATTTGCTTCCTCTGAAATTCATTCTCAAAGGAGCTCTAGCAAGGGTTCATCCAAGAGGGCCAAAACCTTAGACAGAACAAGCCGTAGAGAGAGAATGCATCAAAGGGCAAAGGTTCTGTTTCAAAGGGTGTTCAGGTGGCTCAAGAGCTACAATCTGAGCCTAAGGCTGAACTTCAGATGGCTCTATCACAAGTGGAGCACTTAAAAAAGAAAGTGAAGGATAAAAGAGAAAGCGAGGTTCTGCTCATTCATCGACTTGTGGATCAGGAGCTTCTAACTGAAATGGCTCAGGTAAGAATAGATCGGCTAGCACAGAAAGGAGCCGACATTATAAATGAGGCCTGCAAGTTAGCGTTCTTTGCTAGCTTCGAGATATGCAAAATAATGGCTCGAATGCACCTCCTTGCTACCAGCACTGAGCTTCTGCAACCCAACCTCCTAGATGAAAGTCTGAAGGCTGTGATATCGGATAGTGCGGGAAAATTCACAAGAACATCCCAGTGCCTTGTCGAGCTGAGCAAAGTTGATACGGCCACCCAAATAGAAGAGGCTGTCGGCGTGAAGAAAGGCTGCTCCAAATCTAGTCACCTTAATGGTGCTCCAAGGCAATGATGTATTTTTCTTTTCTTTTTATAATCTGAACTATGTAGTCATTTTGGCACAAATGAATAAAATTCATTTTTAGTTCATTTTTTTGTCATTACCATCCACAATGCTTGAATGAATGAGTGTAAATCATATTTCGAGCCATGTCGGCTAAATTTCGATCTATACTAAGAATTTAATCATGATTCGAATCATAAGGTATAATCTGAACCACAATCCAAGCTATGACTCATACCTGTTGCACAAGTTCTATAAGGAATTGAAATTCAAACCGTATCCACATGGCAAGTACTGCCACACATCCATGTACATCTTTTCAAAAGTGGCGCAAAGCATGATTTGCTTGTTGCTCACATTAATTGCCATTCGACGGTAGGTACTGTACCCGACTGATGACTGCCACATGTCAAGCTTCCATTAAAACCTCATCGGCCATGCCTCCTATCATTAATGCTCTGAGAAAGAGGATCGCTAGGAGATCTTTAAAATAGGGACTATTTAAACCCCAAATGAGACAGTCTTCTAGGGTTTTCGATTGTCTTTTTCTTTCACCATGAGTTTTCCTCTTTCATCTTTCACTTTAGAATTTCTATTTTCTTCAAAGAGGAATGGCTTCTAAAGACTCCAATTTTTCCCAACTGGAGTTTTAGTCTGAGCTGATGGAGAGGGATGTGGTACTGCTTCATAAGCAGTTTCAGATCCCTTCGATATTTCAACTGGAGATTCTGGGGCCGTATGATCAGATTTGCCAACCTCCCCCAGGCCGGATGAGCCTCTATGAGGAGTATTTCTGGACTGGGCTGATGCTTCCTCTCCACCCTTTTTTTGCTATTTCTTTTCAATATCTTGAGATGTCGTCATGCTCGGTAGTCCCAAATTCATGGAGATGCTTATACAGCTTGTCATCATATATGACATAGTGAGCGGCCTGCTTCCTTATCTTTCGAGCTTCTTTGTGATTAGATGGCAACTCACCCGACCTTAAATACTTCAATAAGGAGATCGATCCAATAGGGTTCTTCATCAACCTGCTAGACAATGAGAGGCTCCTCGAGTCTCGAGGTCTTCAATACCTTAAAGTAGGTCCCTTTTTTCAAGTCGGTGGGCAACAAGGATGCTAACTTTGATAATGCATCTGCCCTAGCATTTTCCACTCTGGGGAACTATTGAATGTCAAAACTTAAAAAGGTTAAGGTTAAATCCTTTACCTTTTGAAGATACCTCTTTATATTTTTCTCTCGGATCTCGTATCCTCCCTTGATCTATGCAACGACTAATTGGGAGTCACTAAAGACCTTCAGGTGTTGAGCTCAGATCTCTTTCGTTGGATGTATGTCCTGGAAGTCAATCTTGACTGACGTATATTATATTTATAGGATATATTTTTATACTTTATGGATATTTATATTATCATTCATATTTTATTTGTCCATGAATCATCCAAGGGATTAACAATATGATGACACACATTCTCAAAGAGTTGAAAATTTGAGACATGTGTTTGAAAAAATAGTACCCTACAAGTCGATCACATGGAGATGTGATGGAACTTTTCTTTATTTTCTTCTTGTTCATTTGCATGATATTAGTTATTTTATTTATATGAGATATTATATTTTATCATTTACTGCATCATTTTTTATATGATTATGATAAACCCCATAGATTAGGGCAATAATTTTAGGACCATGATGAGATCATGCCAATGAGACCTAAAATCTTGATAGTCCCAATCTAAAATATTTCCAGTTATTGGATCATCGAGTCAGAGATCGATGACTCTGATAAGATTGGTACATCTTATGTATGCTCGATGGAGAAAGTGGTTGATCTTACAACCACTTGTGTGGTGACACTAATACAAGGATATAGGTGCTCATTAGAGAATGAGTTCGCTGAACAGACCTGCAGAAAGAACATCTGATGGAGCCTTATAGTTTGTCAATAGATGGTTCTTCAGTGGAAGTGATGCATGTGATCCTTTGATCTGAGATCACCATGGTACCTTGTGTGCATAGACTCTAACTTTAGTTTATTCCCTAGCACATCATTTTGAGTATGTATTGGATATTCTGGGTATGGCAAAGTGTGCATGGAGGTTGTGAGTGGTCAACAAGGAATCAGTCACTCCTTGTAAGAAGAGAGAACATCCTATGTGATCTCATAGGATGGTAACTCTGAAAGTCTCTGATCAGAGCAGGGATGAATAGTAGAAATAATTTATACTGATTCATCAATTGAGTCATCATCATTTGATCAAAAAATATATGGTTAGGTATTTGGGTTTGACATACTTCTATACCCATAATTTTTTCAGGATGTTGTGTGATCGAAGGATTGAATTGTAAGGTAACTCACCATGAAAGGATAATTTTGATATTTTTTTATCAAATTTTAAATCTTCTGAGAAGTCATGACATATTGCTATATGTCAATCTTGATTTGTGAACCTAACAGAATTAAAAGAGTTTAATTCTAGAATCAATTAGAAAGAGTCTTAGTTGATTGGGACTCTTGAGCTGACCTAATCCAATCGGATTAGGATTTCATCAAGAGTTTGGATCCACTGTTGGCTAGATTTGGAATCCAATGGGTCACACATAATAAAAAATTATTCTTGATTCAATCATTTAAATTTATTGTAAATTCAATGGATTAATTAAATTGCTAGCACATAAATTAACCCAAGTTCCCTATTGGATTCAGTGCAAAGGTGTTTGTGCTAACCTACTCTTGTTGCCTTGACCTAATGTGATTGGGTTTGAACTATTTAATTAATTAATTGGTTTTATCTAATTTTGTGGAACTGTTCCACATGGAATCAACCACCTCCACACCAAAAGCCACACCCAAATAATTTTGCACGCCCCATTTATTTTGTGTTAAGAAAGGAGAGTCCTTCTTTAATACTCCTCTTAATTTCATTACATGTTCTACTTGTCCCTAATTTTGTGCGCCATGTTATGACGCCTAGAGACTTGTGGGCATGGAACATTTGGGGGAGTCCGTCTCTTGGAAGGAACTCCATGCCAAATATTGAAGGGATGCCTCCTTTGTTTTGGATGTTGAAGTGGAAGAGTCCACTTCACTTGGGACTCTTAATTTCTCCTTCATTCCATGCATTTTCTTCCCTCCACTAGCCATATGATGGCTTCTGGGATAATGTTGGCACAGAAGTGGAAGAGTCCTTTTGCTTGAAGGCTCTTCCACACCCAAAAACTTCTATATATTAATTGATCCTTTATGAGAAGTTAGGGATGGCACATGGGATGTGTTTGCATCAAACATTTATTTCTCCCTAAATCTCCTTTTTATTACATGCAGGATTTTAGGGTGGGCATGCACAGTGGAAGCATAATGGATTTTAAAATTTAAATTAAAAAATTTAAAATATAAAATCTTTAAACCAGCATCTTTTTGATGATTAAAAATTATATATAACATAAATTCAAAATTAAATTCAAGCTATAGAAGAATACCTGCAGCGCTTAATCCAAATTATGGTAGAACCTCCACCAAGCGTCCAAATGTTTGCCCTCCAACGGTGATCCACACAGGGCTATGATCAGGACACCAACTCTTTAAGATGATTTTTCCTCCAAAATTCTCACTCTAAGAATTTTTTTGGACACCAGGATCTCAAGACCCTCTTCCTCTTCTCCTAGCCTTCCTATCCCAACCTTTCTTCTCTCCTTGTCTTTCATAATTCTCTTCCTAGACTCTTGTCCTAAAATTGGACTTGTCCTTACTATTTTAGACTTATCCTAATAAGAGAAGGAAGGGACTAATTGGATAATAAGGAGAGGATGTTAGAAAGAAAGGAGGAATTGAAAATCTGAATGAATCCAATCCCTCGATGCACCCCCCTTTAAATACTTAGCGACGGATTGCCTTCGAGAATTATTCGCGCCCCTTCCACGTGCCATCTCACATCCATCAAAAAATTTCACACCTCTTGATAAATTCTCATGCACATTTGGAAGATTTTGACATATGGCAATCATCAGAAAAAAATCCAAGAGATACTTTGCGCAGAAGGACTCTTCAAAATATTTTTCTCGATGATTCTCCGATGCATCGCGCAGCTTCCTTTGGCATAATTTTTCTTGACCACCCATCAACATAATTTTATCCATCCAATGGCGAAAAATGAAGGCACTAACCTCAGAATGGTGTGAAAAAAATCTCAGATTAAGAAGTGGCATGACAAATCGGTTAGAGTCCTTCACAAGTTGGACTCTTGGTCAGGGCCATGGATCAGACTGACAGGATTTCCAACTTTGATGAATTTTCATGTTTAAACCAGAAGAATTTTAACTTCAAAAAAAAATTTTATATATAAAATTAAGTTATGAATCACTCAAAAATTTATTTCATTATGAAACATTGGATAAGCTCAAGGATGAGGCATCCCATCTCATGGGATGTGAAAGCTATTTCTGCACCCAAAAACTGCATCCATGCACAAGAAAAATTCTTGACTCATAGAGACTTGGTTTTCTAGCTCTAAATTTTTGGTACATATAGCTAACCAATTCAAATATAAAATTGGTTTGAATTAATTTGGCCTTAATTAGCCCAATCTGGAATGAATTTCGAACTCGATTTGAAATAGGGAGCTAGTTTTTGCAACATGTGCTAGCATGTCAATTTTGTAAATATGATCTAATCTAATTAGACCCCTGATCAATTTTTTTTGTGTGTGACCCATTGGGTTCTATATCTAGCTAGTAATAGGTCTGAGTGCAAGTCAATTTGATTTGATTAGAATTTAATCTAACCGATCTAGATCCAATCGAACTAACCCGATTTCAACAATTAGAACTCTTTCTAATTGGTGATTGAATTAAACTCTTTAATTCGATCAAACCCACAAGATAAGATTGACATCTAGCAATGTATCATGTCTACCTGAAAGATATAGAATTTTAATAAAAATATCAAAAATACCCTTCAGTGGAAAGTTACCATGCAATTTGATCCTACGATCTCCCTGCACCCCGAATATGACTCCGGATATGGAATGATGTCTAATCCAATATTATACTCATATTTCTCTCAATCTTATATAATGATTCAATTAATAAAATATTAAAAACTCTTTCTAATTTTTATTCTATTTTGATCAAAGGCTTCCTGAATCATCAATCGATCAGAGCAAGTATGATGCGATCTCCTCTTACCAGAAGTGATCGATTCCATGTTGACCTACTCACAATCTCCATATACATTCTACCATATCCAGAACATCCCGTATATGACTAAGTCATGAATGAGTATGAACCAAAAAATATAGATTCATGTATACAAAGTTCTATGGTAGTCTCAGGTCAAAGGATTATATGCGCAACTCCCACTATAAAAAAATATCTTTTGACGGGTAAGTAAATTTCATAAGATGTTTCTTAAGTCGGATCAATTCAGTGAACTCATTTTCTAATGAGCACCCACTTTCTTGTATTAGTGTCTCACACAAGTGGCATATGAAATCAGCCACCCTCTCCATTGAGCATATATAGGAAGTGCTAGTCTATCCGGAATATTGATCCCCTTCTCAATGCTCCTATGACTAGGAATATTCTAAATCAAGATTTTTAGGATTTTATGTCTCATTGGTATGATCTCATCATAACTCTAAATCTATTACCCTGATTTATAGAGTTCATCATAATCATTACAAAAATAAGATACAGTATATGATGAAAAATACCTTTTATTATTTAAAGAGTCAATACATGAGTTTGGATACAAGGAAAACCTATCAAAATATAAATTTCGATTGGCTTGTAGGGCATATTCCTTTTATTACATGCCAATTTTTTTTGAGACCTAAGAAGGAAGAGTCCTTCTACTCCTTGACTTCTCCACACCACATCTTAATGTGGTAATTTAATTTTAATGTGTGGAGGAGTTGGGATGCCAAGAGTTGGCATCCCTTGGAGGTTGTTTGGCACCCCTTGGTAACCTATAAATAGGGGGTGCTACAACCAGGTTCTACATCCCTTTTTGGCTGGGAATTGGTGTGAGGATGAGAGAGAATTGAGAGAAAATGTCTGGATAAAGACAAGGATAAGGGAAGGAAAAATAGAAAAGAAGAGAGGAAGAGAAATGGAAGGTATGAAATACTTGTCCAAAAATTAAATTGTTCATGTGTTGAACATAAAATCTGATTAGAGTGTAGTTTGATACTTTGGAAAAATTTTTTTAGAGTGGTCTTAGTGGAGGTCATGAAGGCAAACAAGCAATGGTGCAACCCATTCTTGCGAAGGACGGTCGGTAGTGCACTTGGGAAGAAGGGTGTAGCACTATGATGAGTTGGGAAGGGCCCTGATCAATCCTGTATGGATCATCATTGGAGGGCTTCTGCTTTGGAGCCTCATGGAGATCTCAAAATCACTAGTTCATGGTCTTCATGGTGGTATAAAACTTCTAATCTTCTCCTCATATGCTTGATTTTGTGATTTGATTGTAATCGTCAGGGGGTTCCTAGGATTTTTGAGTTTCGATGGATGAGTTTAATTGTTAAACTTAGTTTTCATTATTAAATACATATTAAATATTTTTAAAATCTATATTTCACTGTCACTGAAACCCAATAGTGGTATCAGAGCCATCCTTGATAGATTCAATCAAATTTTATATTATTTTTGTGATATGGATTAGATCCAGTTCGAACTATATTAAAATCAATTTTTTTGATTGATGTTTCTTTGATATTTTTGATGCATGTTTTATTAATGATAAAATATTATCATTTCATGATCGAATTTTGGATATAAAATTCTATGGTTTATTGACTTATGTGATAAGTTTAATTTAGATCTATAATCTAATTTTCGATGGAATTGAAATCTAGATCTATAATCTAATTTTCGATGGAATTGAAATCTAGTACATGTGATACGCAGGGGTCTTGGAATGCTACATATGGATGTACATTGCCAAGGATTAAGATTTTTGCATTTGATGTATTTTCTTCAGATCCAAGGGCCGACCACCATGTTATTGGGCACTCACCATAGTGGGTCGACCATCTTGGTTGTTGCCCGAGGTATGCGTGGGGCCCAAAAATTTTGATCATGAAAAAGGATGCATCAGACATCGATTAGAGTTTTTGCCGATGGATTGATTTTACTATAATTCATTATTCTAATATGATTAGAGTTTAATGATTATAGATTAAATCAACATCTTTGTTCTAATCTGATTAGAAGCTATGTTTAATTTTGGTTAATCATATTGTCATTTACTTAATTTGATTAGGATTTAAGTCATGGGTGACTGAATTTGAGTTAACCTAATTGAATTAGGTTTAACTTAAGAATTGGTTAACCTAACTCATATGGATGATCAATGATTGACCTAAATTGAACTTTGGGTCAAGTGTTGAACCCGAATCAAAAATCCTAGATGGGTCCAATACCCATGTATTTAAACATCTTTATTGACATATGTTTGAATGATATCACAATTGAAATAACATGAGTTGTTTGTTATAATATTTTATAATTATTATGAAATATTATGTTGATTTATTATGGACTATGAAATATCCATGTGATGGATATATGCTTGAATGCTTCCTTGTTGGCTGATTATATTAATGGATCTACAAGAGTTGCAATAGGGGTTGGGTGTCCCTGATGCATTATATCATCAGTTATCCCTCTCTTTTCTATATTCTCAACTGTTGATTGAGATTTTTACTAATGATGGTGCAGAATTCCACCGATGTCAGAGAAGCTGGAGTCGAGGAGATCGCGGCCGCCGTCGGGACCTGCAAGAGAAGTCTAAACCGGAGTTGGGGGTGCTCCAGCAAGACCATCCGATGCTCAAGTCAGTACTCTGCTTCAACAGAAATAGAGCACTCGAATGAAATTTTAGCAGAGTTTCAAGATAGAGTTTAGAGCTTAGAGGAGAACGTATCTGGGGGGTCTCTTTTATAGATGGGAGAGTGTAACGATTGACAGCGACATCTGTAACTACCTGATAGTGGGCCGTTCAGGGCCACGTGGAGTTTGTTATAGGGAGTGGAGTGGTGTCCGTTGTCGTGACTTGTCAGAGAGTGATGGGGCCACATGGAGTTTGTTACCGAGAGTGGAGTAGTGTCCATTATTGCGACTTGTCGGAGAGTGGTGGGGCCACGTGGAGTTTATTACGGAGAGTGGAGTGGTGTCCGTTGTCGCGACTTGCTGGAGAGTTCGGGATGGACGACTGAAGCTCGGTTGGGATGCATGGTGGAGCGGAATAGCTCTCTGTCTCAGCAATCTAAGAGAACCTCGAATGTTTTCGAGGTTGCTGACGGGTTAACTGCTGTTGGGTGCCTTAGGCGTCGATGCTACAGATGGAAGTCATTCGCTGGAGGAGTCTGGAGGACACTGTGGAAGGTCGGCTGGTGCTGTTGAAGGTTGATGGCTGGAGAGAGGTACGGAAGGCACTGGAGACAGTCGGTCACTGTAGAAGTCTGGCTGTTGGAGCCCGTCTGTTGTAGAAGTTCGTTTGGAATCCAACAACTGTAGAAATTCGGACGGAGTCTGATTCTTGTAGGAGTCCGGAAGAAGGCCGTTTACTGTAGAAGCTCGGATGGAGACTGGTTGTCGTAGAAGTCCAGATGGAGACCGCTTAGCATAGAAGCTCGGATGGAGACCGGTTGCCGTAGAAGTCCGGATGGAGACCGCTTAGCATAGAAGCTCGGATGGAGATCGATTGTCGTAGAAGTCTGGATAGAGACTGCTTAGCGTAGAAGCTCGGACGGAGTCTGCTTGCAATAGGAGTTCGGAGTAGAAATCCGGATGCTGGAGCCCATCCATTGTAGAAGTTCGGATGGAGTCTGATTCTTGCAGGAGCTCGGATGAAATTCGAAAGGTAGTCGACCACTGCAGGAACTTGGATGAAGTTTGACTACTATAGAAGTCCTACTACTGGAGAAGCTCTGACATTGATGAAGTCCGAAAGAAGCTCAGAGTATAGTCGATCGTGATGGGAGGAAGTCTGGAAGAGATTCGGAGAGTAGTCGATCACTGTAGAAAATTGACTGATAGTGAAGCCCAGAGAGCATTTGGAATAGTCTGGTAGATGAATGGACGAGCTCATTATTGAAAAAGTCCAGATGGCATGATAGGAGTTCATCCGTTGGAGGAATCTGGAAGACACTGTGGAAGGTCGACTGCTAGAGGAGTCCGGATGGTATTGTGGAAGCTCAGACGGTCGGGGGAGTTCAGAAAGATGCCGCACAAGGTCGGAAGCCGGAAGAGCCCTGGAAGGGTCGGCCTCTTACGAACTTCGGCTGGGGTTATTTTATACCCAACACCAGTCCCCCTACTTTCAAGTTCGGGTATCGAATGAAGAAAGTATAGAGAAATTTTCACAGTCGAAGTTGCCTCCCTCAATTTTCGTACTCGGTTGTTTCTAGATATTTTGGCATTTGGCGCGCTGGTGCTGGAGTCTTTTCAAATCGAGGCAACCCGAAAAGATTTTTTCAAAATTTCCACTGGAGCGTTGCTCTAGGTACGATGCAATAATGATTCTGTCAGTCGTTAGCTTCCTGCCATGATGAGTGGGACATGCAGCGGCTGTAGATCGGCCAAGGGAGATCTGCAATCATTATTGCGCCGGACCTCGTTGCCTATTTAAACCCGCCCCCCTCCTTCAGGGGTTTCACTTTGCCTGAGATTTTCTTCGGTCCCCTTCTTCTTCCCCGAGAGCTTCGTCTTCCTCCAGTGTGTCCCTCTCGATTTTAGGTACTCTTCGGGTCGACCCCCATCACCCTCGCTGCCTTTCTGCATCTTTCGGACTGGCCTAGGTTAGTTCTGGAACCCCTCTCTTTCTTGTTCTTCTTCCATTTTTTCTCCTTTGCATTACGCCCGTTCGGTTTCTCCGTGAGCACCTTGTTTCTTATTTTTTTTGATTTTTTCAAGATTTTTTGGAGTTTTCACTTGATTCAATATGTCCTCCAACACTTCCTCCTCTAGCAATTTTAGGAGTTCGTCCATTCCAGTCCCACAAAATCCTAGTTTTGTAGACACCATTCCTAGCTCTCTGACTTCGGACGAACTCTCGCTGATCAGGATTCAGTACGAGATTCCTCTAGAGTACGAGTTTGAGCTTCCGAGCTAACTGACCGGGCTAGCGCCCCTCCTCCTGGCCGCTTCTGCTTATATCAAGAAGCTTTCTGTGCCTGGCTTCGACTTCCACTTCTACCTTTTGTCATTGCTCTTTTTCATTTTTTAAATATTTCTCTAGTTTCGGTAGCACCGAACTCCTTTAGGTTTCTGATAGAATTTCTTTCCCTTTGTCGTTTAGCTGAAGTTCGGCCAACCCTTTCTTTGTTTAAAAATTTCTATACCTTCAAGCATCACCTTTCGGCAAAAGACTGATGGTACTTCTCCTCCCAGTTCGGTAGAAAGGGGTTGCTGAAAGGTGCCCCATTTTCTATCCACAACTGGAAGGAGAGGTACTTCTACATTCGATGCCCGACCTTGGAGCTGGGGTTGCCCCCTAGAGCTCCCTGAGGGACTCTGTACGTCAGGCTTCTAGTCTGGGAAGGGACGACCTTGAAGCCTCCAATAAACTCGAGGCTTATCTAGCTCCTCTCCTCTCCGACCTTCTGAAGGAGCAACTTTTATTTAACGTCGGCCTAAGCCCTCTCAACCCTGCTGGTAATTTTTTTTTTTTTAGTCATTCGCTGCTTCTCCTTTCTTCTTGTACTTTTTCTAAGCTATGCCGATCTTCTTTCATTGCAGATATGGATGCAGACGCAGCTCGAATGCTAGCCAAGGGTCTCAAGACCCACAAGAGGAAAGGCGTCGTGACTTCTGGGTCGGCGAAGAAGGCAAGGGTAGGGGAGATGAGCTCTGCTATGCCTGTCTAGGTGGCCATTGCCATCGATGCCCCCTCCAACGTCGAGCTCGCAATCCCCCGAGCCTCTTCAAGAAGCCCCCTGATCGAGGTTCTCGCTCTAGAGGCTCGTCCTGAGGAGGCACCGGGGGCTGAAAGGAGGAGAAGAAAGAAGACATTGTTCTGCAAGATCTGCAGCAGCAGGGCTGCCATCGAGGGGGCCGATGACTCCGAAGAGGATCCGGGGGAGAATCCCTTCAACAATAGGGATTTAATAAAAATATTGGTCGATGGGTGCGTCCTACCTGAGGTCGTCCACAGGATCATCCACGCCGATCCTGAACAGCGGGTCTAGGACTCTCTGGGGTCCTTTCTTGAGGTAGGCCGATTTACTTTTTCCTTCCTTTCGCTTCTTTACTTAGCTTACCCCTTAGCTTTCATATTGACTTCTTGGCTGTTCTTGCAGGTTGGACATCAGCTCATCGCCAACATCGAGGTGATGAACAATGCAAACAAGAAAGCAGCCCAGGCAGAGAAAGGCCGCCAGGCTGAGGCCGCCCGCCTCAAGGAGAAGATCGCCGAGGTCGCGAATCTCCAAGAGGCACTGCAGAAGGAGGAGCAAACTTCGACGGGTTTAAAGGCGGCCCTGGTGGAGGAAAGAAAGAAAGCAGAGGCCGAGGTCTCCGAGCTGAGGGAGTAGATCCCGACCTTAGTCTCGGAGGCACAGGTCCAAGCAGTGGAGGAGTTCAAGACCTCCTCCGAGATGAGGGATCTGAAGGTCCAGTTCGGCCAGGCCGCCTTCATCAAAGGCTTCGAGCTTTGCCAGGAGAAGGTGGTCAGGAGGTTTCTCAAACTCAACCTCGGCTTCCTGGATGAAGCGTCCGATGATGTAGCCGGACCTTCCGAAGCTGCTGTCGGTCTCCCTCTAGCCGGGACATCTTCGACTGCCCGGCTGCCGCGACCGACCTTCTGGGGGCGTCGAGCTCCTCCACTTCTGCCCCAGAGGTTTGAAACCTCTAGTTTTATATTTTTTCTTTGTTGTGACTTTTTCTTGTTCTCTTGTACTTAAGAACTATTTAATCAATGAAATCGGATTCTTCTTTACAGAGAGCTCCTTTTTCTTACTCTTCATCTTTTTCTTCTCTTTTATTTTCTTGCACTGATTTGTGTTGTGACACTCTTATTTCCTAACAACAGTGCCCTGCCGAAGCTCTTTCCTTACCGCAGAGGATCTCTTTGAAGTCGATGATCCGAGATCTGAGAAGAAAAGTTTGTCATCTAACGAAGAAATCAAAGAAGATGGATGACGAACTTCATAGGCTGAGGAAGAGCCATTCAGAGGCCACCGCGGAGGTTACTCGCCTTCGGGACCTCCACAAAAAGGGCTTCATGGACTACACCCAGAAGAAGGCCGACTTCGTAAAGGAGCTTGAGGAACTCTAGAAATGCTTCAGCGATCGATCTTGGACTCAGGCTTCCAAGATCAGCTCCCTTGAGACCGAGTTGGCGGTTGCACGGAAGAAGATCGACCAATTGGAAGGGAGCTCATCCTGGCTCACAACTCAGGCCGACCACGATCGGGACTGGTCGAAGAAATTCTCCGACCTCCAGAAGTAGCTGCAGGACACCGAGGCGAACTACAACACCTATCGAGTCGGCTGGTGTAGGCAAGTAGATGACTACCGAAGGAGGCTCAAGATGGTGACTGACGAGGTTGCCCGCCTTCAGAGATAGTTGTCCGAGAGAGCCCAGGCCATTTTGGTTCAAGGCTCTAACGAGCTCCGCTCCTTGAGGGGGATCATGGAAGAACTGTCCATGGCCCTTGGGCAGGAGAAGGTCTAACTACAGCGGTTGAAAATTCAGCTGGCCTATAGCAGCAGGCGGTCAAGGATGCAGAGGCGGAGTCCAAAGTTCTAAGGAAGAGGCTTCAGGAGTCGAAGGGCGAAAGCCGGCAGTTCCACTAGATGTATCGGGAGATGCTTTTAAGAAAGAAGAATTGAAAAAAATGTTGAGAACTTAAAGTAATCCCTGACAATGGCTGAAATCGAGAGTCCGAAATCTGAAGAAGTCGAGCTTCCTTAGAGCTTTTTTTTGACCTTTTGTTCCATGTATTCTTTTCTTTTCTGATTATTTTTTTTTTTGGCCTTCAAAGACTTTTGTAATGCATTCTTTATTAATGAAATAAAATAGAATTTTCTCATCACCTTGATTACTATTGCTCTGAGTTGTCGTTTACCAAACTTCTCTTGTCTTTTGTCTTGTTCGATGTTGACGTTGTTTGAAGGTTCCTGGTCATCGCTGTGTTGACTCGTCCTTTTTGTTCATAATCGAAGGTCTTTTTGAGGGCATTCGAGTTTAACGCTTTCTCCCAATGTTCGAGCTTAGGGTCCGATCTTCTCATTACTTTGAGGAAGTCTATTTTCTCCTGCTAGTGTTGGCCTCCCCCTTAGAGACTAAAGATTTTTGACAAGAGTTTTCTTCCTCGTTGAGACGAGAACCCTTGTGTCTTAGATGTAGTTCATTTTTTCCTTATCTCTGGTGTAGCTCGTCGCTTTCTCTTTTTCTCTCTCCCTTTCTTTATGTTTGGATGAGAATTTTTCCTCTGCTCCTAACGGGATTGTAGGGGTGTAGAGGAGCCGTTGAGGGGCTATTCCCCTCATCCGGTCTCAAACGATCAGATCTTCGTTTGTGTCAGGATGAGGTTCTCCTTCTATTCCCGACACAATCAATTTCAGCTCATATTAGGATGAGGTTTTTCTCCTGTTCCTAACAAAGCTGTGGGGGCACATAAAGGCCGTTGCAAGGGCCTCTCCCCTCATCCGATCTCTAAATAATCGAGCCTTTGACCTTGCTCATGTTAGGATGAGGTTCTCCTCCTGTTCCTAATATGGCTGTAGGGGCACATAAGGGCCGTTGCAAGGGCCTCTCCCCCATCTGGTCTCTAAATAACCAGGCCTTCGACCTTGCTCATGTTAGGATGAGGTTTTCCTCTTGTTCCTAACATGACTGTGGGGGTCGCATAAGGGCCGTTGCAAGGGCTTCTCCCCCCATCAGGTCTTTAAATAATCGAACCTTCGACCTTGCTCATATTAGGATGAGGTTCTCCTCCTGTTCCTAACATGGCTGTGGGGGCGCATAAGGGCCGTTGCAAGGGCCTCTCCCTCCATCCAGTCTCTAAATAATTGGGCCTTCGACTTTGCTCATGTTAGGATGAGGTTCTCCTCCTGTTCCTAATATAGCTGTGGGGGCGCATAAGGGCCGTTGCAAGGGCCTCTCCCCCCATCCGGTCTCTAAATAATCGAGCCTTCATTTGTGTCAGGACAAGGTTCTCCTCTTGTTCTTGATATGCTTAATTTCGATTGTTTGAAGGAGCTACTCCCTGTCGTTATAAGCTCATGCCAAAAGAAAAGATATGCGAATATGAAACTTTTATTCAAGGTAAAGTTTTCGATAATACATTAATAAATTTTTTAAATTCCATGGTCGTGGGAGGTCTGCTCCTCCGAGCTCTTTTAGATAGTATGTTCCGAGCCAGACTACCTCCTTGACTTCATACGGGCCTTCCCAATTAGGGGCAAGTTTTCCTTGGTTCTGAGGTTGTGAAACAGCGGCTCGTCGAAGTACTAAGTCCCCCGCTCTGAAGGCTTTGCTCTTGACCCGGGAGTTATAGTAGCGGGCTACTTTCTACTTGTAGGCTACCATTTGAACTTGAGCTGTCTCCCGCTTTTCCTCTAACAAGTCGAGGTTGGCCTTGAGATCCTGTGAGTTGCGCTGCTTGTCGAATGCCATGACTCGCACCGACGGAAGCTTGAGTTCGATTAGGATCACAGCTTCTGTTCTGAAGGCTAAGGCAAAGGGTGTCTCCCCTGTGGGCAGTCTTTGGGTAGTTCGGTATGCCCATAACATATGATAAAGCTCGTCTGCCTAAGTTCCCTTTGCCTTTTCAAGTCTTGCCTTGATTCCTTGCAATAGAGTCCTGTTAGTCACCTCGGCTTCACCGTTTGCCTGCGGATGGGCTACTGACGTGAAGTTATAGGAGATGTTTAAGTCCTCACAAAATTCAGCAAATCTTGCTCCAGTAAATTATCGTCCATTATCAGTAATAACAGTTCTGGGTAAGCCGAACCTACAGATGATTGACTTCTAGATAAAGTCCTGCACTTTAGCTTCTATGATTTTCGCCAAAGATTCAGCTTCAACCTACTTGGTGAAGTAGTCAATTGCCACCAGGAGGAACTTTCGCTGCTCAGACGCAATGGGAAAAGGTCTGAGGATATCCATCCCCCATTGTGCAAACGGCCATGGGGCGCTCAAGGGTGTAAGTTCGGAGGCAGGCTGTCTTTGGATATTTGCATATCTCTGACACCGATCACACTTTCTAACATATTCGATAGAGTCATGGTACATTGTAGGCCAGTAATAACCTTGTCGGAGTGGTTTGTGAGATAAAGATCTGACCCCCAGGTGACTTCCACAGACTCTTTCATGTACCTCCCACAAGGCAAAGTCGGCTTCAGAAGGTCGGAGACATTTCAGGAGGGGCAAAGAGTATGACATCTTGTACAGCTTGCCTTCATAAAGGATATATCAGGAGGCTTGGTTCCTAAGCTTCCGAGCTTCTTTTGCATCATGAGGAAGAACCTCGTCTTTGAGGTATGCAACTAGTGGGTCAATCCAGCTGGGTTCCTGGCTGATCTCTATTACAAGCTGCGGTTCTTCCATACTTGGACACTTCAAAACTTCGAAGAAGACTTCCTTGGGTAGTTTAGCCGGAGCCAGTGTAGCCAACTTGGAGAGAAGGTCGGCTCAGGTATTTTTTGCTCTTGGAATCTGCCTGATGTCAAAGTTGCCAAAGGCGGGGATGATCTCTTTTACCTTTTCGAGATACTTGGCCATACTATCCTCTCAAGATTCATAGTTTCCACTAACTTGTCCCACCACCAATTCGGAGTCACTGTAGACTTGGAGCTGATCCACTTCTAACTCTTTGGCGATCCTCAGTCCTGCAATCAGAGCTTCATATTTTGCTCCATTATTTATCGTAGGAAATTTGAAGCGCAGCGCGTACTCCATGATAATTCTTTTCGAATTGATCAAGATCAGGCCCGCACCCGTGCCTGACATGTTGGAGGAACCGTCCATGTAGAGGGCCCAAAAACCATCAGGGAGATCTGTTCTTTCTTCAGGGGAGTTTGGCTGGAACCCTGGGTTGTCAGTTTCACCTCGTTCAAGTTCGGCTTCTTCTGGGATAGTGCATTCCACTATGAAGTCTGCTAAGATTTGGGCTTTTATCGTCGATCGAGGTTGATAGTTGATGTCGAATTCTATGAGCTCGACTGTCTATTTCGCTATCATCCCAAAAGCATCCGCTCGATGCAGAACTGCCTTAATCGACTGGTCGGTGAGCAATGTTATGGTGTGCCCTTGAATGTAAGGTCGGAGCCTTTGAGCTGCAATCAACAAGGCGTAAGTTAGTTTCTCTAACTTAGTATACCTGATTTTGACGTCTCTCAATACTCAACTTATGTAGTAGATTGGTCGTTGAATTTTTACTTCTTCCTTAACCAAAACTACTGCGAGAGCCACAGGGGAGACTGTCAGGTACAGGAACAACTCATCTCCGGGTTCGGGCTTTGCTAATAGCGGAGGTGAGCTGAGGTAGTTCTTCAATTCTTCGAATGCTTACTGACATTCAGTGGTCCAATAGAAGTTCTTCGACTGCTTGAGAGTCTGAAAGAAAGGTAGGCACTATTCGGCCGACCTTGAGATGAAGCGATTCAGAGTTGCTACTCTCCCAGTAAGGTGCTGAACTTCCTTTATTGTCTTCGAGGTGGTCATTTCCTAGATGGCACGAATCTTTTCTGGATTTGCTTCGATCCCACACCCCGATACCATAAAGCCCAAGAATTTTTCTGAGGTTACTCCAAAAGCACACTTGGCTGGGTTCAGCTTCATCCTGTATTTTTGGAGGGCGCTGAAGGTCTCCTCAAGGTTGGCGACGTGGTTCATTGAGGATTTGCTTTTTACAAGCATATCGTCCATGTAGACCTCCATGTTGCGACCGATCTGCTCTTTGAAGATCTTGTTCACCAGCTGTTGATAGGTCGCCCCTGCATTTTTGAGACCAAAAGGTATGACCCTGTAACAATAAAGACCACGGTTAGTAATAAAAGCTATTTTTTCTTCATCCTCTGGTGCCATCTTGATTTGATTGTAGCCAAAAAATGCATCCATGAAAGTGAGAAGCTCGTGGCTCGAGGTTGCATCCACTAATTGGTCAATTCTGGGCAGAGGATAACTGTCCTTCAGACAGGCTTTGTTCAGCTTTTTGAAGTCTATACACATCCTCCACTTGTCGTTCGCCTTCTTGACGAGAACAACATTGGAGACCCTGTTCGGGTAGTTGACTTCTCTGATGAACCCGACTTTCAGGAGTTTATCAGCTTCCTCAGCTATTGCTTTCTGCCTTTTCGGTGCATGATCTCAAATTTTTTTCTTCATCTGTCGATGTTTGGGATCAACAGCTAGACGGTGTTCCATGACTTCCGCATCAATCTCCGGCATGTCCATCAGAACCCAAGCGAAAACATCCGCATTCTTTTGTAGAAAATTGATGAGCCATATCTGTACCTCCTCTCCCAGGTTGGAGCCAATTTTTACCACATGCTCCTCGATCCCATCATTCAAAGGAATTGAGACAAGTTTTCAATTGGCTCACCCCGTTCTTCAGCAAGGTCGTCGCGGGTGTCTAATCCGTCAATCGGATAGGGGTCAGACTGACCATTTCTTTGTAGGGCTATGTTATAGCAGTGTCTTTCCAGAACTTGATCTCTTTTGACCTCTCCGACCCCTTGGCTAGTAGGAAATTTCAATTTTAAATGATAGGTCGATACCATAGCTTGGAGGGTGTTGAGGCCAGGTCGGCCGAGTATTGCGTTGTAGGCAGACGGTGCCCTTACTACCAGAAAATCCACTTACGCTTTAGATTGTTTCGAATACCAACCTGCAACTACGGACAAAGTTATTACTCCTTCCACTGGCACAGCATCGCCAGTGAACCCTACCAACGGGGAGCTTATCTGCCCTAATCGACCATTCGGAATGGACATTTTTGAGAATGCATCATAAAACAAAATATCGACCAAGCTTCTACTATCAACAAGAATGCGGCGTACATCATAGTCAGCAATATTTAAAGAAACTACAACCGCATCATTATGGGGGAATTGAATCTCCTTGGCATCTTCTTCAGTAAAGGTTATAGATTCTTCAGTCCTCTACCACTTGGGCGGTCTGGCCGATCCACTAGCTGCTCCCCATCGGGGTCCTCCAGAGATGGTGTTGATGATCTCAATTGGAGGTCGATCTTTAGGCTGTTCTTCCCTCCTTGGTGGCTCTGGCTATGGTAGGGCCCTCAGTCGATCCTCCCTACCTTTAGGCTGGCGTCGGATGAATCTGTCGAGCCGACCTCATCTGATGAGCTCCTCGATCTCATCTTGGAGCTGAATACACTCCTCCGTGTTGTGGCCGTGGTCACGATGATAGAGGCAGAACTTGTTAGGGTTGCACTTTTCAGGGTGTGTGCGCATCCTTTCCGACCTTGGCAGCTACTCCCTGACCTCCATCAGCACTTGGGCTTTTGGAGCATTGAGAGGGGCATAGCTGTGGAATCTTCCTGGGGGAGAGCTCCGTCGAACTCTGCGGTCCGGGCTGCTCTGCCTACAAGCTCAGGGAAGAGTTCGGACATGCTTGTGTCCGGAAGGAGTTCGAGAATGTGGCTGAGCTTCACTCGGCCCTTTTTCAACTGCGGGCTTACTGTAGTCACCCGTCTGCCACTCCTTCACGACATCCTCATCCTTCAGCTTGAAGGCTTCCTCTGCTCGGGCATATCCTTTGGTCCGAGCCAGCAAATCAGCGAAGTCCCTGAGATACTTTTTTTTTAGAGAAAATAAAAGATCGTTCTTTTGAAGACCGCTCTTCAGGGCGGCCATTGCAACTGATTGGTCCAAGTTTCGGACCTCCAATGCGGTGGCATTAAAATGGTTGACATAAGTTCTGATGGATTCTCTCTCCTTTTGCTTGATGTTGATGAGGGACTCCGAACCTCTCCGGGGATGCCAGCTGCTGACGAAATGAGCCGCAAACTGATGGCTCATTTGATCAAAAGAGAAGATAGTACCCGGCTTCAGTGTCGAGTACCAATTTCTTGCTGCTTCCTTCAGGGTAGATGAGAAAGCTCGGCACAGGATGGCGTCTGGCGCACCATGGAGCAGCATCATTGTCCGAAAGGCCTCCAGGTGGTCAACCGGATCCGAGGTCTCATCGTAGCTCTCAAATTGGAGGAGTTTTGAAGTTCAACGGGATCGATTCCTGCATAATCATTTGAGAGAAAGGAGGGTCAGTACAGATATCCTCACCGTAAGAAGGGGGAGCATGGCGGAGCTCTTCGATCCGTCAGTTTATCTCTTGGATCCTTTGATCCAGGAGATCCTCTCGACTGTGAGTCTCAAGGGTCTTCTGGTAGAACGGAGGTAGACACCCTCCGGGGGTGGAATCGTGATCAGACAGAGGGCTCTCCACCCTCTGCTTCCCCTTTCCGGGGAATACAGAGCGACTGGCCCAAGTGGGCTGCTCGATCGTCGGATTTTGAAACTCCGATGATGCTCTTTCCAGCCGCATAGATGCCTGCGGCTGTTGCTGCTGCTGCTGCATGGCCTGCACTGCTTTGGTGAGGTCCCTGACCTACTGAACCAGTAGGTCGAACTGCTCCATGCCGACTGCCGTTGTCAGAGGAGGAGGAGCTTGGGAAACTGGAGACAAGGCTGGAGTTTGCGGATCACGCTGAGATCTGGCCATGAAGGTCATAGATCGCCTGGTGGATGCCTTTCAGAGAGGCATCAGGTGGGGATCTGATAGGAGAAGAGGAAGAAGATGTCGAAGAAGATGATCGAAGATAGTCCTGTTGAGTACTCCTTTAAGAACAAGGGTCCTACAAAGACACAGGCCCTTCCTCTAGCGCCAATTCTATTGGTGCAGAATTTTGCTGATGTCGGAGAAGCTGGAGTCGAGGGGATTGCGGCTGCCGTCGGGACCTGCAAGGAAATTTTAAATCGGAGTTGGGGGTGCTCCAGCAAGACCCTCCGACGCTCAAGTCAGTACTCTACTTCAACAAAAATGGAGCACCCGAATGAGATTTTAGCAGAGTTTCGAGATAGAGTTTAGAGCTTAGAGGAGAACATATATGGGGGTCTCTTTTATAGACGGGAGAGCGTAACCGATTGACAGCGACATCCGTAACTACCTGGTAGTGGGCCGTTCAGGGCCACATGGAGTTTGTTACGGGGAGTGGAGTGGTGTCCGTTGTCGCGACTTGTCAAAGAGTGATGGGGCCACGTGGAGTTTGTTACCGAGAGTGGAGTAGTGTCCGTTGTCGCGACTTGTCGGAGAGTGGTGGGGCCACGTGGAGTTTGTTACAGAGAGTGGAGTGGTGTTCATTGTCGTGACTTACTGGGGAGTTCGAGATGGATGGTTGAAGCTTGGTTGGGATGCATGGTGGAGCGGAATAGCTCTCTGTCTCAGCAATCTAAGTGTTTTCGAGGTTGCTGATGGGTTAACTACTATTGGGTGCCTTAGGCGTCGATGCTACAGACGAAAGTCATCCATTAGAGGAGTCTGGAGGATACTATGGAAGGTCGGCTAGCGCTGTTGAAGGTTGATGGTTGGGGAGGTACGGAAGGCATCGGAGACAGTCGGTCACTATAGAAGTCCGACTGCTCGAGCCATCCGTTTTAGAAGTTCGTTCGGAATCCAACCGCTATAGATGTTCAGATGGAGTTCGGTTCTTATAGGAGTCCGGAAGAAGGCCGCTTACTGTAGAAGCTCGGATGGAGATCGGTTGTCGTGAAAGTTCGGATGGAGACCGCTTAGCATAGAAGTTCAGATGGAGACCGATTGCCGTAGAAGTCCGGATGGAGATTGCTTAGCGTAGAAGCTCGAATGGAGACTGATTGCCGTAGAAGTCTGGATGGAGACTGCTTAGCGTAGAAGCTCAGACGAAGTCTGCTTGCAATAGGAGTTCGGAGTAGAAATCTGGATGCTGGAGCCCATCCATTGTAGAAGTTCGGATGGAGTCTGGTTCTTGCAGGAGCTCGGATGAAATTCGGAAGGTGGTCGACCACTGCAGAAACTTGGACGGAGTCTGACTACTGTAGAAGTCCTACTACTGGAGAAGCTCTGACATTGATGGAGTTTGAAAGAAGCTCGGAGTATAGTCGATCGTGACGGGAGGAAGTTTGGAAGAGATTCGGAGAATAGTCGATCACTGTAGAAAATCGACTGATAGTGAAGCCCCGAGAGCATTTGAAATAGTCCAGTAGATGAATGGAGGAGCTCATTATTGGAGAAATCTGGATGGCACGATAGGAGTTCATCCGTTGGAGGAATCTGGAGGATACTGTAGAAGGTCAACTGCTGGAGGAGTCCGGATGGTATTGTGGAAGCTCGGACGGCCAGGGGATTTCAGAAAGATGCTGCACAAAGTTGGAAGCCGGAAGAGCCCTGGGAAGGTCGGCCTCTTACGAACTTCAGCTGGGATTATTTTATACCCAACACATAATAATGTAAAATTATAGAAAAAAATTATTTGAGAACAGATTGAAATTATTTCATTCTATTTCAAATAAAAGATCAAGCATTCATAGTTGTCTTCATGGTAATGAAGATTAGACTACCAGGCATTTGGAGAGCAGAGGCGCATTAAGATTGACCATGAGATGGTTCAATCTATAATGTATCTAGGGTTAGACCCAAAGATTATCCTATAGCTCGGATAATTTTTCCAAAAGTCCATAACTTTTTGTTTTCCTTAATATGCTCTTACATGTTGGTAGTTAGTATTTTAATTTTCATAGCATATGATGCATGATGTAAATGTTTAGGATGTGCATGAGACCTAAGTCCCTCAGTTAAATTATATTAAGTCTTAATGATGAAGTGTTAACAACACTACCCATGCCTTCCTTCATGCTAAGTCACTATTATGTCAAGAACCATAGTAAGCTTGTTGTACTATCCACAAGGCTTGCTGTGGGGACTGGCTTAATAATGTCTTGGTGTATAATAAAGCTAATTAATTGCATTTAGCTCATACTAAGTCAATAGAGTATATCAAAAACTATAGTGAGTTTGTTGTGCTATCCACAAGGCTTGCTATAGTGATTGGTCTGATCTTGACCTAGTGATGCTTATGGCATATTTGGTAGTGCTGCCTTGTTGTGCTATCCACAAGGATAAAATTATTCAAGTATGATCATATAAGATTGAAGGGTATGACTTAACTAAAATACTATAGTTTGTTATGCTATCCACAAGGCTATAAGTATTTTAGAGACAAAAGTTTGTTAAGAGTTGTATGAGATGCAATTAGTAAAGAGTTACTTATCTTTGAACTCATAGGAGCTTGTTGTGCTATCCACAAAGCTTTTTATGAGGAACTAGGATCTCAACCCCACTAAAAACTTCATGATAAGATTCTTCGATTTCATACTTGAGGGTTATGAAACTCATTAAAATAGTGGGAGACACAATTAGATAAAATTTTCATCTAACTTGTGAATGTCATTATGAGTAGTCCTATTTATATTCTTATGTTTAAATTTACATCTTTACATTCACTGCTTAGGATATTTTAAAAATTGACTGAATGTCATAAAATGATTGAAGAATAGAAGGTGAAGAATGTCTTCACTATAGGATGTCTAATATCATTACAGTATTAATGAGCAATAAATTACAAAAATTATCTTGCAAGTGTGAAGCAATAGCAGGATGCAAAAATTACATCTGCTAATAGATTATATGTGATACAAATTAATAATTTATTGAGTATTTTAGCTTTAAATTTTTAGATATGTGATACCTTATTTAGGTTCCAGTTATGCAAAGAGTTGCAGGACCTATAAAGCTGAAATGAGGTGACTACTAGCCTTTTGGCACTAATGGATAGTCCATTCATGCTAAGGCTGTAGAAATCTATGTAACCTTCTAGTAAGGTTTTAGAAACTAGTAGACCATTGTTATGAGCCTAAATTTATCAAAAATATTATTTCAAATTTTTTTGCTATAGTAGCATAGTTTTGAAATTAATGTTTAGAGTAAAAGTTACTCTGCTTCTGATAAATATTATGGCTATGGTTTTATAATAATAGTCTTATGTTTCTATCACTCAATAATGTTCTTCTTCTTATTGATGAGAACAAGAAATAAATATATGATGGTCACATATTTCAGGGAAAGCATGGTATTAGGTCTTGAACATATGGATGTTCGAAGACTAATAATATCTCGATTTAGAGATTACACTTCATATGTGATATAATATATTTTCTAAAATATTTCACAAATATTATTGTCTCTTTTTGAAAAATATCCTAGAAATTGCTGTATGAATTAGGCACTAGAAAAATCTGTTACAAGCACTCCATATGAGATATGAAAAAGATAAAAGACAGGTTGCCCAACTTATGTGAAAAGAGTTGATGTACATAAGTTTGTGCTAGAACAGTTTTTTATAAGTATATAGGATATCCTAAAAGAATAGTATGTGATACTATTTCTACCACCCTACTTAACAAAAGATGTTTTGTCAGTAGTTATGCCACCTTTTAGAAAATTTTTTTTTAAAAAGGGATAGTGGGAGGATAATTGAACTTGAAAAGTTCAAGATCTATAAACTATCCTATTATAACCTGTGGAGTGTCCACAAGTTAATTCTCAACCTGATGTGCCCAGTGATGAGGCATGACCATGATACACACCTCCTCATCGAAAGATCATTTTGAGTGTGTAATGTACCATTCAAAATATGAATTTATCATTATAAATAACGATACATCATACATTACTGTGTATAATATTTTCTTGACCCATTCGGAGATCGTCATGAGTAGAGACTCTGACAGTTGGCTTGAAACCTTGATATCTAAAATAGACTCCCTATACATCAACTAAGTGTGGACTATAGTTGGAGCACCTATGGGTTTGACCCAACGGGTTGCTATTAGGGATGCCTATTCGGATTTTTGCTTTTACCATACACCATCAAGAGAAGTTGTCTCTAGTGGAAGGGCAAATGCTTTTATGAATTCAGACAGTTTATGAGGAGTGGGTACTTCTATTTTTGATAGGACAGTCAAAATATTTGACTTTATCAAAAATAGATGAACCATGTGTGTGTGCAAGAAGATAAGTGGAAGTTTCACTAACTTCTTGATTATGTATGTGAGGACATACAGCATATTGGGAAGGTAGTCCCGATATTGCACTCGGTCAATAACTTGCTTATCATAGAAGTTTTCATCGAAATAGACTTGAGTTAAGCATCCAATATATTTGACATCTATAGGGATAGGTGTAAGTGGATGTAGGGCTTGTCCCAATCTAGATACATAGAATTTAATGTTGAAAGGGTTCAACATGAATGGGTGTAAAAGTGTTTACTTATCCATATATTCAATGTACTAAGCCTGATATAAATTATGCCTTATGCATAATCATTGATTTCAGGTAGATCTATGATAGGATTTTATAAAAATTATGAAAAAATATTCTCATGTACTTGAAAAGTACTAGAGGAGTAGTGAATTGGAAGAGTTCCAAGCAATAAACTATGTTTGACTTAGTTAAATGTTGTTAGTAAAGATTGCTTAGGAAAGTTGCCTGATGAAAGATTCATCATTAAGTTGGGTGTCGTCTCACCGAGTACCCACGCATATCCTAGGTGCTTTCCTTCATTCATGATATGATCATAAAATGAGCTAATATTAAAGAATAATATAATAGGATCAGTTCACTAAGCCATACACAGCAGCAGTATAATCGCCATCCTGATTGCATGGGCATCAGGTACAGGGGCGATTGGCTTTAGTGCAAGTAAAAGATTGAAAGAATAGTGCTCTATAAACCAATCGCATGGAGATGCAATGGGACTTTTCTTTATTTTCTTCCTACTCATTTGCATGACATTAGTTATTTTATTTATATGAGGTATTATGTTTTATCATTTACTGCATCATTTTTATATGATTATGATAAACCCCATAGATTAGGGTAATGATTTTAGGACCATGATGAGATCATGCCAGTGAGATCTAAAATCTTGATAGTCTCAATCTAAAATATTTTCAGTCATTGGATCATCAAATCGGAGATCGATGACTCCGATAAGACTGGTACATCCTATGTATGCTCGATGGAGAGAGTGGTTGATCTCACAACCACTTATGTGGTGATACTAATACAAGGATATAGGTACTCATTAGAGAATGAGTTCACTGAATAAACCTGTAGAAAGAACATCTGATGAGCCTTACAGTTTGTCAACAGATGGTTTTTCAGTGGGAGTGGTGCATGTGATCTTTTGACCTGAGATCTGTTGGGAATAGTTCCCAAAGCCAATAGTCAGCCTGTTGACGGTTATGCTTATTTTTATATTTGTACATGAATTATGAATTAATAAAAATTATTTTGATATTTTTCATCACAAAATGTTTCATCTTCTAATGAATTCCTATATTGTGATGAAGTTTTTAGGACTATTTAGACTCGACAAAGGAGGATTTATCGTTTAGTCCTTAAATCTATTCGTGACCAAATGATACGTTGTTACCAAGGATGACAACGTTTATCAAGCATAGGTTGTTGTGTGCTATATAGGTTGTTGTCCTCTTAACCAATGAGTGTGGAGACACTGATATGGCATACAGGTGAGATGTAAGGGTATATCTGCAATGAACGTGACCGACTTCGGAGCTATTTCTGCTGTCAAGATTTGCTCCGATGGAATATGGGTATAAATATCCCTCCGACCTGAGACCGCCATGGTGACTTGCAAGCAACTCACTGCACTTAGGCACTGGACTACCTGAATTTTTAATTCAGTGACGGAAGGCTGCTGGGTGTAGTCAAGTACTTGACTTGTCGGTGCGTGTATCAAGATGGGATTGACCACTCCAGTTTAGAAGCTGTGTACAGTCGTGTTTCAATTTAGAAAAACTTTTGCCAGGGTAGTCCTTGTGAGGAGTCACAGGACTGTTTGAGTTGAGCACGATTCGGATGATCTGATCAGGGTTGACAGTTTAACCCTGAGTCATCCTAAACACAAGGGTCAAAAGGATGAATTATACATTAACCATATTCATGTAGGTTCTGAGTGTTGCGATTGCGACTCTGCGACCTATTCGGATATCGGGTACCATTGCTAGATGGTCACTTCGATTAGTACAGAAATTGGTTCCTGTGCTATCAGCTTAGGTTCAAACCTACGGGGTCACACACATTAGAGGTTCCTATCTGATCTAATGGCTGATGTAGAATCCTACATGTTTGAGACTCAGTGATCGAGAATCAGGATTCTCTGATCATGAGTTCCACACATTATGGGTACCGGGGTCAAGAGTCCCACTGGTTAGGACTTTTCGATCAGGGTTACATATCGATGAATTCTGATGCTCGATTGTCCATCGGATTTGGACTCAGTATTTATGAGAGGTTGAATTAGTGATTTGAATGCTAATTAACTTAATTTGATTAAGTAATTATTTTTGGATCAAGTCCAACTGAATTGGATTCAGTTGGGTTTGACCCGATTAGGTTAAGAGTTGACCTAATCGTCGAGATGGTTTGGTCCCTGATTTGATCAAGGATTGGGCTTAGTTAATTTTTGATTTGATTAGAATTTTATTGAGCCTAATTAAGCCTAATTAAGTTGGATTTAAATTAGTCTAATTGGACCTAACTTACTTGGTTCAATTAGGTTGGTTTAAATAATGAAACCACCTTGACCCAATCTCCATGCGCCACCTCACTTCCATTGCACCCATTTGAATTCATGAGAAGGAACTTCTCATGAATTATTTCCTCACGCCAAGCCCTCTCCATGCCCCACTTTAATGTTCCAAATGAATGGATAAGGATGATTGGTTGGCCGCTCAAATTTAAAATAAAGTTTGAATTTGAATGGGCAATCAATCTTTGCGTCTTATCCCTTTTTTTACATCTCATTTATTACATGAGAAAAGGTTTCTCATTGAATCACTCCATCCACAATTTAAGCCATGCCTCACACCTTTAGTGGATAAGGGATGAGTTGGTGTCCATTTGAATTCAAAATTTGATTTGAATTCAAATGTGCAATTACTCATCTTTATCCTTTCTTTTGGATAAGATGTTTGATGTTGTTATAAAAGGAGGAGAAGAGTGGGGCGTGCAAGAAGAAGATTTTTAGAGAAAAATTCTAGGGCGTGAGAATTCTTCTACATGAGAAGGAAGTTCATATCCTTCCAAGAGAAAAAAAAAAAGAAAAGAAAGAAAAGTGGGTGCAAGGTTTTCGGTGAGTTCCCTAGAGTTTTAGCCTGGGGTTCGGAAAGTGAGAAAGTGAGCTACAAGTGTCGTGAGCCCACAAAATCTCAAGGAGATCTTCAACATCCTCTCAAGCATGTCTGTTGACGATCCGGAGCATCCAAAGAATCGACAGATATCGATCGAAGGAGTTCGATCAGCATCGGCCGTCAAAAGGGCTCTACAATGAGCTAGCACTCGTGAGGAGTCGATCAGACTGGAAGCTTCGTGTGGATGATCTGCAGAGGCCAAACATACTGTGTAACTGTATCACGATGATTAGGCTCTCCCGACGGTGATCAGATTGCGGCGATCTACTACCCGCACAAAGGTATTGTGTTCTGAACACATTATAATAAAGTGTTTATTTTTCAAATTTGAATTTCAAATTTAAATGCCTACATGCTATATATCATATTTAGATCCTAGTGTAGGGTAAATTCATGTTAATTAATTAGATTAATTAATATTTTTTCATTATAAAATCATGATTTTGAAAAAGTTTTAAAATTACCATTTTACCCCTACACTGAATTTCTCCACATATGGTACCAGAGCGGGTTCTTAGATATGATATATATATTTGCATGCGTAGATTAAGTTGTAATCTAAAAGTTTAAATTTAAAAATTTGAAATTTAAAATTTGAATTTTGAATTTTGAAAGTTGTTTGAAATTCAAAATTCAAAAATTTGAAATTCAAAATTTAAAATTTGAAATTCAAAATTCAAAATTCAAAAATTTGAAATTTGAAATTTGAAATTCAAAATTTGAAATTCAAAATTTTGAAATTTAAAATTTAAAATTTGTTTGAAATTCAAAATTTAAAATTTAAAATTTAAAATTTAAATTTTGAAATTGGTATATTTAGATATACTTGATCCAAGTAGCAAGTAATCGAATTGGGTTGGTTGCCATGGCCGTCCGGTCATAGGAGAAAAGCAGGGTTTAAAGGCCCTCTCCTCCCATTCGATGGGGTCTCCTATGGCGGTAGGGGTACCGCTACAATTATATCCCATGCAGATGAAGCAATGAAAGGAATTAATTGTAAAGGTTCAATTATGAAATTTATCATGAATGTGTTAGATTAGATCTAAAGGAATATTCATGATTTATTTTGATTGAGTTATTTTCTGTTATGTAATTAGCAATAGGATTGCTCTTTATGAAATGTGCTGATCTATTTGTGAAATGAGTCAACATATTTGGTGAACAGAAAATAAAACCTTTCAAATTTGAAAATTATTTTCGAAATACCAAACCCTGACCCATCAGCCCAAATACTTAATTAAAAGAATTAAGTGTTGTCTAGTAGGTCTAGAATTGTGAATTATGACCTAAGACAATTGCATAAACTTGTGGGTCAATGGGTTAGATGGATTAGATCCATAATTGGGTTAGACCTAAGGTTAGTTTAAAGAAATGGACTAAATTAGAGTAATTGGTCAAATCTAATCAAAAGTTGAATTAGATTAGGTCAAGGATACTCTAGACTCAACTCCAATAGTTGTAGTTGAATGGGTCCATGTCTTTAACTAGACCAAGATGGACTTAATTCATGGCTACGCGGTGGAACCCAATTTACTAAGTTGATCCAATTTACTAATGAACTAGTTGGTGTCTAAGGTAAGTTTGGCAGTTTGACCAGTGGTTTTTAAGCGGGAGCTACTCGCAGTGATTCGATCTCTGACGAGTTAATGGCTTATCCCCACCACTGATCTCACTTACCTGGCCAACCTGGTGAATTAAGTTTTGATTAGATCACTTGATGATTAGGGCTCACCCATGTCATTAGGTAAATCAGTTTGACTGATTTAGGTGCTCCTAATGCCAGCTTTAATTAAATCCTTTTTAATCTGACTTGGTGAAGTCAGTGGGAGGATTGAAATTGGTTGGATATTTTCTTCTCAAAAATTATTAAGTCCCTAAAAATGATTAAGTTATATTGATAACTAAGTCATAGCCTCTCATTAAGTGAGTGATAATGAGTCCATTAGTTTAATAATCATTGGAGGCCCAAAGGTCTGGTGCTTATTGACTAATGGAATTATCATTCATAATATGATAATTTGGTTTGAGTCTTTCTGATGGTGATCAGGTTGGCCAGCCAAAGTCGGGCCTGATCATTTATTGGTCCAATTCACCAAATCAAATCATGTTAATGGTTGGACCTAACTTGATTTTCAATGGAGGCCAAAGCCTACTGATTAGGTTCTGGGGAAAAATCAATTACTAGAAGTTGTTTAGAGAAACAACTGGTTATGAACCTACCCATAGATGCACATGAGTTGACCAACCAAAATTGGGCTCGTGTGTAGTCTATGTGGATTCTAGTACCCACTAAGAAATTAAAGTAATTCCTCGAATTGGAGGTTGAGGCTACCAGTTTGTAAAAATACTGGGAGAAACTTTAGACTAAAGTCCAAGTCTTTAGTATTTATAATTTATGTACTAATAGAGATATGGTTTTCCTTTATGCAGCTATGGCCACTACCCTATCCCTTCGGTCATTATTAGATAATGACAAGCTCATGGGACCTAATTTCGATAGCTGGTATCGAAAATTAAAAATTATCTTTGAGCATGAGCAGATCCTTTATGTAGTAACAGATCCGGCACCTGAGGAGCTAGCCCCGAATGTTAGAGGGACGGTCCGAGATACTTATCAGAAGTGATTCAATGATCGCACCATCGTTCGGTGCATTATGCTGGCGGCAATGAATGATGATGAGTTCAGCCGCAAGTTCGAGAACGTCCGCCACAGGAGATGCTTCAAATGTTGAACGACTCCTTTGGCACGCCTGACGACGTTGAAAGGTATAAAACTAGTTGTGCCATTTTCAATGCTCGGATGAGGGATGGAGCCTCAGTCACTGATCATGTACTGTACATGATCGAAATGATTGAGCGCCTAAGTAAACTGGGCTTTCTCCTACATGAGTAGCTCGGTAAGGATGCGATCCTTAATTTATTGCCCAAGTCCTTCCTCCCCTTCCTTACTCATTTTTGGATGACAAAGCCTGCAGTGAACTACCATGGCTTGTTGGGGTTGCTGCAAAACTTTGAGAAGGATCACCAGCTCCATAAAGAGTCGGTGAATGTTGTGGGAGGGTCTTCTTCTGGTCGTCGACCCTTTAAGAAAGGGAAGAAGAAGAACAAGAAGAAGAAGAATAAGAAGGTGTAGCTGCATGCTGGGACGTCTGCACAGGGTCGGACCAAGAAGTGCAAGCCCGACCAGAGCTAGGTGGAGTGCTACTTTTACAAGAAGCAGAGGCATTGGAAGAGGAACTGTCCTCTATACATTGCCTCCCTGGACCCGAACAGGCCGAAGAAGAAGCAAGGTACTTATATGATAATACCTTGCAACTTTTTCATTTGTGATACTACTATCTAGGTATTGGATACCGGAAGCCCTTATCATATTTACAATTTGATGCAGGGTCTGCAGGTCAGTAGGAGATTTGATGAAGGTGATAGATTCCTGAACGTTGGAGATGGAAGCAAAGTTTCAGTTCTAGCATTAGGAATCATGAATCTTGTAATCAATTCTCGAAATATAATTCTGAGTGAATGTCACTATTGTCCAAGCTTTTTATTAAATATTATTTTTGCAGGCCTTTTGGCCATGAACGGTTATTAATTTTTAATAAAAAAAATATTTGCAATATCATTTTGAATGATGTTACAATGTTTGTTGGACAACTCAATAATGAAATTTACTTTCTATCACAACCTGTTAATGTGGTTCAAACCTCCAGTAAATGCCCTAGAATAGATAATGTGTCAGAAGTCTACCTTTGGCACTGTAGGCTAGGTCATATCAATAAGAATAGGATAAACAAGTTGGCTCAAGAAGGAATTCTTGAATTAGGTGATTGTGAATCACTTCCAACCTGTGAGTCCTATCTTCTTGGTAAAATGACCAAATCACCTTTTACTGGAAAAGGTGAGTGAGCCAGTGAACTCTTGGCTCTGGTACATTCTGATGTATGTGGACCCATGAGCTCTAGTGCAAGAGGTGGATATTTCTACTTCATAACCTTCATAGATGACCTATCGAGGTATGGGTATATCTATTTATTGAAGCATAAATCGGAGTCGTTTGAAATGTTCAAACTATTTCGAAATGAGGTAGAAAAATAAACTGGAAAGTATATTAAAACTCTTTGATCTGATTGAAGAGGTGAATACCTTTCCAATGATTTTCTGACATATCTTGGGGAGAATGGGATTCTCTCTCAGTGGACTCCTGCTGGAACACCACAACATAATGGTGTATCTAAAAGGAGGAATCAGACCTTGTTGGACATTGTTCGATCCATGATGGGGTTTGCTGATCTGCCGATCTCCCTCTGGGGATATGCACTCGAATCGGCTTGTTACCTTCTAAATAGAGTTTCGAGTAAGTCTGTAACCAAAACACCATATGAGATATGGATAGGACGTAAGCCAGTACTCTCGCACCTTGGGGTTTGGGGGTGTTCGACTTATGTGAAACGTTTAATTACGGATAAGCTTGGATCTAGATCTAACAAGTGTAATTTTATAGGGTACCCAAAAGAGACCAAAGGGTATTACTTCTAGCTAGTTGATGAGCAAAAAGTGTTTGTCAGCCTTAAGGCAATCTTTTTAGAAAAGAAGTTCCTTGGTGAAGAGACTGTTGCCTCTAAGATCGAACTTGACGAAGTTCGGCAGGTCGAAAAACCAACACAAGTTACTGAACCGGAACCGAATTTGGTTAGATCAGATTCGGAGCCCATTGTTCAAGCACCCTTAAGGCGATCTGGTAGAGTACCACGTCAACCGGACAGATACTATGGTTTCTTGGTCTAGGACGGTGATCCTATCGAACTTGATGAAAATGATGAGGATCCGATCACCTACATGGATGCAATGCAGAGACCCGACTCTGAGAAATGGCTGGAGGCCATGAAATCCGAAATGGAGTCCATGAAGGTCAACGTTGTGTGGACATTGGTTGACCTACCCGAAGGAGTAAAACCAATAGGGTGTAAGTGGGTCTTCAAGAGGAAGAAAGGCACAGACGGAAAGGTGGAAATACTCAAATCTATTCGGATTATGCTTGTGATAGCTGCCCATCTGGACTATGAAATCTGACAGATGGATGTGAAGACAGCTTTCCTAAATGGAGAGCTGGATGAAGAGGTGTATATGATACAACCTGAAGGATTCACATCCACAGATGAGTCTAAGGTGTGCAGGCTACAGAGGTCCATTTATGGACTTAAGCAGGCATCACGGAGTTGGAACATACGTTTTGATAAGACGATCAAGACGTATGGCTTCGTTAAGAATGGAGAAGAGCCATGCATTTATAAGTGGGCTAATGGTCCAATAGTAGTATTTCTTGTATTGTATGTGGATGACATTCTCTTAATCGAGAATGATGTCCCTGCATTACAGGGAATAAAGATTTGGCTGTCGTCACAGTTCTCCATGAAGGATCTGGGAGAAGCTTCCTACATCCTAGGGATGAGGATCTATAGGGATAGATCTAAAAGGTTGCTTGGTTTATCTCAGTCCACATACATTGATACTATGCTAAAGAGGTTCAGCATGGATAATTCCAAGAAAGGCCATCTTCCAATAGGCCATGGAATTTCTCTCTCGAAGAGGAATTGTCTGACAACACCTCAAGAGAGAGAGCATATGGGTAGGATTCCATATGCTTTGGCAGTGGGATCTGTCATGTATGCCATGACATGTACACGACCAGATGTGGCATACTCACTAGGGGTAGTGAGTAGATACCAATCTGATCCAGGGGAGAATCACTGGAAGGTTGTTAAAACCATCCTGAAGTATTTAAGAAATACTAAGGATCAGTGGCTTGTTTATGGTGAATCGGACTTGAGACTTATAGGGTTTATAGACTCTAGTTTCTAGTCTGATCACGATGACAGCAAAAGTGTATCGGGATTTATTTTTACCCTTAATGGTGGGGCTATCTGCTGGAAAAGTTCTAAGCAGCACACAGTGGTTGATTCAGTTTGTGAGGTGGAGTATGTCGCCGCATCAGATGCTGCCAAAAAAGCGGTGTGGCTGAGAAAATTTATCACCGAGCTCAGAGTAGCACCCTCCCTTGTTCGTCCAGTTCTGCTCTACTGTGACAGCTCTGGAGCCATTGCTCAGGCGAAGGAACCAAAGGCACACCAACAGACGAAGCATATTCTGCGCCACTACTATCTCATCCGAAAAATTATGGATCGAGGTAACATCGATCTTTAGAAGATCGACGGGAAGGAGAGCCTGGCTGACCCATTCACTAAAGCCATTGCGGTGAAGGAGTTCGACAACTACAAGTCGAAGATGGGTATTAGATACTGCACCGATTGGCTTTAGGCCAAGTGGGAGATTGTTGGGAATAGTGTCCCAAAGCCAATCGTCAGCCTGTTCATGGTCGTACTCATTTTTATATTTGTACATGAATTATGAATTAATAAAAATTATTTTGGCATTTTTCATCACAAAATGTTTCATCTTCTAATGAACTCCTATGTTGTGGTGAAGTTCTTAGGACAATTTAGACTCGACAAAGGAGGATTTGTCATTTAGTCCTTAAATCTGTTCGCGACCAAATGATACGTTGTTACCAAGGATGACAATGTTTATCAAGCATAGGTCATTGTATGCCATATAAATTGGTTGTCCTCTTAACCAATGAGTGTGGAGACACTGGTATGGCATACAGGTGAGATGTAACGATACATCTGCACTGAACGTGACCGACTGGAGCTATTTTTGCTGTCAAGATTTGCTCTGATAGAATATGGGTATAAATATCCCTCCGACCTGAGACCGCCACGGTGATTTGCAAGCAACTCACTGCACTTAGGCACTGGACTACCTAAATTTTTAATTCAGTGACGGAAGGCTGCTGGGTGTAGTCAAGTACTTGACTTGTCGGTGCGTGTGTCAAGATGGGATTGACCACTCCAGTTTAGGAGCTGTGTACAGTCGTGTTTCAATTTAGCAAAACCTTTACCAGGGTAGTCCTTGTGAGGAGTCACAGGACTGTTTGTGTTGAGCACGATTCAGATGATCTGATCAGGGTTGACAGTTTAACCCTGAGTCATCCTAAACACAGGGGTCAAAAGGATGAATTATATAGTAACCATATTCTTGTAGGTTTTGAGTGTTGTGATTGTGACTCTTCGACCTATCCGAACGTCGGGTACCATTGCTAGATGGTCACTTCGATTAGTACAGGAATTGGTTCCTGTGCTACCGGCTTAGGTTCAAACCTGTGGGGTCACACACATTAGAGGTTCCTATCTGATCTGATGGCTGATATAAAATCCTACATATTTGGTACTCAATGATCGAGAATCAGGATTCTCTGATCACGAGTTCCACACATTATGGGTACCGGGGTCAAGAGTCCCACTGGTTGGGACTTTTCGATCAGGGTTACATATCGGTGAATTCTGATGCCTGATTGTCCATCGGATTTGGACTCAGTATTTATGAGAGGTTTAATTAGTAATTTGATCACTAATTAACTTAATTTGATTGAGTAATTATTTTTGGATCAAGTCCAATTGAATTGGATTCAGTTGGGTTTGACCCGATTAGGTTAAGAGTTGACCTAATCGTCGAGATGGTTTGGTCCCTGATTTGATCAGGGGTTGGGCTTAGTCAATTCCTGATTTGATTAGGATTTTATTGAGCCTAATTAAGTCTAATTAAGTTGGGTTTAAATTAGTCTAATTGGACCTAACTTATTTGGTTCAATTAGGTTGGTTTAAATAATGAAACACCTTGACCCAATCTCCATGCGCCACCTCACTTCCATTGCACCCATTTGAATTCATGAGAAGGAACTTCTCATGAATTATTTCCTCATGCCAAGACCTCTCCACGCCCCACTTTAATGTGCCAAATGAATGGATAAGGATGATTGGTTGGCCATTCAAATTTAAAATAAAGTTTGAATTTGAATGGGCAATCAATCTTTGCGCCTTATCCCTTTTTTTACGCCCCATTTATTACATGAGAAAAGGTTTCTCATGAAATCATTCCATGCACAATTTAAGCTATGCCTCACACCTTTAGTGGATAAGGGATGAGTTGGTGTCCATTTGAATTCAAAATTTGATTTGAATTCAAATGTGCAATTACTCATCTTTATCCTTTCTTTTGGATAAGACGTTTGACGTTATTATAAAAGGAGGAGAAGAGTGGAGCGTGCAAGAAGAAGATTTTTGGAGAAAAATTCTGAGGCATGAGAATTCTTCTGCGTGAGAAGGAAATCCATATCCTTCCAAGAGAAAAAGAAAGAAATGAAAGAAAAATGGGTGCAAGGTTTCCGGTGAGTTTCCTAGAGTTTTAGCCTGGGGTTCGGGAAGTGAGAAGTGAGCTACGAGTGTCGTGAGCCCACAAAATCTCAGAGAGATCTTCAACATCCTCTCAAGCATGTCTGTTGATGATCCAGAGCATCCGAAGAATCGACAGACATCGATCAAAAGAGTTCGATCAGCATCGGCCGTCAAAAGGGCTCTACAATGAGCTAGCACTCGTGAGGAGTCGATCAGATCGGGAGCTTCGTGTGGATGATCCGCAAAGGCCAGACATACTGTGTGGCTGCGTCGCGATGATTAGGCTCTCTCGATGGTGGTCAGATTGTGGCGATCTACTATCCGCACAAAGGTATTGTGTTCTGAACACATTACAATAGAATGTTTATTGTTCAAATTCGAATTTCAAATTTAAATGCATGCATGCTATATATCATATTTAGATCCTAGTGTAGGGTAAATTTATGTTAATTAATTAAATTAATTAATATTTTTCCAATGTAAAATCATGATTTTGAAAAAGTTTTAAAATTATTATTTTACCCCTGCACTGAATTTCCCCACAAGTTCATCATAGTACCTTGTGTGCATGGACCCTTACTTTAGTTTATTTTCTAGCACACCATTTTGAGTGTGTGTGAGATATTCTGGGTATGACAAAGTATGCATGGGGTTGTGAGTGGTCAATAAGGAATCAGTCACTCCTTGTAAGAGGAGAGAACATCCTATGTGATCTCATAGGATGGTAACTTTGAAAGTCTCAAACTAGAGTAGGGATGTACAGTAGAAATGATTTCTACTGATTCATCAATTGAGTCATCATCATTTGATCGAGATACATATATGTTAGGTATTTGGATTTGACATATTTCTATGCCCATAATTTTTTCAGGATGTTGTGTGATCGAAGGATTGAATTGCATGGTAACTTACCACAGAAGGATAATTTTGATATTTCTATCAAATTTCAAATCTTCTAAGAAGTCATGACATGTTGCTAGGCTTGACTTATGGACTCGATAGAATTAAAAGAGTTTAATTCTAGAATTAATTAGGAAGAGTCATAGTTGATTGGGACTCTTGAGCTGACCTAATCCAATCGGATAAGGGTTTCGTTAAGAGTTTGGGTCCACTGTTGGCTAGATTTGAAATCCAATGGGTCACATACAATAAGAATTTAGTCTTGGTCTAATCAATTTAAATTTATTATAAATTCAATGGGTTAATTAAATTACTAGCATATGAATTAACTCAAGTTCCCAATTAGGTTTAGTGCAAAGGTGTTTGTGCTAACTTAATCTTGTTGCCTTGACCTAATGTGATTGGATTTAAATTATTTAATTAATTAATTAGTTTTATCTAATTTTGTGAAAGTGTTCCACATGGAATCAACCACCTCCATGCCAAAAGCCATGCCCAAATAATTTTGCACACCCCATTTATTTTGTGTTAAGAAAGGAGAGTCCTTCTTTAATACTCCTCTTAATTTCATAACATGTTCCACTTGTCCCTTATTTTGTGCACCATGTGATGATGCCTAGAGACTTATGGGCATTGAAGATTTGGGGGAGTACTTCTCCTGGAAGGAACTCTATGCCAAATATTGAAGGGATGTCTCCTTTATTTTGGGCATTGAAGTGGAAGAGTCCACTTCACTTGGGACTCTTAATTTCTCCTTCATTCCATGCATTTTCTTCCCTCCACCGACCATATGATGGCTTCTGGGATAATATTGGTGCAGAAGTGGAAGAGTCCTTTTGCTTGAAGGATCTTCCATACTCAAAAACTTCTATATATTAATTGATCCTTTATGGGATGTTATGGATGGCACATAGGATGTGTTTGCGCCAAACATTTATTTCTCCCTAAATCTCTTTTTTATTACACACCAATTTTTTTTTAGACCTAAGAAGGAAGAGTCCTTCTGCTCCTTAACTTCTCCATGCCACATCTTAATGTGGTAATTTAATTTTAACATGTGTAGGAGTTGGGATGCCAAGAGTTGGCGTCCCTTGGAGGTTGTTTGGCATCCCTTGGTAACCTATAAATAGGGGGTGCTACAACTAGGTTCTACATCCCTTTTTGGCTGAGAATTGGTGTGAGGATGAGAGAAAATTGAGAGAAAAATATCTGGATAAAGACAAGGATAAGGGAAGGAAAAATAGAAAAGAAGAGAGGAAGAGAAATGAAAAGTATGAGATATTTGTCCAAAAATCAAATTGTTCATGTGTTGAACATAAAATCTGATTAGAGTGTGGTTTGATACTTTGAGAAAGAATTTCTAGAGTGGTCCTAGTGGAGGTCATGAAGGCAAACAAGTAATGGTGCAATCTGCTCTTGCGAAGGACGGTCGGCAGCGCACTTGCGAAGAAGGCTGCAACACCATGACGAGTTGGGAAGGGCTTTGATCAATCCTGTGTGGATCACCATTAGAGGGCTTCTGCTTTAGAGTCTCATGAAGATCTCAAAATCACCAATTCGTGGTCTTCATGGTGGTATAAGACTTCTGGTCTTCTCCTCATATGCTTGATTTTGTGATTTGATGATTGTAATCGTCAAGGGGTTCCTAAGATTTTTGAGTTTCGATGGATAAGTTTAATTGTTAAACTTAGTTTTCATTATTGAATGCATGTTAAAAATTTTTTAAATCTACATTCTACTACGTCATTGGAACCTAAAAGTGTCATTGATGGTTAATTCCTAAATTGCTCCTGATCATAGGATCATCATGGGGGTGGTGATTGATCCAGATAGACCAGGCACGGATCGCTTTTTTTGGATAGATGGATCTCGAGCCTGCGGTGTAGTGACATTGGAGCAAGAGTGTAAGTGGTTGTTAGAGAATAACTAACACTGAGCATGATCAACATGAGAAGTCACACGGATGTCTGCTCACTTGTTAATGACTTTCTCGATGCTGCAGTTGTATAACTGATCTTTTAACCTGTGACGCTACAGCTGCTCGTAGTGAGGCTGCTAGAGTTTGACTATATATAAATATGGATCTCAATGAGCTCTTGTTGTGGATGTTGGCAACAGTTGGTCCACTATAAGAGTAGGGTGTATACCTAGATGGGATCTATCGATCTTAGTAGAAGAGAGTAGTCTTATGGGATTTAAGAAGCTGAGTCTTTAGTTCTATGACCATAGTAGTGTGATTAATAAAAAAAATTTTTATAAAAATCACATATAGACTCGAGCTGATTGAATCTATCATATGACCGATGATGAGGTTTGATGATTCATCCATGACGTACCATTTGATCGGAACTCACGATAGAGAGACTGTATCATACATTAACTACACCTAGAGATTCATCACCTTTTATTATGCTAGAATATCACTACATACTGCTAGATATCACTGATGGATTGTGAGATCCATGACCATCATCTTGATGATCGATGATCCTTGATGGACAGAGTTGGAACGGTTCCAACCCATTGAAAAGGATTTTATTAATATTATAATAAAAATCACAATATATCTCACTACCAGACAGAATAGAGCCTATGAGGTCACACACAAAGAGGCTTTTGACTGATTAAATGGTTGAATTATGATTATGAATCATAACATGATTTGATTATCAATTTGATTGATGATTGATCCAATACAAAAGTTACATTAAGTAACTCGCTAAAGAGTTAGTGACTTAAAGAAGGATTAATTAGTAATTGGATTGCTAGTTGGCTCAATTTGATTGAGCTATGGTGTTTGCATCAAGTATAATTAAATTAGATTTAATTTGATTTGACATGGGTTTGATTTGATCAAACCTAATTGGGTTATAAGATAACCAAAATTGCATGGAAGAATGATTCCTAAGTAAATTAGGATTTAGATTTGACTCAATTCCTAATTAGAATAATATTTAAACAAGAATGTTTGAGTTTCTATTTGGACTAAAAATTTTTTTTATGGGTGCACTAAATTTTAATTAGATTAGGATTAAATTGAGTTTGATTCAAGCACCAAGAGAGAGTCCAAAAGGACTAGGACTCCTTCTCTAATTAGGTGACATCTAATTTAAATAGTTTGGACTCCAAATTAAATTTAATTTTTTATCTATTTGGATCTAATCAGGTTCTAATATGATTAAGATTTGTTGGGATTTAATTTGATTTAAATCAGCCACTTAAAGAGGAGTCCCATGATCATGAAACTCTCTCCATCCATGTGACACAAACCAGCCCATGCCAACCTGATTTTTGGATGCCATAATTTTCCATGTCCCCTCTCCTCTTTAGCATGTAAGAGGCCCTCTTAACTTTCTTCTTTCCATGAGATATGAGGCACACAAAAGTTTTGGGTTGGGCGGCATGGAAAGATAGAGTCCAAGGAGAATTGGACTCTTATCTCCTTCCTAAACTCAATCTCCTCTCTCTATTTAAATGTGGGAACCATATGGGGTATTGAAGAACCAGAAATTATCAGATTTTGAGATGCGTAATCTAGATGAGATGTGCATGAGAATATTGGAGAAAAAAGGGGAGCACATGGCATGGAGAAAGGGCATGAGGTATGCTTCATATCCCTTCTTTCTTACACAACCAAAGGTTGGTTATTAGGATATCTCCTTTTTTCTCTTCTGTCCATGTTTCGACATGCATTTCTCCTCTTCTCTTTGTCCAAAAATTGGACAAAATTTTTACATCTCTAATGTAGAGATTTGGTGCATGAATTTAAAGAAAAAAAGAGAAGAAAGGGTTCTTCTCACGATCTCTAGCATAGAGGTCAACATCCTCCTACTTCTTCTTCTTCTCTAAGATTATCTTGAGAGAAAAAAAAAATTCAACCGTCAAGATGCGATCTCTACAAGGGAGCTAGCATCTCGATGAGATCAAAAAGCTTCTGATCAGATCAGAGTCTCGCGTGGATATTTGTAGAGGTCAGACACTTATGCGGCTACAAGGAACCTTTGAAAAACATCCATGATCATCAGTTCATGATGAAGATTTATCTATGCCAAGGTATATGTTCTCTATTTATTTTTTTCTATTAGATTTTTGTATCTAAATTTTATCTCATATATGATGATCCTGTTTATGATTTTAAGATTTGATCTTATACATGCTTAGATTAAATTAGATTTAATCTGAAAATTTTAATTTCCACTGCATACTCATTTTGAAAAATTTTTATATGCATGAAACTATTAAATTCTAATAGTGGTATCAGATCCACATCATATGCATGAGATTAGAATTTAGATCTAAAATCTGTAGAGAATTTCAGATCTGAAAGTTTCTGATGTCGTTCTGACATAAAGTTGCCTTGGCATAACTTGTTATGCTGAATGGTTGTCCTAGAACGATGTTAAAATTTTTATTTAAATAAAATTTTAGATCTAATTTTTATAACATATATGTGATATATGCTTTGTTGTTTAGATCTGAAAAGAATTTTGATTTCTATTTTGATTTGTATATATGATATATGAAAGTATATTTAGGGCTAAAATTTATTTCTATGACCTAAACTTATTCATGTATATGATATATGTTCATATGTATGATCTGAAAATTATTTCAAAATTAAAATATACTTTTCATGCAAAGAATTTAGATCTAAAAATTTTGATTTAGGATCTTAAATTAGTGTTTGTGCATGAGAGATTGGTTATGGGTAAATCAAATTAGGTCATGTAATTGGTTTACATCTAAGATTTCTAATTTGATCATATTGAGTCAAAATCGATTTAGAAGTTGATCAAATCGAGTCAAGTATTGATTAGGATGAAATCAATAAAGTTTAAAATCATACAATTATTGTTGATCAAATCGATTAACACCCATATATAGAATCGATTAACTTAAGGACCTAATTCGGCTCTATGGCTCGAATCTGATTCACCTAAGCTAACCCATTTGGATCAATTGTCCAATTGGTGTCTAAGATAAGTAATTAAAAAGTGATTATTTAATTAATTCTGTTCGCTGACCTGATCAATTTATTGATGTCTAAATAAAGCAACAGGGAGACCCCCATCAATCTTCACTGATCTGGTCAATTTGAAAAATTGAGTCTCAAATATGATTGCTTGGCGATTTGATTTAGCGCATGCCAATTAGATTAGTCATGTGATGACTGATTAGATGAGACCTAAACTCAAATCTCTCTATAAATATTAAGTCCAATGATCTTCCACCATTGTAGATGTGCCGGAGTGCTATCGGTATTTATTGTTCTCGACTGGTTGTAGTGGTTCAGTTGCATCGAAAATATGCAACCACTCTATTAGCAAAGAGTTGCTCCAGGGTAAAGATGGGGTTGGACCCAATAACTACTAGGTGAGAGATCCAATGATGGCTTTGCACCTGCTTGTGAATGGTGGGTCTGACTTAATTAAGGAGTACGGGCAATAACTGTTAGGTGAGCCCACATGACTTAGAGACCAAGTAGCTGCAACATGCTTAGAGAAGCATTTGGACGAAGAGTTATCTATACATCGATGTTCATTTATGTTACCAATAACTGTTAGGTGAGGTGCACGGCATCGATGGGACCGCAGCACCTACTAGAAATCCAATTATCGCGTTAGAATTTTCGTTTCTCCACCCGATGAGTGTGAGAGATCTGATAAAATAGTGGGAGTCTCTTTTTACATCTAAAAGTCTCTAGAGTAAATTTTCAAATAAGTACAAACATCCAATTAGAATCTTTTCTCTCTATTATTTATTGTATCAGGTTCTAACCCTCTAGCTCAAATCTTAGATATCAACCGATTAATCGAAACTGATTACATAGATTGGCTCACAAACTTAAGAATTATTTTTAATTTTAGAAAATTAAGTAATATTCTCTACCAGATTATTCTGATGTTAACAACCTGTCCAACCCAAAGTCAACGAGCTATACTTGATAAGTGGATGGACAATGATAATTAAGATAGGCACTAAATGTTGAAGTCCATATTAGATGAACTCCAACGAATGCATGAGCACATATTTACTACCAACAATATGTTGATTCATTTACAAGTATTGTGAGATGATCAAAGTCGCACAGTGCATGTGATACGTGATGGACAGTCAGTCTATGATCATTATTTGATAATGATCGAGGATAAAAAGAAGCTTGAAAAGCTCGACATGACCATGCATAAGAAATTGCTTGTGGATTTGATCCTGCGATCCCTGTTTAGTTTATATGGATAGTTTATGGTAAACTACCATATGAATGACCATCTTGGCATCTTATCTGAATTGGTCAAAGTGTTGCTAACTAAGGAGTCTTGAAAGAGTTTAGAGGTATATACCTGGAGAGCCTAAAGAAATAAAGACATGCCTAGAGTAGGCATGTTTAAATTGCTTAATACTATCCTTACGATTTCTTCTTCTCCCAGTTGAGTTTTGGACTCTAGTGTAGAGTCTATGGGTAGGTAGAGGGCTGAGGAAGTAACTCTTGAAATTGACAATAGGGCAAGAGTTGCTGCTGTGGCCACGGATATCTGTCTTTTGTGATTATCATTTGGATTTAGTTCTTAGAGACAGACTCTATCATTTGCATGGTGATATATCTGTGAACTTAATTGAGCAAGTAGTGAATGTTATTGGATCTGAGAGATTCAGAGTTGAGATAAACTTAAGTATATGTGGAACCTTAGGCTATTAAAAAATAAATGATTAACAAACTAGAGAAATATGGGCCTTCGAGTTTATTAACTGTCAAATCATATCTAGTTTGTATATCATCTCTTTAAAGAAATATGACCAAACTACTCTTATGGGATAAGAGGAAAAAGACCACTGAGGTACTTATCCTTGTACACATTTGATGTGTGTAGCTCATGTGATATGCTAACAAAGAAAGTTGTCTCTACTTCGTTATCTTTATCAATGATTAGTTATGGTATGGGTGTGTATATGAGATACAAATCTAAAATTTTTTGAAAGGTTCAAAAAATTCAGATGTAAAGTAGAGGAGAAAATCAAAAAAATTTTAATGATACTTCGATCAGATTAAGGATGTAATACCAATGAAAAAATTTTTTCAGTTATCTCATGACATAGTTTCACATTGGATCTCTCTTAGTACACCTCAGCTCAACGAGATAAGAACAGTCATGAGACTATATGAGATATGATCCGATCCATAATAGAATTCAATGATTTATTTTGTTTCTTTAGGGACATATTTTATTTCTATAGAATCGAGTTCTCTCTAATCTTATTCCTATCACACCATATGAGATATGGTATGGTGAGAATTGAATCTTGACTATTTTGAGATTCAAGGATATCCAGCCTATGTCAAGGACAGCAGATGGATATGTTAGAGGATAGATCTATAAAGCTCATCTTAAAAGAGTTTGAGATACTACTTTCTAATAGAATCACAATGCGATTGTGACCCAACATGCTATCTTCTTGAAAAATTATTTAACCAAGATGAAGCAGTGGGAGGAAAGTTAAACTTGAAGAGAGTGTCTCTGAAGAGCAATGAGCCGTAGGACCTAAAGAACCTATTCATCATGAGCCAGTAGACCTATATTCCTCCTCTACCTCATAAATATAGTAGGATCTCCAATTCTCTCGAAAGGTACTTGGATTTGCTTAATAGAGGATGTAGAGAAAATCATTTCTCATGGGAGATGGGAAACATAGAGATGATCCCAAAACCTATAATGAGGCGATATAAGATATCGACTCCAAGAAAAGGATGTGAATTAGCTTTTCTGACTGGATATCTTTTGAAAATTTTTATATGGAATAGCTTATGAATTTTACTTCTTGTGATAGGAGATCACAAAGTCTACAATACTTTTGGAGTTGGAATAGTCATTTCGATGATATGATCAAATTGTTTGATCAAAAATGAGGAATTATGTATTTTCAAAAGGGTCAGTGGGAGTGTCCAATGCTGGCATCGGTTAAAATATGCTTGAATATAGATTTCTCTATGAAAAACATAAAGCAAGCATCCTATATTCTAAAAATATAAAGATCTATAGAGATAGATGTAATCGGATGCTTGTATTTTCACAGATAAAGTACAGAGACTAGATGCTGAAAGGGTTTAGTATAGAAATCTTGGAGAGGGATCTGCTATCCTCTCGGACATAGATGTGTGCCATATAATGTACTTGAACTAATATAATTAATACTATGAATATCACAAGTAGATATCAGTTGAATCCAGGCTAAGAGTGCTAGATTATTGAATCCAGGCTAATATAAGTCTTAATTTATTGAATCCAGGCTAAGAGTGCTTGAATATAATAAGGATTGCAATCTAAGTCCAACTTGAATAATTAAACCCAATTAGTCTTAAATTAAATCAAGCCCAATCAAATTAAATCTGATTTAAATAAATTAAGACTTGATCCATAATTTAATCAAGCCCAATTTTATTGCAACACTTGCAATTAAGTCCCTTATGCTAATAATTAGCATTTTTCAAATTTGTAACTCTTTACAAATTGATCCAAACTATTAATCTAATTGATAATTTGATCATGATCCCAACTATTAATCAGGATGAGCTTCTTTTGTATGTGACTCTGAGATTCTATTCTGTCTGATAGTGAGACATACCATGATCTCTATCATAGTATCATCGAAACTCCTTTCAATGGGCTGGAACAATTTTTACTCACCCCAACAAGGATCGTTGATCTGAAAATGATCCTAGTGAATTCTCACAATCCATTAGTGATACCTAATAGCATGTAGTGGCAACCCAGCAAAATAAAAAGATGAATTTCTAGGTGTAGTTACCATGTTATTGAGAGTCCCAACATGATACAGGTCATGAAAACTTGTTAAACCCTAAGCATCCATCATATGCCAGACTGAATTAGCTCGAGTCCAGTCATGAATCCCATAGAAACTTCTTTTCATAATCATGCTGCTGTGGCCATAGACTTATGGACTTAGCCTCTTAGGTTGCATAGAACTACTCCTCAACTACCAAGGCCAATAGATCTCCTATAAGTAACTCCTACTCCTACAGTGAACCTACTGCAACCAATGTCTACTACAAAGATCCATATAGCTAGGGATCATATTTATGTATAGTCAAACTAAAGTACTGTGAGCAGCCAAGGTATTACAGGTCAAAACCACTCACACAACTACAGCATCAAGAAGTCACTGATGAGTGAGTAGGCTATTAGATGTATGTCCTAAAAGTCAATAAGACTAACACATTGTAATAACTCTAGGAGATAATTTTATACTTAACACATTGATTTGATCAATAAAAGGATAAATTTATTTTTCATTCAAGTGTCATGTGTCCTTGAATCATCCATGAAATTAGTTTTCGATACATATTCTCAAAGTGTTGAGAATTAGAGATATGTGTTTAATTCTTAAATACTTCCGATCATCAGATCATCATAAGGATGGTGATCAATTCGGAAAGACTGACGTACAGATTGCTTCCTTCAGAATAGATGAGTCTCTGATTTATAGTGTAGAAACATTGGATGACGAGTGCAGGTAGTTGCTAGAGAACAACTAGTACTAAGCGTGACCATACGAGAGAGTAGCTGAATTTCTATTCAATTATCAATGATCGTCTCGATGCTGTAGTTGTGTGAATGACCTTTTGATCTGAGATTATACTACTACTCATAGTGAGGCTGCTGGAGTTTGACTGACATATAAACATCAGTCTCAATGAGCTCTTGTAGTGGATGTTGACGACAGTTGGTCCACTGTAGGAGTAGGATGCACATCAAGATGGGATCTATCAATCATGATAAAGAAAAGTAGTCCTATGAGATTTGAAAGGCTAAATCCAAGAATCTATGGCCATAGTAGTGTGATTGATGAAAAAGAGTTTTTATAGGAATCATATTTGGACTTAAGCAGATTGAATCTATCATATGACTGATGATGAGGTTTGACGATTTATCTATGATCTACCATCAAGTCGGGACTCACGATAAAGAGACTGAATCACACGTTAACTCTACCTCGAGGTTCATTTTAGTTCTACTGAGTTGCCACTACATACTGCTAGGTATCACTGATGAATTATGAGAGCTCACTAGGATTATTCTGGATCTGAAAAAATAGTGCCCTACAAGCCAATCGCACAAGGATGCGAAGGGACTTTTCTTTATTTTCTTCTTACTCATTTACATGACATTAGTTATTTTTATTGATGAAGTATTATGTTTTATTATTTGCGGTATCATTTTTTTTCTGATTATGATAAATTTTATTGATTAGAGAAATGATTTTAGGGCCATGATGAGATCATGCCAGTGAGACTTAAAATCTTGATAGTCTCAATCTAAAATATTTCTAGTCGTTGGATCATCGAGTCAGAAATCGATGATATCGATAAGACTGGTACATTCTATGTATGCTCAATGGAGAGGGTGGTTGATCTCACAATCACTTGTATAGTGACACTAATACAAGGATGTAGGTGCTCATTAGAGAATGAGTTCACTAAACTGACCCACAGGAAGAACATCTGATGGAGCTTTACAGCATGTCAACAGATAGTTCTCCAGTGAGAGTGGTGCATGTGATTCTTAGATCTGAGATCACCATAGTACCTTATGTACATAGACCCTTACTTTGGTTTATTTTTTAGTACACTACTTTGAGATATGTGTGGGATATTCTGGGTATGGTGAAATATGTATGAAGGTTGTGAGTGGTCAATAAAAAATCGATCACTCCTTGTAGGAGGAGAGAACATCCTATGTGATCTCATAGGATGATGACTCTGAGAGTCTCTGATCGGAGTAGGGATGAACAGTAGAAAAGATTTCTACTGATTCATCAATCGAGTCATCATCATCGAATCAAGATATATATGGGTAGATATTTGAATTTGACATATTTCCATTCCCATAATCTTTCTGGGATGTTGTGTGATCGAAGGATTGAATTTCACGGTAACTCATCATGGAAAGATAATTTTGATATTTTTATCAAATTTCAAATCTTTCAGATAGTTATGATATATTGCTAGACGTCAATCTTGACTTGTAGACTTATCAGAATTAAAAGAGTTTAATTCGAGAATCAATTAGGAAGAGTCCTAGTTGATTGAGATTCTTGAGCTGACCTAATCCAATCGGATTAGGATTACATCGAGAGTCTTAGTCCACTGCTAGCTAGATTTGGAACTCAATGGGTTACACACAATAAGAATTTGATCTTGATCTAATTTATTTAGATTTATTGTAAATTCAATGGGTTAATTAAATTGCTAGCACATGAATTAATCCAAGTGCCCAATTGAGTTCAGTGCAAAGGTGTTTGTGCTAACCTAATCTTGTTGCCTTGACCTAATGTGATTGGGTTTGAACCTATATTTAAATAGGTTGCTGATTTGAATTTTATGGAAGTATTCCATATGTGATCCATCTTCTCCACACCAAAAGCCACACACAAATTAATTGTCACGCCCAAAATAAATGGCGATGAGAAGGAAGAGTCCTTCTCATCTACTCCTCTTAATTTTATTATAAAGTTCCACACGTCCCTTTTTTTTTGTAAAGCATCTGATGGTGCTATGGGATGTGTGGGCATGGAAAAGGAGAAGGAGTCCTTCTCTTTTAAGGAACTCCATGCCAAATTAATTTGGACGCCACCTTATTTTTGGGTGATGAAATGGAAGAGTCCATTTCACATTAGACTCTTAATTCCTTCCATTATCTCCATGCATTTCTTAATTCCTCATGACATGAGATGCCTTTTGGGATTATGGGCATAGAAGAGAAGGAAGAGTCCTTCTCTGGCAAGAAATTTGAATGCCAAATTAAATGGGATGCTCCTTCTTTTATGCATTGAATGTGGAAGAGTCTTAAGTGACCATCTTCAACCTCTGAAAAAAATTTAGAGATTTGAAGAAAGGATCTAGATCAGTCAAGAAGAAGGTCTTCATGCAAACTAGCATTCTCGAGAAGATCGATCATATTGGAGCTTCGAGTGGACTTTTCGTAGAGGCTGAATGCATGTGTGGCTATGAGCAATCAGCAAAGATCATCTCTACCATGTCTCTTAGTAGCGACGAACATCGATCCATGCTGTTGCCCAGCTATGCAACCCAAGAGAGGGGGGGGGGGTGAATTGGATTTTTGAAATTTTAAAGTTAATTTAGAACCACAAGGATTAAGTAATAGTAAGCAAGTTATATGTAGTAAGTGATTTAAGCTAGGTGTAGAAATGAGATTCAAGAATGCAAAAAAATAAGAAGATTTAGATAGAGAGCAAGTAAGCACACCACAAACAATCAAAATTTATAGTGGTTTGGTACCAACTTTGCACCTACATCCACTCCCCAAGCTCCTCTTGAGAATTTAAATCCACTAAAATGTATTCAACAAGAATACAACTTCGGTATCTCTGACTCTAGCTATCTCTAGAATATTAATTTTTCAGATATAGCCAACCCAATACAATCTGATTCAAGGTTCGGATCAATCTATCCAAGTTTTAGAATCCTTCCAAAACTAAAAATCAAGACAAAAGCAGAGTATGAGAGTTAATGACAACAAATACAAGTTTAGCTCCTTTAATGAGCAAATAAAATCTTAAATATATTTTACATAATAAAAAAGAAGCTTTTCTGATTTTTTTCAAGGTTGTTGAAGACTTGAATGAGCTCTTGAGGGGTTGGTGAATTTGAAATGAAAGCTTCTTTTGCTTAAAGAGGGTTTTTTGCTTAAGGCTGAAATGAATGCTTGAAAACCTACTCTTTTTTCCTCCTTTAACTGCCTTTAATCTTCAATGGATGCTAGAGACAAATCTGGACTGAAATAGAACCATTGGAGAGCTTTAAATGAGCATTAAATACAGTCAAAATGAGCTGAAAACTAGTCGTTTCGAAAATTTTTCATCACAGGGGGTCGACTCATAGGGTCGACCTCTGTGGTGCAGAATAGAAACTCACTATTCTGTATTTTTGGCTTGCACAGCAATAGAGATCGGCTCATAGGGTTGTCCCCTTTAGGTATGCCAGCCAAAAATAGCATGCCGTTCAGCCCTTTTGACAGGGATCGACCCTAGGGGTCGATCTTTTTCTTTAAACTTAATTTTCTCTCAAAATACACATCCAAAAAATATGAAATTACCTCTAATAGATCACAAATCTTCTGTTCTTACTCTTGAGGCTTTCGAATCAGAACTTGATAATATTATGATTTTGCCCCTAAAATATAATAAATCATTTTGTAAATCAAAATCATTAGTAACCCCCTCAAATATTTTGTAATCATCAAAATCAATTCATAAATCAACAATCTCTCCCTTTTTGATGATAACAAAATACTTGAGCAAAAGCAAAATATAACATATATAAAGTATTGATCAAGAATTTCAAATTTATGAAGATGCATCACTTAAACATTGTAGCCAATTGTTTGAATAAAATGCATCATGAGTAGTTTGAAGATTAATTTTAAAATAGCTTATAAGATTATTTTCTTTTGATAAATTTGCTTATTGCTCGATTTTATTTTTCTACTCCCCCTTTTTGACAATATCAATTAATATCACTACTCTCTTTTTTAAAGAAAAATGAAAAAGACTCCCCCTCACTATAGCAATCATAAAGGACATTTCAATTTACTCATATAGAAGATATTGCCATTCATAATATTTCATATCCATTCAATTTGCTCGATTTCATATCACAAAATTAAGACATTTCAATTGATGTCATTCATAAAAATTAATCCAAATGACATTCATAGCAGTTAAAAGCATATGTATATATATATCCAAAATGTGACATATGTGTCATAATACATACGAGTTAAGTTAAAATACACAGGCCATACAAAAGTCATAGCTAATAAAAAATACAACTTTTCATGAGTCAATCAATCAACAAATACAAAGGTCATAAGCTAGATCCTAGACATAAAAGACTAACTATGCTAGATCTAATAAATATCATGGCTAGAGGCATCAGAAGAGTCAGAGATATGATGAGGAGTCTCAGGATCAAAGCCACGGGCACGTCCTCGATCACATCTGCCTCGGCCACGGGTAGAAGTACTGGCACGAGCAGAAGGGCGAGAAAGTCCTGGAGCCTGGGAAGCTATGGACTGTGCTAGGAGAGAAAGTCTGATAGTGTCCAATATTTCAAAGCTTTCATCAAGGACTACATCAGAGTACCAATCTGAGTAGAGACAGTCTCACTGGAGCCCCTGATCTCCCTCCTCAAAAAATCAAAGCCACTCTGCAAAATGCCTCAAAGCTTAGCCACCTCTGCAGACAGGTCGGAGACCTCCATGATATTCTCTTGCGGCTGGAGATGGACTAAGGCTAATACCTGCCTCTGCAAATCCAAAACTCTGCCCGTCAGTCTCAGAATATATCCCTCAAGCTCCTCAATTCGTGCAGACTGAGCTGTAAGCATCTGAAAGATAGTAGAGATATGAGAGATCAAGGTCTGATCTAAAATAGCCTGAGATGTCGTCCTCTGAGCAAAATCTGAGGTGGCAAACTGTTGGGATAAAATGGAAGCAACACGTTGGAACATCAACTCAATCTGATCATCTGCAAGTCTGATCTATGAAGGATTTACTCTACTCCCAGACTGTGGTACAGAAACATACCTCCTCACTGACTCTGAGGGACCAGCCTAGTGATCAGACATGAACTGAATATCAAGAGATGCTCTGTGATCACGAGGAGGTGAAGATGGTCCCTCCTCCTCTTCTCTCTCCTCTGCTCTCTCCTCAACACCCTTCGACCAACCACCATTGGTCTTTAAAAGATCCATGCGATGCAGTGTGTGACGGTTGATGGTGTCAGAATGTGATAATCTGGTGACTGCCTCCCCCTCAAAATAGACTTCGAACCTCCTAAAGATCAGGGTGAGTGCCATACCATAAGGCAGGTGAGTCTTAGATCTATTTAGGATCTCTCTCATGGCCTCAAACATCAAAGCAGGAAGGTTCAAGGGGGTCTTGGTGATCACATAGTACATGATGCAAATATCCCTACCAGATAAGAAGTCATGCCTACCACTCTTAGGGACAAAAAGTTTGGTAACCATGTGATGCAAAAGTCTCATCTCTACTGAAAGAATCTTTGCTTCTAATTTATTTAAATTTTTAGTAAATATTCTCCTTAAAATAATATTATTCCTTCTTCTTTGATTGGAAGCTCCATATGAGTATAACCTTCACAAGGCAAGTGCAAGATTTGTCTCAAATGCAATGGATCAAGAACAATGTTAACACCTTTCACTAAAGACTTTACTATTCCATTGCAATAACTTAAATTTAAATAGAATTCTCTAACAAAATCAACATAAATATTTTCCTTCAAAAGACAGTAAAACTCCCATCCTTGACTTTTATTTTTTGATCCAATAGAGAACCCTTCTTTTTCAAAAAAATTTCAAATCTATGTTCTTCCCGCATTCTACTTTTTGATTGGAGAGAGATATCTTACTTAAACTGAGTGGGGACTGTGAAGAAGCTGGAGCAGAACTTAGAACTGAGGTTGGAGTAGGAGAGAGCTCGGTTGCCATTCTTTTTCTGCGCACATCCTCCTTTAACCCACAAACAGACTTTCTTCTCTATAGTAGCTTTAATTTGGGAGCTATTTCGGACAAGAGAGACTTGCAAACAGCTTAGAAGTCCTAATGAGAGGTAGATTGGAAAGCATTTTAAAGAAAAAATAAGAATTTTGGGGAGATAGACCATCGATTTGGAGAAGAGGGTTTGAAGCTAGAGTAAATTTGATCCGCTCAAATAAAGAAGAAAAGGAAGAGGGATTTAGTTCCTAAAAGGGCGATTTGAATGGGAAAACCCGATGGGAAGAAGGATTTTAAGAGATTTTTACAGTTGAGAGAGTGGAGAGGGAGAATATTTTTGTTCGATGGGATGAGAAAGACGAAAGGCAAAGGGTCGGCTCATTTACAAAAGGAGATTTTTCAATAAAACAGAGTGCCCGATGGGTTTTAATGAAAATTATAAGTTTATCCTAGGGTCTATTTACCCTAGGATCAAAAAAAAAAATTGAAACTTGAGAGAAGGGTGTCTATTTAAGAGATTGAGCATATGAAGGATAGTTTTGAGCTTTTAAGAAAGAAGAGAAGAGAATTGAGCTCAAAATTTGGTTCAATGAATTTTTGGCAAAAAGAACTTGAAATCAGAAAGATACTTAAGCTGATGGATCAAAGATTCCTAGTACTCTTCTAATTTCACAAAATCTATCTTCACTTAAGGTCTTGGTAAAGATGTTAGCCAATTATTTTTCAGTACAAACATAATCAAGAATTATATTATTATTTTGGATATGTTCTCTTATGAAATAATGTCTAATTTCAATATGCTTTGATCTAGACTGCTAAATTAAATTTTTAGTTAGATTAATAGCACTAGTGTTATCACATCTTATGAAAGTTTTATTGAGTCTGATGCCAAAGTTCTCAAGTTATTGCTTAATCCACAAGATTTGAGTATAGCAATTTTTGACTGTAATATATTCGACCTCGATCGTAGACAGTGCCATCGAATTTTACTTCTTGCTAAACCAAGAGATTAAGTTAACTCCTAGAAATTGATAAGTTTCACTAGTACTTTTTCTATCTAATCTATATCCTGTAAAATCGACATCTGAATATCCTATTAAGTCAATTGAAGAGACCTTAGAATATCATAATCTTAGAGTTTGTGTATCTTTTAAATATTTAAAAATTCTTTTAACTATATTTAAATGTGATTCTTTTGGATTCGATTGAAAGCAAACACATAGACAAACACTAAACAAAATATCTGATCTACTAGCAGTTAAATACAATAAAGAATCAATCATGCCTCTATAAAGTTTTGAGTCTATATTTTTACCTCCTTCATCCTTATCAAGCTTACATGATGGGCTCGTGGGGGTACCAATTATTTTGGAGCCCTCCATTCCAAATCTTTTGAGTAGTTCTTTTGTGTACTTGCTTTGGGTGATGGAGATCCCTTCCTTTATTTGTTTGATTTGAAGTCCGAAGAAGAATATAAGTTCTCCCATCATGCTCATCTCGAACTCCCATGCATGAGCTTAGCAAAATCTTGACAAAGAGTTTCATTAGTAGATCCAAAAATAATGTCATCAACATATATTTGTATAACTAAGATATTATCATGATTTCTTTTAGTGAAAAGGGTTGTATCTACATTTTCTCTTAAAAAATTATTATTAAGCAAGAATTTACTTAACCTTTCATACCAAGCCCTAGGTGCTTATTTTAAATCATATAATGCTTTATTTAATTTGAAAATATGATTAAAAAAAGCATGATTTTTAAAACCGAAGGGTTGTTCAACATATACTTCTTCTGCAATATAACCATTTAGAAAAGTACTTTTGACATCTATTTGAAATAACTTAAAATTCATAAAGCATGTATATGCAAGTAAAAGCCTAATTACTTTTAATCTAGTAATAGGTGCAAAGATCTCATCAAAATCAATTTTTTCTTCTTGATTATAACCTGTTGTAACCAATCTTGTTTTATTTCTAATTATATTTTCATGTTCATCCAATTTATTCCTATATACCTATTTTATGCCAATTACTGGATAATTTTTAGATCTTGAAACAAAAGTCCATATATTATTTCTTTCGAATTGATTAAGTTTCTCTTGCATTGTATTTATCCAATTATAATCTTTTTCAGCTTCATCTATGGTTTTAGGTTCAAAATGAGAAACCAATGCAAAATGATTGTATGCATCTCTAAGTGAAGAACGAGTTCTTACTCCATGTGTAGAATCACCAATGATTAATTTCTTGGGGTGATTGTGATCATACCTCCATTCTTTGGGTAGATCATTTGTACCTTGAGATTGTTCTTGTTGTTCTTCACCTTCATCCTCTTGTTTGTTTTTATATTCTTCTTCATTTTGAATTATTGAGTCTTTTAGGGTGAGCTCCTTTATCCCTTCTATAAGAGGATCTGCATCATCAATACCTTCACTCTTTCTTGAAGGAAGATCATTAGTCTCATCAAAAATAACATGTATTGACTCCTCTACTACTAAAGTTC